>NC_058523.1:386885113-387199280 GCF_904849725.1 Hordeum vulgare subsp. vulgare | reverse complement strand
TTAAGCTTCTGTCACTCTAGCAACCCATCATCTACTTATTACTTCCCAATGCCTTCCTCTAGACCCAAATAATGGTGAAGTGTTATGTAGTCGACGTTCACATAACACCACTAGAGGAAAGACAACATACAACGCATCAGGATGTGATGTTCCATCTCCTATAAAAGGATTAGCCAATAGTTTCTCTAGCATACCCGAAGGAATTTCATAATAGATATTTTCAGTAGGTGCAGTAGGTTGTGGAGCAACTCCTTGTGCTTCCGTTCGAGGTGAAGATACCCCGAACAAGCTCCTCAAAGTATTAGTTTCCATAGTGACAAGTGACAATAAATTTCAGCACACTATATAAATATTTCCTTACCAAATTCCACTTACCAAAGGTGCTTCACACCCCGGCAACGACGCCAGAAAAGAGTCTTGATGACCCACAAGTGTAGGGGATCTATTGTAGTCCTTTCAATAAGTAAGAGTGTCGAACCCAACGAGGAGCAGAAGGAACTGTCAAGTGGTTTTCAGCAAGGTATTCTCTGCAGGCACTGAAATTATCGATAACAAATAGTTGTGTGATAAGATAATTCGTAGCGAGTTGCAAGTAACAATAGTAACAAAGGTGTAGCAATATGGCCCAATCCCTTTTGTAGCAAGGGAAAAGCCTGGACAAACTCTTATATGAGGTGAAGCGCTCCCGAGGACACATGGGAATTTCTGTCAAGCTAGTTTTCATCATGTTCACATGATTCACGTTTGCTACTTTGATAGTTTGATATGTGGGTGGACTGGTGCTTGGATGCTGCCCTTACTTGGACAACATCCCAGTTATGATTAACCCCTCTCACAAGCATCCGCAACTACGAAAGAAGAATTAAGACAAAGTCTAACCATAGCATTAAACTAGTGGATCCAAATCAGCCCCTTACGAAGCAACGCATAAACTAGGGTTTAAGCTTATGTCACTCTAGCAACCCATCATCTACTTAATACTTCCCAGTGCCTTCCTCTAGGCCCAAATAATGGTGAAGTGTTATGTAGTCGACGTTCACATAACACCACTAGAGGAAAGACAACATACAACGCATCAAAATATCGAACGGATACCAAATTCACATGACTACTATTAGCATAACGTATCCCATGTCCTCAGGAAGAAAAGTAACTACTCACAAAGCATAATAATATGCATGACCAGAGAGGTAATGAGTAGCATCAAGGATCTGAACATAAACTCTTCCACCAAATAATCCAACTACCATCAACTACAAAGAGTAATCAACACTACTAGCAACCTTACAAGTACCAATCGGAGTCGCTAGACGGAGATTAGTTACAAGTGATGAACTAGAGTTTGGAGATGAGATGGTGCTGATGAAGATGTTGATGGTGATGAGTCCCCTCTGATGAGAGGAGTGTTGGTGATGACGATGGCGACGATTTCCCCCTCCGGGAGGGAAGTTTCCCCGGCAGGATCGTGCTGTCGGAGCTCTAGATTGGTTCTGCTCAAGTTCCGCCTCGTGGCGGTGGCGAAACCACGAAAAATCTCCTCCTTGATTTTTTCCGGACGAAACCCTTAATATAGCAGATGAGGGGGGCAAGTGGGCCAGCAGACTGCCCACAAGCCCTAATGGCACGGCCTGAGGGGTGGCCGCGCCGTGCAGGCTTGTAGCCAACCCGTGGTGCCCCTCTGGCACTTCTTCGACCGAGTATTTTTTATAAATCCGGAAAAAAAATCCTATACGGCGTTTGGAGTTGCGCAGAATAGGTATCTCAACTTTGCTCCACTTTCACGCCAGAATTCCAGTTGTCGGCATTCTCCCTCTTCATGTAAACCTTGCAAAATAAGAGAGAAAAGGCATACGAATTATACCGTGAAGTGAAATAACAGCCAAAGAAGCGATAAATATCCACATGAAAACATGATGCAAAATGGACGTATTAGGGCCCGCGAAGCCCGAAGGCAGTCGCCGCCAGCCCATGCCTCCCTGGTGCAGCGCGACGCTGCCCGCCTGCGCTGCCGGCCGCCTGCGCCCCAGCATGCCGCTCCAGCCTCTGGCCGGAGCCGCCGCCTCGCCTCCCGTCGCTGTCTCGCCTCCCGTCGGAGCCTCGCCACCGGACCCCGCCCCGCCAGCCGAAGCCGCAGCAAGCAACCGGCGCCGCCGAACAAGGACCGCCTTCCCGTTCCCGTGCCACCGTCACATGGATTCGGTGCGGGCACACCGGATCTGGCCATCCCGGCTGTCCCTCGTTCCTCCCCCGTAGGATGCCGCCCCCGTGCGCCTCGCCTTCGTCGGAGGGCGCCGCCATGGCATCCTGTCGAGCGAGGAGACGGAGACCCAGCCCGAGCTGCCCGCGTTGACTATGCTGCCGCGCTCCTGGGTCGGCTCGCGCGCTTGGGTCGCGCTGCCTAGGCCGACCGCCTCCCCACCCTGTTTCCTCCTCTGTCGCAAGGGCCAGGCCCGCGAAGGTGAGCCCCTAGGCCCTCCTATGTTGCGCCCCAGGCGGGATTTAATTATCCTGCGCCCATGCCCTGTTAGGCCCGGTACACCAGATTCGGCCCGAGTAGATTTTTTCTATTAACCGGGGATTTAATTAATTTCGGGGATATAGATAATTTTCAAATGCTCGTAGATAATTAACCATGCGTCGGATTGCAATGATTTAAATATGTAACTTTATTAGTTTTTCGTGTATATTCATATTTTGCAACTTGCATGCATGTTTGGAGTGGTTTGACCTGCTGTTTACCTAGTTTTGCATGCTGTCCTAATAGGGAATTAATCCATAGCTATTTTTGCGCGTGTCCGGTTTGTTCCAACCTTATAGATAAAATATTCGCGTTGTTCGTAACCCTTTGCAATGTATTTTAGAGTAGTTGTTTGTATTTTTTGCATGTAAGTTCTGTCGCTAGTTTGTTATGTCGTGATTAGGACTTATTCTCCCATATACGTGTGGCGTTAGATTTATTTTGCAACCCCACATATTATATATGTTTTCGGGGTAGAAAAATCCATAGAATTTAACTATGCATTTAGTTTTGTCTTTTGAGTAAGTTAGTACGCATGATATTTTGCCATGTTGCCCTTTTGTTTATTTTGTGTGATCTATTCCGTGCATGATATGAATGAGTTGTCAACTAGAGATATGCCCTTGGATTTGTAGGCTAGCCTCTGGTAATTTTGGTTGCAATATAAATCCATGTTTAGGTGTTGTTTGCTTGTTGTAAACATGCTAGAAAATAGTGCTGATTTGGAGATGGTGAAGTATTTCTAAGTCTGAAATCTGTTATATTTTGTTGTTGTCTTTCCTTGAGTTTCGCTAGTGATCTATAGCTCTTTTGAGGTTTGTTCAATGGAGTTAGTTGTATTCCTTAATATTCTCTAGCATGCTGTAAAGTTTCATGCCATTTGGTGCCATGTAGCATATAGTTTTGCCGTTGTCAATATGCCTTCAGATCGAAAACTGCACTATCAAAAACTGATATTTTCACTAAGTCTGAAACTGTGTGTGAGATGCCATTTTGTGAGTTCTTTTCCTAGTGATCCATGCTTCCATGCTAGATGTTATTAGTATTATGTTGTAGTGCATCTTGACCACTATTGCCTCGTGCCTTGTTTGAGCATTTTAGATTTATGTAGCTTGTTGTTTTGGGGTGTAGAAATGCTATGTGGCTGATTTTGGCGGATTATGACTATTTCTTGTTTAGCTCGTATTTGTTGAACCGTTGCTCCGTTTTGAGCACGTCCTAAATGAAACTTGCTTAGAATCTCGTGTAGTTTCATATTATGTTACTGCCTTCTTGGTTTTGGAATGCTTGTGGCTGTCATTGCACACATATTGCATTCATGGCATCATATCTTGCGGTGATCATATCTTTTGAACCGTAGCTCCGTTGGAGATCTTCTGTATGTGTAAATTGATTGGAACAATGCGTAGAATCACATGAACCTATTTATTTTTCTGTTTAACAAATATTAAAAGATGTCAGTTCAGATCTGGACAGAATTATAAATTAACGTATGAGGTTATCTCGGAGATGTTATATGTCGTTTACGACCTCATTTAAAATATCTAGATAGGTAGATTAATTACGCTGCACCTCTTGACATGTTTAACCACATTTAATATTGCTCTATACCTAATCGGGATAGAACTAAATAATCCGTATGTGGAGTTTCGTCTTCACTTAATATGTAGTGTTTGATTGTTATGAATTGACATGCCCTGTCTTGCATATTTCCAGCTGATCGTGCATCATATGTGGATTGCATCTTGTCGTGCATGTGTCATGGTGAATATCTGTGTTGATGCTTATTTCCAGTTTGCTTCGTCTCGATAGAGTTCCGCAAGTGTGTCGGAAAGTGAGGACCCGTTCGACTATGTCGGTTTGTCTGCTTCACGGAGTCATTCTTCTTCCAAGCGGGATCTTAGGCAAGATGACCATTTTCCCAGATATCATTACTATCATTGCCATGCTAGTTATTTCGATTCTATCATTATGTCTCGCTGCCTACCACCTGTTAAATATCAGCCTCCCAACATTGCCATAAAAACTTTTAACCTGTTCACAACCTAGCAAACTACTGATTGGCTATGTTACCGCTTGCTTAACCATGTGTTAGCGTTGCTAGTTGCACGTGCAGTTGCTTGCATGTGATAACATGGGTTCCTTGTTATATCACCCTATTAATGCTATTTAATTTAATGCACCTATATACTTGGTAAAAGGTGGAAGTCTCGACCTTTCTAGCCAGGTGTTTTGTTCCACCTTTGCCCCCTTAGTTTCGGCTATCGGTGTTATATTCCATATTTGAGCGCTCCTAACACGATCGAGGTTGTTATGGGGACCCCCTTGATAATTCGTTTTAGATTAAGACTGGTCTGGCAAGGCCCAACTTTGGTACTACATTTCCCTAATAACCTAATAAAATGCATAGGGACCCGCTCGCACCCGCGGTTAATTAATCAATCCCCGGGCCAGTGCTCCGCATGAGTGTTGGTCCAAACTGGCTGACTACGGGGCCACCGCGAGGCAACCCGAGGTTTGATTTACTCCTAGTGTGACCCATCCGTCATGTCCTGAGAACGAGATACGCGGCTCCTATCGGGATCGTCGACACGTCGGGCAGCCTTACTGGATTAGTTTTACCTTTGAAAAAATATCTTGTGCATCGGGATTCCGGTGATACTTTGGGATTTCTCGGAGTTGAGGTTTTCCACTAAGGAATCCGACGAAGTCACGAGTTTCATGACCGAGGCTTTCTATGCGGCTTGTGGTAATTTGTGATGGACTAGTTGGAGCACCCCTGCAGGGTTAAATCTTTCGGAAAGCCATGCCCGCGGTTATGTGGCAACGTGGAAACTTTGTTTAACATCCGGTTCTAGATAACTTGAAGTAAGCTTAAATAAAATATGCCAACTGAGTGCATAACCGTGATTGTCTCTTTCATGAGCTCCTTCTACGGTCGAGGACACGGTGGGGTTATGTTTGACGTAAGTAGGTGTTCATGATCATTCATTTGATCATTATTAGTTCACGTCCGCTATGCATAGATCATTCCCCTCTTTATTCTTGTACTCATAAGTTAGCCACCAAATAAATGCTTAGTCGCTTGTTGCAGCCTCACCACTTAACCATACCTCCACCCATTAAGCTTTGCTAGTCTTGATACCTTTAGAAATGAGATTGCTGAGTCTCGTGTGGCTCACAGATTACTACAACACCAGTTGCGGGTACAGGTAAAAGTTACTTGACGCGAGCGCGTTGATTGTTCATTTGGAGTTTCTTCTTATTCATCATCATCGATCTAGGATGGGTTCCAGGCTGGCAGCCTGGGATAGCAAGGATGGACGTCGTTCTTTTCTCGTTTTTTTCGTCCGTAGCCGGACCCTGCTCTTCTTCGTGATATTTATGTATTGTACTGATGTGACTCTGATGTGGCTTGTGGCGAGTGTAATCTAATTCCATATACTCTTCTCTTCGTTACATGTACTTGTAACAATATCCATTCTTGCGAAACGACGAGTGATGAACCACAAGTGTAGGGGATCTATCATAGTCCTTTTGATAAGTAAGAGTGTCAAACCCAACGAGGAGCAGAAGGAACTAACAAGTAGTTTCCAGCAAGGTATTCTCTACACGCACTAAAATTATCGGTAACACATAGTTGTGTGATAACATGATTCCTGGCAAGTAGCAAGTAACAATAGTAACAAAGGTGCAGCAAGATGGCCCAATCCCTTTTGCGCAAGGGACAAGCCTGGACAAACTCTTATATGAGGTGAAACGCTCTCGAGGACACATAGGAATTTCTGTCAAGCTAGTTTTCATCATGTTCATATGATTCGTGTTCACTACTTTGATAGTTTGATATGTGGGTGGACCGGTGCTTGGGTGTTGCCCTTACTTGGACAAATATCCCACTTATGATTAACCCCTCTCGCAAGCATCCGCAACTACGAAATAAGAATTAAGACAAAGTCTAACCATAGCATTAAACTAGTGGATCCAAATCAGCCCCTTACGTAGCAACGCATAAACTAGGGTTTAAGCTTCTGTCACTCTAGCAACCCATCATCTACTTATTACTTCCCAATGCCTTCCTCTAGGCCCAAGTAATGGTGAAGTGTTATGTAGTCAACGTTCACATAACACCACTAGAGGAAAGACAACATACAACGCATCAAAATGTCGAACGAATACCAAATTCACATGACTACTTATAGCAAGACTTATCCCATGTCCTCAGGAACAAAAGTGACTACTGACAAAGCATAATTGTGTTCTGTTGGGGAACGTCGCATGGGAAACAAAATTTTCCTACGCGCACGAAGACCTATCATGGTGATGTCCATCTACGAGAGGGGATGAGTGATCTACGTACCCTTGTAGACCGTATAGCAGAAGCGTTAGTGAACGCGGTTGATGTAGTGGAACGTCCTCACGTCCCTCGATCCGCCCCGCGAACAATCCCGCGATCAGTCCCACGATCTAGTACCGAACGGACGGCACCTCCGTGTTCAGCACACGTACAGCTCGACGATGATCTCGGCGTTCTTGATCCAGCAAGAGAGACGGAGAGGTAGAATAGTTCTCCGGCAGCGTGACGGCGCTCCGGAGATTGGTGATGACCTTGTCTCAGCAGGGCTCCGCCCGAGCTCCGCAGAAACGCGATCTAGAGGAAAAACCGTGGAGGTATGTGGTCGGGCTGCCATGGAAAAGTCGTCTCAAATCAGCCCCAATACCTCCGTATATATAGGTGGGAGGGAGGGGACCTTGCCTTGGGGCTCAAGGAGGCCCAAGGGGGTCGGCCGAGTCCAAGGGGGGAAGGCTCCCCCCCCCAAACCGAGTTGGACTTGGTTTGGTGGGTGGGAGTCCTTCCCTTCCTTCCCACCTCCCTTTTTTTTTCTTTCTCTTTGATTTTCCTTTGTATGGCCCAGAGGGCCCTTTTGGGCTGTCCCACCAGCCCACTAAGGGCTGGTGCGCCACCCTTATGGCCTATGGGCTTCCCCGGGGTGGGTTGCCCCCCCCCCCCGGTGAACTCCTGGAACCCATTCGTCATTCCCGGTACATTCCCGGTAACTCCGAAAACGTTCCGGTAATCAAATGAGGTCATCCTATATATCAATCTTCGTTTCCGGACCATTCCGGAAACCCTCGTGACGTCCGTGATCTCATCCGGGACTCCGAACAACATTCGGTAACCAACCATATAACTCAAATACGCATAAAACAACGTCGAACCTTAAGTGTGCAGACCCTGCGGGTTCGAGAACTATGTAGACATGACCCGAGAGACTCCTCGGTCAATATCCAATAGCGGGACCTGGATGCCCATATTGGATCCTACATATTCTACGAAGATCTTATCGTTTGAACCTCAGTGCCAAGGATTCATATAATCCCGTATGTCATTCCCTTTGTCCTTCGGTATGTTACTTGCCCGAGATTCGATCGTCAGTATCCGCATACCTATTTCAATCTCGTTTACCGGCAAGTCTCTTTACTCGTTCCGTAATAAAAGATCCCGCAACTTACACTAAGTCACATTGCTTGCAAGGCTTGTGTGTGATGTTGTATTACCGAGTGGGCCCCGAGATACCTCTCCGTCACACGGAGTGACAAATCCCAGTCTCGATCCATACTAACTCAACAAACACCTTCGGAGATACCTGTAGAGCATCTTTATAGTCACCCAGTTACGTTGCGATGTTTGATACACACAAAGCATTCCTCCGGTGTCCGTGAGTTATATGATCTCATGGTCATAGGAACAAATACTTGACACGCAGAAAATAGTAGCAACAAAATGACACGATCAACATGCTACGTCTATTAGTTTGGGTCTAGTCCATCACATGATTCTCCTAATGATGTGATCCCGTTATCACGTGACAACACTTGCCTATGGCCAGGAAACCTTGACCATCTTTGATCAACAAGCTAGTCAACTAGAGGCTTACTAGGGACAGTGTTTTGTCTATGTATCCACACAAGTATTGTGTTTCCAATCAATACAATTATAGCATGGATAATAAACGATTATCATGAACTAAGAAATATAATAATAACTAATTCATTATTGCCTCTAGGGCATATTTCCAATAGTCTCCCACTTGCACTAGAGTCAATAATCTAGTTCACATCACCATGTGATTCCAACGAATCCAACACCCATATAGTTATGGGGTCTGATCACGTCGTGCTCGTGAGAGAGGTTTTAGTCAATGGTTCTGAAACTTTCAGATCCGTGCGTTCTTTACAAATCTTTATGTCATCTTATAGATGCTGCTACTACGTGCTATTCGGAAATGCTCCAAATATCTACTCTACTATACGAATCCGTTTCACTACTCATAGTTATTCGGATTAGTGTCAAAGCTTGCATCGATGTAACCCTATACGACGAACTCTTTAACCACCTCCATAATCGAGAAAAATTCCTTAGTCCATTTGTTACTAAGGATAAATTTTGACCGCTGCTAGTGATTCAATCATGGATCACTCTCTGTACCTCTCAACAGACTTTGAGTCAAGGCACACATCAGGTGCGGTACACAGCATGGCATACTTTAGATTCTACGGCTAAGGCATAGAAGACGACCTTCGTCTATTCTCTTTATTCTGTCGTGGTCGGGTTTTGAGTCTTACTCAAATTCACACCTTACAACACAACCAAGAACTCCTTCTTTTCTGATCTATTTTGAACTCCTTCAAAAATTTGTCAAGGCATGCATCTTGTTGAAACTTCTATTAAGCGCTTTCGATCTATCTCCATAGATCTTTGATGCTCAACGTTCAAGTAGCACAATCTAGGTATTCCTTTGAAAAACTCCTTTCAAACAACCTTGTATGCTTTACAGAAATTCTACATTACTTCTGATCCACAATATGTCAACCACATATACTTATCAGAAATTCTATAGTGCTCCCACTCACTTCTTTGGAAATACAAGTTTCTCATAAACCTTGTACAAACCCAAAATCTTTGATCATCTCATCAAAGTATATATATTCCAACTCCGAGATGCTTGCACCAGTCCATTGAAGGATCGCTGGAGCTTGCATACTTGCTAGTATCTTTAGGATCGACAAAACTTCCTGGTTGTATCACATACAATGTTTGCTCAAGGAAACCGTCGAGGAAACAATGTTTTGACATCCTACGTGCAATATTTCATAAATAATGCATCAACAACTAACATAATTCTAACAGACCTTTAGCATCGCTACGAGTGAGAAAGTCTCATCATAGTCAACTGTTTGATCTTGTCGAAAACATCTTTGCGACAAGTCGAGCTTTTCTTAATAGTGACTTATCACCATCATCGTTTGTTTTCCTTTAAAGATCCATCTTTACTCAATAGTCCTATGACCATCAAGTAATTCTTCCAAAGTCTACACTTTGTTTTCATCCATGGATCCTCTCTCGGATTTCATGGCTTCCAGCCATTTGTCGGAATCTGGGCCCACCATCGCTTTCTCCATAACTCGTAGGTTCACTGTTGCTCAACAACATGACCTCCAAGACAGGGTTACCGTACTACTCTGCAGCAGTACGCGACCTTGTCGACCTACGAGGTTTGTAGTAACTTGATTCGAAGCTCAATGATCACCATCATCAGCTTCCACTTCAATTGGTGTAGGCGCCACAACAACAACTTCCTGCGCCCTGCTACACACTGGTTGAAGTGATGGTTCAATAACCTCATCAAGTTCTACTACCCTCCCACTCAACTCTTTCGAGAGAAACCTTTCCTCGAGAAAGGATCCGTTTCTAGAAACAAACACTTTGCTTTCGGATCTGAGATAGGAGATGTACCCAACTGTTTTGGATACCCTATGAAGAAGCATTTATCCGCTTTGGGTTCGAGCTTATCAGACTGAAACTTTTTCACATAAGTGTCGAAACCCCAACCTTTCAAGAAACGAGAGTTTTGATTTCTCTAAACCTCAGTCTATACTGTGTCATCTCAACAGAAATACACGGTGCCCTATTTAAAGTGAGTGCGGTTGTCTCTAATGCATAACCCATAAACGATAGTGGTAATTCGATAAGAGACATCATAGTATGCACCATACCAAATAGTGCGTGGCTATGACGTTCAGACACATCATCACACTATGATGTTCCAGGTGGCATGAACTGCAAAACAATTTCCACATTGTCTTAACTGCGTACCAAAACTCGTAACTCAGATATTCATTTCTATGATCATATCGTAGACAGTTTATCCTCTTGTTACGACGAACTTCACTCTGAAACGGATTTGAACTTTTCAACATTTCAGACTTGTGATTCATTAAGTAAATACTCCTGTATCTACTCAAATCATCAGTGAAGTAAGAACATAATGATATCCACTGCGTGCCTCAGTACCCATTGGACTACATACATCAAAATGTATCACTTCCAACAAGTTACTATCTTATTTCATCTCAATGAAAACAAGGCCTTGCTCATGTGGTATGGTTTGCATGTCACTAGTGATTCGAAATCAGGTGAGTACAAAGATCCATCAGCATGGAGCCTCTTCATGCAATTTATACTAACATGACTCAAGCGGCAGTGCCACAAGTAAGTGGTACTATCATCATTAACTCGTATCTTTTTGGCACCAATATTATGAACATGTGTAACACTATGATCGAGATTCAATAAACCATTGAAGGTGATTATTCAAGAAAATAGAGTAACCATTATTCTCTTTAAATGAATAATCGTATTGCAATAAACACGATCCAATCATGTTCATGCTTAACGCAAGCACCAAATAACAATTATTTAGGTTTAACACCAATCCCGATGGTAGAGGGAGCGTGCGACGTTTGATCATATCAACCTTGGAAACACTTCCAACACGTATCGTCACCTCGCCTTTAGCTAGTCTCCGTTTATGCCGTATCTTTCATTTCGTGTTACTAATCACTTAGCAACCGAACCGGTATCCAATACCCTCATGCTACTAGGAGTACTAGTAAAGTACACATCAACATCATGTATATCTAATATACTTCTCTTGACTTTTGCCAGCCTTCTTATCTACCAAGTATCTAGAGTTGCTCCGCCTCAGTGACTGTTCCCCTCATTACAGAAGCACTTAGTCTCGGGTTTGGGTTTAATCTTGGGTCTCTTCATTAGTGCAGCAACTGTTTTGCCGTTTCACGAAGTATCCCTTCTAGCCCTTGCCTTTCTTGAAACTTAGTGGTTTTACAAACCATCAACTATTGATGCTCCTTCTTGATTTCTACTTTCGTAGTGTCAAACATCGCGAATCACTCAAGGATCATTGTATGTATCCTTGATATGTTATAGTTCATCACGAAGCTCTCACAGCTTGGTGGCAGTGACTTTGGAGAACTATCACTATCTCATCTGGAAGATTAACTCCCACTTGATTCAAGCGATTGTCGTACTCAGACAATCTGAGCACACGCTCAACGATTGAGCCTTTCTCCTTTACTTTGTGGACAAAGAATCTTGTCGGAGGTCTCGTACCTCTTAACAAAGGCACAAGCATGAAATCACAATTTCATCTCTTTAGAACATCACTTATGTTCCGTGACGTTTTACAACGTTTTCGGCGCCTTGCTTCTAAGCCATTAAGTATTTTGCACTGAACTATCGTGTTGTCATCAGAAACGTGTATGTCGGATGTTCATAGCATCCACAGACGACGCTCGAGGTGCAGCACACCGAGTGGTGCATTAAGGACATAATCCTTCTGCACAGCAACGAGGACAATCCTCGGTTTTACAGACCCAGTCTGCAAAGTTTTGCTACTATCAATTTTCAACTAAATTTTCTCTAGGAACATATAAAAACAGTAGAGCTATAGCGCAAGCTACATCATAATTCGCAAAGACCATTAGACTATGTTCATGACAATTAGTTCAATTAATCATATTACTTAGGAACTCCCACTCAAAAAGTACATCTCTCTAGTCATTTGAGTGGTACATGATCCAAATCAACTATCTCAAGTCCGATCATCACGTGAGTCGAGAATAGTTTCAGTGGTAAGCATCTCTATGCTAATCATATCAACTATACGATTCATGCTCGACCTTTCGGTCTCATGTGTTCCGAGGCCATGTCTGCACATGCTAGGCTCGTCAAGCTTAACCCGAGTGTTCCGCGTGCGCAACTGTTTTGCACCCGTTGTATTTGAACATTGAGTCTATCACACCCGATCATCACGTGGTGTCTCGAAACGACGAACTATAGCAACGGTGCACAGTCGGGGAGAACACAATTTCGTCTTGAAATTTTAGTGAGAGATCACCTCATAATGCTACCGTCGTTCTAAGCAAAATAAGGTGCATAAAAGGATTAACATCACATGCAATTCATAAGTGACATGATATGGCCATCATCACGTGCTTCTTGATCTCCATCACCAAAGCACCGGCACGATCTTCTTGTCACCGGCGTCACACCATGATCTCCATCATCATGATCTCCATCAACGTGTCGCCATCGGGGCTGTCGTGCTACTCATGCTATTACTACTAAAGCTACGTCCTAGCAAAATAGTAAACGCATCTGCAAGCACAAACTTTAGTTATAAAGACAACCCTATGGCTCCTGCCGGTTGCCGTACCATCGACGTGCAAGTCGATATTAACTATTACAACATGATCATCTCATACATCCAATATATCACATCACATCATTGGCCATATCACACCACAAGCATACCCTGCAAAAACAAGTTAGACGTCCTCTAATTTTGTTGTTGCATGTTTTACGTGGTGACCAGGGGTATCTAGTAGGATCGCATCTTACTTACGCAAACACCACAACGGAGATATATGAATTGCTATTTAACCTCATCCAAGGACCTCCTCGGTCAATTCCGATTCAACTAAAGTCGGAGAAACTAACACCCGCCAGTCATCTTTGAGCAACGGAGTTACTCGTAGCGATGAAACCAGTCTCTCGTAAGTGTACGAGTAATGTCGGTCCGAGCCGCTTCGATCCAACAATATTGTGGAATCAAGAAAAGACTAAGGAGGGCAGCAAAACGCACATCACCGCCCACAAAAACTTTTGTGTTCTACTCAAGAAGACATCTACGCATGAACCTAGCTCATGATGCCACTGTTGGGGAACGTCGCATGGGAAACAAAATTTTCCTACGCGCACGAAGACCTATCATGGTGATGTCCATCTACGAGAGGGGATGAGTGATCTACGTACCCTTGTAGACCGTACAGCAGAAGCGTTAGTGAACGCGGTTGATGTAGTGGAACATCCTGACGTCCCTCGATCCGCCCCGCGAACAATCCCGCGATCAGTCCCACGATCTAGTACCGAACGGACGGCACCTCCGCATTCAGCACACGTATAGCTCGACGATGATCTCGGCCTTCTTGATCCAGCAAGAGAGACGGAGAGGTAGAAGAGTTCTACGGCAGCGTGACGGTGCTCCGGAGGTTGGTGATGACCTTGTCTCAGCAGGGCTCCGCCCGAGCTCCGCAGAAATGCGATCTAGAGGAAAAAACCGTGGAGGTATGTGGTCCGGCTGCCATGGAAAAGTCGTCTCAAATCAGCCCCAATACCTCCGTATATATAGGTGGGAGGGAGGGGACCTTGCCTTGGGGCTCAAGGAGCCCCAAGGGGGTCGGCCGAGTCCAAGGGGGGAAGGCTCCCCCCCCCCCCAAACCGAGTTGGACTTGGTTTGGTGGGTGGGTGTCCTTCCCTTCCTTCCCACCTCCCTTTTTTTTCTTTCTCTTTGATTTTCCTTTGTATGGCGCATAGGGCCCTTTTGGGCTGTCCCACCAGCCCACTAAGGGCTGGTGCGCCACCCTTATGGCCTATGGGCTTCCCCGGGGTGGGTTGCCCCCCCGGTGAACTCCCGGAACCCATTCGTCATTCCCGGTACATTCCCGGTAACTCCGAAAACCTTCCGGTAATCAAATGAGGTCATCCTATATATCAATCTTCGTTTCCGTACCATTCCGGAAACCCTCGTGACATCCGTGATATCATACGGGACTCCGAACAACATTCGGTAACCAACCATATAACTCAAATACGCATAAAACAACGTCGAACCTTAAGTGTGCAGACCCTGCGGGCTCGAGAACTATGTAGACATGACCCGAGAGACTCCTCGGTCAATATCCAATAGCGGGACCTGGATGCCCATATTGGATCCTACATATTCTACGAAGATTTTATCGTTTGAACCTCAGTGCCAAGGATTCATATAATCCCGTATGTCATTCCCTTTGTCCTTCGGTATGTTACTTGCCCGAGATTCGATCGTCAGTATCCGCATACCTATTTCAATCTCGTTTACCGGCAAGTCTCTTTACTCGTTCCGTAATACAAGATCCTGCAACTTACACTAAGTCACATTGCTTGCAAGGCTTGTGTGTGATGTTGTATTACCGAGTGGGCCCCGAGATACCTCTCCGTCACACGGAGTGACAAATCCCAGTCTCGATCCATACTAACTCAACGAACACCTTCGGAGATACCTGTAGAGCATCTTTATAGTCACCTAGTTACGTTGCGACGTTTGATACACACAAAGCATTCCTCCGGTGTCCGTGAGTTATATGATCTCATGGTCATAGGAACAAATACTTGACACGCAGAAAACAGTAGCAACAAAATGACACGATCAACATGCTACGTCTATTAGTTTGGGTCTAGTCCATCACATGATTCTCCTAATGATGTGATCCCGTTATCACATGACAACACTTGCCTATGGCCAGGAAACCTTGACCATCTTTGATCAACGAGCTAGTCAAATAAAGGCTTACTAGGGACAGTGTTTTGTCTATGTATCCACACAAGTATTGTGTTTCCAATCAATACAATTATAGCATGGATAATAAACGATTATCATGAACTAAGAAATATAATAATAAATAATTCGTTATTGCCTCTAGGGCATATTTCCAACATGTTCATGACCAGAGAGGTATTGAACAGCATTGAGGATCTGAACATATAATCTTCCACCGAGTAATCCAGCTAGCATCAACTACAAAGAGTAATTAACACCACTAGCAACCTTACAAGTACCAATCGGAGTCGCGAGACGTAGATTGGTTACAAGAGATGAACTAGGGTTTGGAGATGAGATGGTGCTGATGAAGATGTTGATGGTGATGAGTCCCCTCCGATGAGAGGAGTGTTGGTGATGACGATGGCGGCGATTTCCCCCTCCGGGAGGGAAGTTTCCCCCGCAGGACGACCCTGCCGGAGCTCTAGCTTGGTTCTGCTCAAGTTCCTCCTCGTGGCGGCGGCGACTCCTCCCGAAAGCCTCCTCCTGATTTTTTCTGAAACGAAACCCTCCTTATAGCAAAAGATGGGAGCCAGTGGGGCAACATGGGGCCCACAAGCCACCCAGGCGCGACCAGGGAGTAGGCCGCGCCTAGCAGGCTTGTGGCCTCCTGGTGGCTCCCCTCCCGTACTTCTTCCGCCTAGTATTTTTTATAAAATCCAAAATAATTCCTCGTTGATTTTCACAGCTTTTGGAGTTGCGCAGAATAGGTATCTCAAACTTGCTCCTTTTTCAGACCAGAATTCCAGCTGCCGACATTCTCCATCTTCATGTAAACCTTATAAGATAAGAGAGAAAAGGCATAAGTATTGTACCGTGAAGTGTAATAACAGTCCATAAAGTGATAAATATCAACAAAAAAGCATGATGCAAAATGGTCGTATCAACTCCCCCAAGCTTAGACCTCGCTTGTCCTCAAGCAGAAGCCGAGATCAATAAATATGCCCACATGTTTAGAGATAGAGGTGTCGACAAAACAAGATACGGACATGCAGGCATCATGATCATAATTAGAACAACAATATCATCATATAATCTCTTATGCTAAAGTGATAATTCCTTCACAAAGTAAAGTATGGGTCAATAACCTTATTGAGAATTAACAACCAATAGCCTTTAGTCATCGAAGCAATTGCAATTTATCATAACATTGGAAAGAGTCAAATAAGAGCTTGTAATGAAAATCCACATACTCAATCATCCTTTCGTCTTCTACAATTGCTAAAACTCACGTGGTACTCATGAGATCAAAGTTTTAGTTGGACACAAAGAAATATAGGGGCGTATAGTTTCGCCTCCCAACTACTTACCTCAAGGGTAATGTCAACAATAATAATTCATGGATACTTACTTCCAAGTTGACATATGAATATAGATCTTTCCCTAGCACATGACGTTAGCCAAGATAAAGGCAAAATAAGGAATTGCTGTCGATCACCATGACTTTTTTAAGGACAAAAAGTAAAGGTACAGGATAGGCCCTTGATACGTCTCCGTCGTATCTACTTTTCCAAACTCTTTTGCCCTTGTTTTGGACTCTAATTTGCATGATTTGAATGGAACTAACCCAGACTAACGATGTTTTCAGCAGAATTGCCATGGTGTTGTTTTTGTGCACAAATAAAAGTTCTCGGAATGACCTGGAAATTTACGAGGATTTCTTGTGGAATATATAAAAAATACTGGCGCAAGAATCAACCAGAGGGGCGGAGCGTGGAGCCCACAAGCCCACCAGGCGCGGCCCCCCTGGCCGCGCCTAGCAGGCTTGTGGGGCCCACTTTCCTCCACCGCCTCCAATTCCAGCTCTATTTAGTCCCTTTCGTCCGGAAAAAATCAGGGAGAAGAGTTCATCGCGTTTTACAATACGGAGGCGCCGCCACCTCCTGTTCTTCCTCTGGATGGCAGATCTGGAGTCCGATCTGGGCTCCAGAGAGGGGAGATCGTCGCCATCGTCATCACCAACCTTCCTTCATCGCCAATTCCATGATGCTCTTCACAGTTCGTGAGTAATCTCATCGTAGGCTTGCTGGATGGTGATGGGTTGGATGAGATCTATCATGTAATCAAGTTAGTTTTGACGGGGATTGATCCCTAGTATCCACTATGTTCTGAGATTGATGTTGCTACTACTTTGCCATGCTTAATGCTTGTCACTAGGGCCCGAGTGCCATGATTTCAGATCTGAACCTATTATGTTCTCGCCAATATATGTGTGTTCTTGATCCTATCTTGCAAGTTGTAGTCACCTACTATGTGTTATGACCCGGCAACCCCGGAGTGACAATAGCCGGAACCACTCCCGGAGATGGCCATAGTATGAGGAGTTCATGTATTCACTAAGTGTTAATGCGTTGGTCCGCTTCTTTATTAAAAGGAGAACCTTAATATCCCGTAGTGTCCATTTGGACCCCGCTGCCACGGGGGGGATGGACAATAGATGTCATGCAAGTTCTTTTCCCTAAGCACGTATGACTACATACGGAATACATGCCTACATTACATTGACGAACTGGAGCTAGTTACATATCTCTCTGTGTTATAACTGTTGTATGATGAATAATATTCGGCATAATCATCCATCACCGATCCAATGCCTACGAGTCATTCCTACTGGTCCTTGCTACGTTACTTTGCCGCTACTGTTGTCACTGCTACTCTGTCGCTATTGTTGTTGCTGCTGCTACTGTTGCTATCACACTACTCTGCTACTGATACTTTGCTGCAGATACTAAGTCTTTCGGGTGTGGTTGAATTGACAACTCAACTGCTAATACTTGTGATTATTCTTTGGCTTCCCCTTATGTCGAATCAACAAATTTGGGTTGAATACTCTGTTGGAAATATGCCCTTGAGGCAATAATAAATTAGTTATTATTATATTTCTTAGTTCATGATAATCGTTTATTATCCATGCTATAATTGTATTGATTGGAAACACAATACTTGTGTGGATACATAGACAAAACACTGTCCCTAGTAAGCCTCTAGTTGACTAGCTCGTTGATCAAAGATGGTCAAGGTTTCCTGGCCATAGGCAAGTGTTGTCACTTGATAACGGGATCACATCATTAGGAGAATCATGTGATGGACTAGACCCAAACTAATAGACGTAGCATGTTGATCGTGTCATTTTGTTGCTACTGTTTTCTGCGTGTCAAGTATTTGTTCCTATGACCATGAGATCATATAACTCACGGACACCGGAGGAATGCTTTGTGTGTATCAAACGTCGCAACGTAACTGGGTGACTATAAAGATGCTCTACAGGTATCTCCGAAGGTGTTAGTTGAGTTAGTATGGATCAAGACTGGGATTTGTCACTCCGTGTGACGGAGAGGTATCTCGGGGCCCACTCGGTAATACAACATCACACATAAGCCTTGCAAGCAATGTAACTTAGTGTAAGTTGCGGGATCTTGTATTACGGAACGAGTAAAGAGACTTGCCGGTAAACGAGGTTGAAATAGGTATACGGATACTGACGATCGAATCTCGGGCAAGTAACATACCGAAGGACAAAGGGAATGACATACGGGATTATACGAATCCTTGGCACTGAGGTTCAAACGATAAGATCTTCGTAGAATATGTAGGATCCAATATGGGCATCCAGGTCCCGCTATTGGATATTGACCGAGGAGTCTCTCGGGTCATGTCTACATAGTTCTCGAACCCGCAGGGTCTGCACACTTAAGGTTCGACGATGTTTTATGCGTATTTGAGTTATATGGTTGGTTACCGAATGTTGTTCGGAGTCCCGGATGGGATCACGGACGTCACGAGGGTTTTCGGAATGGTCCGGAGACGAAGATTGATATATAGGATGACCTCATTTGGTTACCGGAAAGTTTCCGGGCATTACCGGAAAAGTTTCGGGCTCATCGGTAGTGTACCGGGAGTGCCGGGAGGGGTGCCGGGGACCATCGGGAGGGGTGTCACGCCCCAAGGGGTCTCATGGGCTATGGGAAGAGATAAACCAGCCCCTAGTGGGCTGGAATAAGTTCCCACTAAGGCCCATAAGGTTTGAGAAGGAAAAAACACAAGGTGGAAAGAGTTTCCAAGTGGGAAGGTGGAATCCTACTCCAAGTAGGATTGGAGTAGGACTCCTCCACCTCAAATTTCGGCCAAACCTTTAGGTTTTGAGGCTGCCTCCTCCCCTCCCTCCCACCTATATATACGGAGGTTTTAGGGCTGATTTGAGACGACTTTTCTCACGGCTGCCCGACCACATACCTCCATAGTTTTTCCTCTAGATCGCGTTTCTGCGGAGCTCGGGCGGAGCCCTGCTGAGACAAGATCATCACCAACCTCCGGAGCGCCGTCACGCTGCCGGAGAACTCTTCTACCTCTCCGTCTCTCTTGCTGGATCAAGAAGGCCGAGATCATCGTCGAGCTGTACGTGTGCTGAACGCGGAGGTGCCGTCCGTTCGGTACTAGATCGTGGGACTGATCGCGGGATTGTTCGCGGGGCGGATCGAGGGACGTGAGGACGTTCCACTACATCAACCGCGATCTCTAATCGCTTCTGCTGTACGATCTACAAGGGTACATAGATCGCTCATCCCCTCTCGTAGATGAACATCACCATGATAGGTCTTCGTGCGCGTAGGAAAATTTTTTGTTTCCCATGCGACGTTCCCCAACAGTGGCATCATGAGCTAGGTTCATGCGTAGATGTCTTCTCGAGTAGAACACAAAAGGTTTTGTGGGCGGTGATGTGCGTTTTGCTGCCCTCCTTACTCTTTTCTTGATTCCGCGGTATTGTTGGATTGAAGCGGCTTGGACCGACATTACTCGTACGCTTACGAGAGACTGGTTTCATCGTTACGAGTAACCCCCTTTGCTCAAAGATGACTGGCAAGTGACGGTTTCTCCAACTTTAGTTGAATCGGATTTGACCAAGGAGGTCCTTGGATGAGGTTAAATAGCAACTCATATATCTCCGTTGTGGTGTTTGCGTAAGTAAGATGCGATCCTACTAGATAACCCCGGTCACCACGTAAAACTTGCAACAACAAAATTAGAGGACGTCTAACTTGTTTTTGCAGGGTATGCTTGTGATGTGATATGGCCAACGATGTGATGTGATATATTGGATGTATGAGATGATCATGTTGTAATAGAAATATCGACTTGCACGTCGATGGTACAGCAACCGGCAGGAGCCATAGGGTTGTCTTTATAACTAACGTTTGTGCTTGCAGATGCGTTTACTATTTTGCTAGGACGTAGCTTTAGTAGTAATAGCATGAGTAGCACGACAACCCCGATGGCGACACGTTGATGGAGATCATGATGATGGAAATCATGGTGTGACGCCGGTGACAAGAAGATCGTGCCGGTGTTTTGGTGATGGAGATCAAGAAGCACGTGATGATGGCCATATCATGTCACTTATGAATTGCATGTGATGTTAATCCTTTTATGCACCTTATTTTGCTTAGAACGACGGTAGCATTATGAGGTGATCTCTCACTAAAATTTCAAGACGAAATTGTGTTCTCCCCGACTGTGCACCGTTGCTACAGTTCTTCGTTTCGAGACACCACGTGATGATCGGGTGTGATAGACTCAACGTTCACATACAACGGGTGCAAAACAGTTGCGCACGCGGAACACTCGGGTTAAGCTTGACGAGCCTAGCATGTGCAGACATGGCCTCGGAACACATGAGACCGAAAGGTCGAGCATGAATTGTATAGTTGATATGATTAGCATAGAGATGCTTACCACTGAAACTATTCTCGACTCACGTGATGATCGGACTTGAGATAGTGGATTTGGATCATGTACCACTCAAATGACTAGAGAGATGTACTTTTTTGAGTGGGAGTTCTTAAGTAATATGATTAATTGAACTAATTGTCATGAACATAGTCTAATGGTATTTGCGAATTACGATGTAGCTTGCGCTATAGCTCTACTGTTTTTATATGTTCCTAGAGAAAATTTAGTTGAAAGTTGATAGTAGCAAACTTTGCAGACTGAGTCTGTAAAACCGAGGATTGTCCTCGTTGCTGCACAGAAGGCTTATGTCCTTAATGCACCACTCGGTGTGCTGCACCTCGAGCGTCGTCTGTGGATGCTGTGAACATCCGACATACACGTTTCTGATTACTACACAATAGTTCAGTGCAAGATACTTAATGGCTTAGAAGCAAGGCGCCGAAAACGTTGTAAAACGTCACGGAACATAAGTGATGTTCTAAAGAGATGAAATTGTGATTTCATGCTTGTGCCCTTGTTAAGAGGTACGAGACCTCCAACAAGATTCTTTGTCCACAAAGTAAAAGAGAAAAGCTCAATCGATGAGCGTGTGCTCAGATTGTTTGAGTACGACAATCACTTGAATCAAGTGGGAGTTAATCTTCCAGATGAGATGGTGATGGTTCTCCAAAAGACACTGCCACCAAGCTGTGAGAGCTTCGTGATGAACTATAACATATTGAGGATAGATACAATGATCCTTGAGCGATTCGTGATGTTTGACACTGCGAAAGTAGAAATCAAGAAGGAGCGTCAATAGTTGATGGTTTGTAAAACCACTAAGTTTCAAGAAAGGCAAGGGCTAGAAGGGATACTTCGTGAAACGGCAAAACAGTTGCTGCACTAATGAAGAGACCCAATATTAAACCCAAACCCGAGACTAAGTGCTTCCGTAATGAGGGGAACAATCACTGAGGCGGAGCAACTCAAGATACTTGGTAGATAAGATGGCTGGCAAAAGTCGAAAGAAGTGTATTTGATATACATGATGTTGATGTGTACTTTACTAGTACTCCTAGTAGCACGAGGGTATTGGATACCGGTTCAGTTGCTAAGTGATTAGTGACGCGAAATGAAAGCTACGGCATAAACGGAGACTAGCTAAAGGCGAGGTGACGATACGTGTTGGAAGTGTTTCCAAGATTGATATGATCAAACGTCGCACGCTCCCTCTATCATCGGGATTGGTGTTAAACCTAAATAATTGTTATTTCGTGCTTGCGTTAAACATGAACATGATTGGATCGTGTTTATTGCAATACGATTATTCATTTAAAGAGAATAATGGTTACTCTATTTTCTTGAATAATCACCTTCAATGGTTTATTGAATCTCGATCGTAGTGTTACACATGTTCATGATATTGGTGCCAAAAGATACGAGTTGATGATGATAGTACCACTTACTTGTGGCACTGCCGCTTAAGTCATGTTAGTATAAATTGCATGAAGAGGCTCCATGCTGATGGATCTTTGTACTCACCTGATTTCGAATCACTAGTGACATGCAAATCATACCACATGAGCAAGGCCTTGTTTTCATTGAGATGAAATAAGATAGTAACTTGTTGAAAGTGATACATTTTGATGTATGCAGTCCAATGGGTGCTGAGGCACGTAGTGGATATCATTATGTTCTTACTTCACTGACGATTTGAGTAGATACAGGAGTATTTACTTAATGAATCACAAGTCTGAAATGTTGAAAAGTTCAATTCCGTTTCAGAGTGAAGTTCGTCGTAACAAGAGGATAAACTGT
The DNA here is from genome assembly GCF_904849725.1 of Hordeum vulgare subsp. vulgare. NCBI lineage: Eukaryota > Viridiplantae > Streptophyta > Magnoliopsida > Poales > Poaceae > Hordeum > Hordeum vulgare. The sequence continues at coordinate 387,176,459 of NC_058523.1, read as the reverse complement.
CTACGATATGATCATGGAAATGAATATCTGAGTTATGAGTTTTGGTACGCAGTTAAGACAATGTGGAAATTGTTTCGCAGTTCATGCCACCTGGAACATCATAGTGTGATGATGTGTCTGAACGTCATAGCCACGCACTATTTGGTATGGTGCATACTATGATGTCTCTTATCGAATTACCACTATCGTTTATGGGTTATGCATTAGAGACAACCGCACTCACTTTAAATAGGGCACCGCGTATGTCCGTTGAGATGACACAGTATAGACTGAGGTTTAGAGAAATCTAAACTGTCGTTTCTTGAAAGTTTGGGGCTTCGACACTTATGTGAAAAAGTTTCAGTCTGATAAGCTCGAACCCAAAGCGGATAAATGCATCTTCATAGGATATCCAAAACAGTTGGGTACATCTCCTATCTCAGATCCGAAAGCAAAGTGTTTGTTTCTAGAAACAGATCCTTTCTCGAGGAAAGGTTTCTCTCGAAAAAATTGAGTGGGAGGGTAGTAGAACTTGATGAGGTTATTGAACCATCACTTCAACCAGTGTGTAGCAGGGTGCAGGAAGTTGTTCCTGTGGCGCCTACACCAATTGAAGTGGAAGCAGATGATGGTGATCATCAAGCATCGGATCAAGTTACTACAAGCCTCGTAGGTTGACAAGGTCGCATACTACTACAGAGTGGTACGGTAACCCTGTCTTGGAGGTCATGTTGTTGAGCAACAGTGAACCTACGAGTTATGGAGAAAGCGATGGTGGGCCCAGATTCTGACAAATGGCTGGAAGCCATGAAATCCGAGAGAGGATCCATGTATAAAACAAAGTGTAGACTTTGAAAGAACTACTTGATGGTCATAAGACTATTGAGTAAAGATGGATCTTTAAAAGAAGACAGACGATGATGGTGATAAGTCACTATTAAGAAAAGCTCGACTTGTCGCAAAGATGTTTTCGACAAGATCAAACAGTTGACTATGATGAGACTTTCTCACTCGTAGCGATGCTAAAGGTCTGTTGGAATTATGTTAGTTGTTGATGCATTATTTATGAAATATTGCACGTAGGATGTCAAAACATTGTTTTCTCGACGGCTTCCTTGAGCAAACATTGTATGTGATACAACCAGAAGGTTTTGACGATCCTAAAGATACTAACAAGTATGCAAGCTCCAGTGATCCTTCAATGGACTGGTGCAAGCATCTCGGAGTTGGAATATACACTTTGATGAGATGATCAAAGATTTTGGGTTTGTACAAGGTTTATGAGAAACTTGTATTTCCAAAGAAGTGAGTGGGAGCACTATAGAATTTCTGATAGGTATATGTGGTTGACATATTGTGGATCAGAAGTAATGTAGAATTTCTGTAAAGCATACAAGGTTGTTTGAAAGAAGTTTTCAAAGGAGTACCTGGATTACGCTACTTGAACGTTGAGCATCAAAGATCTATGGAGATAGATCGAAAGCGCTTAATAGAAGTTTCAACAAGATGCATGCCTTGACAAGTTTTTGAAAGAGTTCAAAATAGACCAGCAAAGAAGGAGTTCTTGGTTGCGTTGTGAGGTGTGAATTTGAGTAAGACTCAAAACCCGACCACGGCAGAATAAAGAGAATAGACGAAGGTCGTCTTCTATGCCTTAGCCGTAGAATCTAAAGTATGCCATACTGTGTACCGCACCTGAAGTGTGCCTTGACTCAAAGTATGTTGAGAGGTACAGAGAGTGATCCATGATTGAATCACTAGCAGCGGTCGAAATTTATCCTTAGTAACTAATGGACTAAGGAATTTTTCTCGATTATGGAGGTGGTTAAAGAGTTCGTCGTAAAGGGTTACGTCGATGCAAGCTTTGACACTAATCCGAATAACTATGAGTAGTGAAACGGATTCGTATAGTAGAGTAGATATTTGGAGTATTTCCGAATAGCACGTAGTAGCAGCATCTATAAGATGACATAAAGATTTGTAAAGAACGCACGGATCTGAAAGTTTCAGAACCGTTGACTAAAACCTCTCTCACGAGCAAGACGTGATCAGACCCCATAACTATATGGGTGTTGGATTCGTTGGAATCACATGGTGATGTGAACTAGATTATTGACTCTAGTGCAAGTGGGAGACTATTGGAAATATGCCCTAGAGGCAATAATAAATTAGTTATTATTATATTTCTTAGTTCATGATAATCGTTTATTATCCATGCTATAATTGTATTGATTGGAAACACAATACTTGTGTGGATACATAGACAAAACACTGTCCCTAGTAAGCCTCTAGTTGACTAGCTCGTTGATCAAAGATGGTCAAGGTTTCCTGGCCATAGGCAAGTGTTGTCACTTGATAACGGGATCACATCATTAGGAGAATCATGTGATGGACTAGACCCAAACTAATAGACGTAGCATGTTGATCGTGTCATTTTGTTGCTACTGTTTTCTGCGTGTCAAGTATTTGTTCCTATGACCATGAGATCATATAACTCACGGACACCGGAGGAATGCTTTGTGTGTATCAAACGTCGCAACGTAACTGGGTGACTATAAAGATGCTCTACAGGTATCTCCGAAGGTGTTAGTTGAGTTAGTATGGATCAAGACTGGGATTTGTCACTCCGTGTGACGGAGAGGTATCTCGGGGCCCACTCGGTAATACAACATCACACATAAGCCTTGCAAGCAATGTAACTTAGTGTAAGTTGCGGGATCTTGTATTACGGAACGAGTAAAGAGACTTGCCGGTAAACGAGGTTGAAATAGGTATACGGATACTGACGATCGAATCTCGGGCAAGTAACATACCGAAGGACAAAGGGAATGAAATACGGGATTATACGAATCCTTGGCACTGAGGTTCAAACGATAAGATCTTCGTAGAATATGTAGGATCCAATATGGGCATCCAGGTCCCGCTATTGGATATTGACCGAGGAGTCTCTCGGGTCATGTCTACATAGTTCTCGAACCCGCAGGGTCTGCACACTTAAGGTTCGACGATGTTTTATGCGTATTTGAGTTATATGGTTGGTTACCGAATGTTGTTCGGAGTCCCGGATGGGATCACGGACGTCACGAGGGTTTCCGGAATGGTCCGGAGACGAAGATTGATATATAGGATGACCTCATTTGGTTACCGGAAAGTTTCCGGGCATTACCGGAAAAGTTTCGGGCTCATCGGTAGTGTACCGGGAGTGCCGGGAGGGGTGCCGGGGACCATCGGGAGGGGTGTCACGCCCCAAGGGGTCTCATGGGCTATGGGAAGATATAAACCAGCCCCTAGTGGGCTGGAATAAGTTCCCACTAAGGCCCATAAGGTTTGAGAAGGAAAAAACACAAGGTGGAAAGAGTTTCCAAGTGGGAAGGTGGAATCCTACTCCAAGTAGGATTGGAGTAGGACTCCTCCACCTCAAATTTCGGCCAAACCTTTAGGTTTTGAGGCTGCCTCCTCCCCTCCCTCCCACCTATATATACGGAGGTTTTAGGGCTGATTTGAGACGACTTTTCTCACGGCTGCCCGACCACATACCTCCATAGTTTTTCCTCTAGATCGCGTTTCTGCGGAGCTCGGGCGGAGCCCTGCTGAGACAAGATCATCACCAACCTCCGGAGTGCCGTCACGCTGCCGGAGAACTCTTCTACCTCTCCGTCTCTCTTGCTGGATCAAGAAGGCCGAGATCATCGTCGAGCTGTACGTGTGCTGAACACGGAGGTGCCGTCCGTTCGGTACTAGATCGTGGGACTGATCGCGGGATTGTTCGCGGGGCGGATCGAGGGACGTGAGGACGTTCCACTACATCAACCGCGATCTCTAATCGCTTCTGCTGTATGATCTACAAGGGTACATAGATCGCTCATCCCCTCTCGTAGATGAACATCACCATGATAGGTCTTCGTGCGCGTAGGAAAATTTTTTGTTTCCCATGCGACGTTCCCCAACAGTGGCATCATGAGCTAGGTTCATGCGTAGATGTCTTCTCGAGTAGAACACAAAAGGTTTTGTGGGCGGTGATGTGCGTTTTGCTGCCCTCCTTAGTCTTTTCTTGATTCCGCGGTATTGTTGGATTGAAGCGGCTTGGACCGACATTACTCGTACGCTTACGAGAGACTGGTTTCATCGTTACGAGTAACCCCCTTTGCTCAAAGATGACTGGCAAGTGACGGTTTCTCCAACTTTAGTTGAATCGGATTTGACCAAGGAGGTCCTTGGATGAGGTTAAATAGCAACTCATATATCTCCGTTGTGGTGTTTGCGTAAGTAAGATGCGATCCTACTAGATAACCCCGGTCACCACGTAAAACTTGCAACAACAAAATTAGAGGACGTCTAACTTGTTTTTGCAGGGTATGCTTGTGATGTGATATGGCCAACGATGTGATGTGATATATTGGATGTATGAGATGATCATGTTGTAATAGAAATATCGACTTGCACGTCGATGGTACGGCAACCGGCAGGAGCCATAGGGTTGTCTTTATAACTAACGTTTGTGCTTGCAGATGCGTTTACTATTTTGCTAGGACATAGCTTTAGTAGTAATAGCATGAGTAGCACGACAACCCCGATGGCGACACGTTGATGGAGATCATGATGATGGAAATCATGGTGTGACGCCGGTGACAAGAAGATCGTGCCGGTGTTTTGGTGATGGAGATCAAGAAGCACGTGATGATGGCCATATCATGTCACTTATGAATTGCATGTGATGTTAATCCTTTTATGCACCTTATTTTGCTTAGAACGACGGTAGCATTATGAGGTGATCTCTCACTAAAATTTCAAGACGAAATTGTGTTCTCCCCGACTGTGCACCGTTGCTACAGTTCTTCGTTTCGAGACACCACGTGATGATCGGGTGTGATAGACTCAACGTTCACATACAACGGGTGCAAAACAGTTGCGCACGCGGAACACTCGGGTTAAGCTTGACGAGCCTAGCATGTGCAGACATGGCCTCGGAACACATGAGACCGAAAGGTCGAGCATGAATTGTATAGTTGATATGATTAGCATAGAGATGCTTACCACTGAAACTATTCTCGACTCACGTGATGATCGGACTTGAGATAGTGGATTTGGATCATGTACCACTCAAATGACTAGAGAGATGTACCTTTTTGAGTGGGAGTTCTTAAGTAATATGATTAATTGAACTAATTGTCATGAACATAGTCTAATGGTATTTGCGAATTACGATGTAGCTTGCGCTATAGCTCTACTGTTTTTATATGTTCTATAATGGACTAACCGATGCTTCTAGAGACCACCTAGATAGTTGTGCTGGTTGTGTTTTTAGGGAACGAACCGTAGAACAAGCTGAGATCCTATTGAATAATATCTTGTGCAATGAGAATGCTTGGACTATTCCCAAACCACCTCCGAAGCCAACTCCTAAGAAAAGAGGTATCCTATTCCTCAGTCCTGAAAATATGCAAGAAGCTAAGAAGTCTATGAAAGAGAAAGGCATTAAATCTGAAGATGTCAAAAATCTACCACCTATCGAAGAGATCCATGGTCTTGATAACCCGATACAGGTAGTAGAGGTAAATTCTCTTCCTAGATTCAATGAGAGTGATATTCCTTTTGATAAACCTGCTAGCTTATGCCTGGATGAATTTGGTAACTTTGTTGCCAAACAACAAATTTCAACGATTATGTTAGCAAACAATTGGAACAGAATCCTCGTGTGCTTAGTCATTTAAGTACTTGTGTGGAAAGAAACGCCAATGATCTTAAGCTTCTGAGTAAACATGCCTCTATGGTTACTACTTAGGTAGAACAAGTACTTAAGGCTCGGAATGACTTGCTCAATGAGTTGAATGACAATTCTGTCAGAGTCGTCACTAGAGGCGGTAGAATGACCCAGGAACCTTTGTATCCTGAGTGTCATCCTATGAGAATTGAACAAGATTCTCAAGGAGTTAGCACTGATGCACCTAGTCATCGTAGGAAGAAGAAGAAAGATGATAGGAACTTGCTCGCTAGCAACCCTGTTGCTGCTACACCCGAGAATCCAAACGATGTCTCTGTTTCTGATGCCGAAACACAATCTAGTGATGAACATGAGCCTAATGATAATATCAATAGTGATGTTCTTGATGATGCTCAACCTAGCAATGATAAGGATGTGGAGATTGAATCAGTTGATCTTGATAACCTATAGCCTAAGAATAAGAGATACAATAAGAACGACTTCGCTGCTAGGAAGCATGGTAAAGAAAGGGAACCATGGGTTCAGAAACCCATGCCATTTCCTCCCAAACCATCCAAGAAAAAGGATGATGTGGATTTTGAGCGATTTGTTGAAATGATCAGACATGTCTTTCTGCAAATGCGTTTGACAGATATGCTCAAAATGTCTTCGTATGCTAAGTACATGAAAGATATTGTGACTAATAAGAGGAGGAAACCTAAGGTTGAGATTTCCACCATGCTCGCTAATTACACCTTCAAGGGTGGAACTCCTAAGAAACTAGGTGATCCCGGAGTGCCCACTATACCTTGCTCCATTAAAGGCAACTACGTTAGAACTGCTTTATGCGATCTTGGAGCCGATGTTAGTGTTATGCCTCTCTCTCTTTATCATAGACTTGAATTGGATAAGTTGACACCCACTGAAATCTCTCTGCAAATGGCCGACAAATCAACTGCTTTCCCTATCGGCATTTGCGAGGATGTGCCTGTTGTGGTTGCGAACATTACTATCTTAACAGACTTTGTTATCCTGGATATTCCCGAGGATGATGCCATGGCGGTCATCCTTGGAAGACCCTTTTTAAACACTGTAGGGGCTGTTATGGATTGCAACAAAGGCAATGTCACTTTCCATGTCAATGGTAATGAGCATAAGGTGCACTTTCCGAAGAAACAATATCGAGTACATTGCATCAATGCTATCGAAAAAACTTCATCAATCCTTATTGGGAGCTTTGAATGCCCTATACCTACTGTTAAGATGGAGTATGATTTGCTTGTTGGGGATATGCACATCCCCATTGAGGTAACCTAGTCACTATTCGAAAATTCTCTGTTTTCTTTTGCAATTCGAAGAAGTTTGTCGAGGAGACTTGATCAACCTCATTGACGAATTCCTTTGGATGACCATGAGATGGATGAATCGAGGAGTCACAAACCTCTGTTCCAAGCTTTCACCTTCGGTTGCTTAGAAGAAAAATGATAGATTTAGCTTTAGTTTTTCCTGTTTTCTGCTTTTAGCGTCCCCGTAGAAAAGTACCCCGAAAATAAAAGTTCTCCGAATGCCGTGAAAATCAAGTATGATTTTTTCTAGAATTTTTGAAAAATTCTAAGACGGAGAGCTAGTCAGGGGGCTGCACCAGTGGGCCACAAGCCCTAGAGGCGCGGGCACCCCCCTGGCCACGCCTACCAGGCTTGTGGGGCCCATGTGTCCCCCTCCACTCATTCTAGCTCCCATCTGCTTCTCCTACCTCCAGAAAAAATCATTTCATAGCTCAAACCGGTGTTCTTGCTCTTCTTGCTGCGATTTTCGATCTTCTTGTGCAAACCCCATTTACCAAACTGTTTTGGGGAAATTGCTCCTTGGTATGTGACTCCTCCATTGGTCCAATTAGTTTTTTCTCTAGTGCCTTATACGTCGCATATTTTTTGCTGCCTTGGTGACCCTGTTCTTGAGCTTTGCATTCTAATTTTAGCTGGTCCCAACTAGTTTTGATGCGTGATATGGCCTCTAGGCACTTGTCGGAGTAGTTGCTATGAGTTTCGTTGAGCCTTGTTCACTTTTCCTTAGAGTCACTAAAAATTTCAGAAATTTTCAGAGATAGAAAAAGGAAAAGATGAGGAGGTTCTTAAGAGGCTCTTCAAGCCGTGACCCCAAGGATGATGAAAGTGAGAAGAAGAAACCCAAGTATCCGGTCCCCCGAGTTGTAGAAGTTCGAGCGTGTGAGTGGCCAAGCGATGTGTTCTTACACGCCGCCGGACTTTATGAGGACTTTTACTACTTGGTGGAGAACGCATGCCTTACCGCCTTCGTTGAAGATAAGTGTCCGCAATACCTCCTCCTCACTAATATTTTCGTGCAAAGCATTAATTTCTATCCAAGGAAGACTCCTCCTATGGTTGAGTTCAAATTATATGATATCCCCCAGCGTATGTCACTTCAGGATTTTTGCAATGTTTCCAAATTACCTTATGTTGGGGATATTCATGAACCTTGTCCATGGGACTTGGAGGCTTTCGTAGATACTATTGCTGTAGTAGAGGAGAGAGGAGTGTCTTGCGCTAGAGCTGCTAGCATACATTTTCCCGTGCTTCGGTACTTCTCATTATTCGTGGGAAAATGTTTGATTGGCAGTGGGAAAGCTGGGGGCCTTAGCTCCCCAGATCTTGCGGTTTTGCTCGAAGCCCTTTATAATGATAAAACTTATAGCTTGGGCGCTATAGTAGCTCAACAGTTGAACACGAACCGTTCTAAAGGCGTTGTTTATGGAGGTATCTATGCTACTCGTCTTGCTAGACATCTTGAGATACCTATTAAACTGGACGAGGAAGAAGAGATTCTTCTTCCTGAGAGATATCTAGATTATGATAGCATGGTTCGCCATGACTTTCTTGATAAAGATATAAATAAGAGGATGATTTATAACCTAGTATTTAGTCAGGGTACTCGTGAGACTATTACCTTGACTGCTCCTTCTTTGTTCCATCTTCATCTAGGCACGTACATTATTATGCCCTCGTACATCTACGCATATTGGGGCATAGCCCAACCACACGCGCCCGTGCCCGAGCTACCAGTCGAGTACCAGACGCCAGTTTATCAGTGGGAGCCAGAGGAGCTCACACAGCAGTGGCACCCTTAGTCCACTCCGGAATACCCCGGAGACTGTTACTTCCCACCTTGGGAGTAGACCAACTTAGGCCAAAAGCCTAAGCTTGGGGGAGTACGTGTTTCTCACCGACTTTATATTCTTGCTTACGCTTTCACTTTGTTAGTCGGTGTTCACACTTTGCCACTGTATCATCCATGCTAGTTTATTCCTTTTTCTGGTTTTCTTCTCGTGTGTTTCTGTAGTTTGAGAAAACCCAAAAAGATTTCTCGTTCTTCTTTTGCTTGTTGGGAGCTTTACCGTGTAAATAGTTTTCTTTTTCTTTGGGTCAAGGTAGAAGACCATGGTTACAATGTTTAGTGGCTCTCGCATGCATATCTGTTTATCTGTCAAAGAGTCATATTACTTTGTCTTCTCCTTTGTATTTGCCTGCAGATTCCAGCTTAATCCATTGCACGAGCACTCTTATTATTGTTCACATCATTCGGTCGTGCAAGTAAAAGGCAATAATGACGATATATGATGAAGTGACTAAGCCTGGAAAAACTGGAATGAACTCGATCTATTTTGTTTTTGTAAATATGACTAGCTCATCGTTCCAAATTCAGCTTTGTTGTGAGAGAAACATGTTTGCAATGACAACTTAGAGATCATAGTTTCTGATGCCATGCTTAATTAGCTACGAGCTTATAATGGTTTGTCTTGGATGCCAACATGAATCTCGAGATGATTATGATGTAGTATGATAGGATGGTATCCTCCTTTGAATGATTCAAGTGGCTTGACTTGGCACATGTTCACGCATGTAGTTGAAACAAAATCAACATAGCCTCTATGATATTCATGTTCATGGTGATTTATGTCCTACTCATGCTTGCACTCAATGTTAGTTAATCTCAATGCATTTTGATGACTGTTGTCGCTCTCTAGTTGGTCGCTTCCCAGTCTTTTGCTAGGCTTCACTTGTACTAAGCAGGAATACTGCTTGTGCCTCCACTTCCATAAAACCAAAGTTGTTCCATATGAGTCCACCATACCTACCTATATGCGGTATCTACCTGCCGTTCCAAGTAAATTTGCATGTGCCACTCTCCAAATCTTCAAGAAATAATCTGTTTTGCATGCCCGAACCGCTCATGTGGTGACAAGGGGCGATCAGTATCTTCCATGCTAGGCGTGTTATCCTTGATACGTGTTGTTGTTGGTATGGACAGCACCCGGGTATTCGGCTAGTCGTGGAGTGTGATTGATCGGTGGTGGGGGAGTAAAAACTTTACTTTTATGTTTGGGAACGGCCAATAGTATGTGTAGCATGGAAGATGATGAGAACTCTTGGTCATTGCATTGACAATGAAAGCATGCCACCCATAATTATTATCTCTGTTTTAAAAGCTTGAGCTCTGGCACCTCTGCAAATCAATGCTTCCCTCTGCGAAGGGCCTATCTATTTATGTTCCTGTTGAGTCATCCTCTTCTTATAAAAGCACCAATTAGAGAGCACCCCCGTCATTCTTATGCTTTGCTTTTAACTGTTATTGAGTGTGACTGTGACTGGATCTTCTTTGCCATGAATTACAATGTTTAGTCAGCGCTTGGTCTTTGAAGGTGCTCTGCATTTATGTTTTGCGGTCTCAGAAAGAGCTAGTGAGATACCATCTCCTCACACTGCTTCATGATTGTTTTGATTGAAGTGTTGACATTTGAAACTCATTATTATTGCTCGCTAGTTGATTATGCCATTGATATGAGTTTACCATGAGACCTAGATGTCATTTGCTTATGTGGTTTGCTTATGATCTTGCTGGAATTCTGGATATGAGTTAGACATAGTTGCAACAACAAGATCAAACAGAGTTCGTAAAAGTTTTTCTTTTGTCTCTTTTAGTTTGTCAACTGAATTGCTTGAGGACAAGCAAGGCTTTAAGCTTGGGAGAGTTGATACGTCTCCGTCGTATCTACTTTTCCAAACTCTTTCGCCCTTGTTTTGGACTCTAATTTGCATGTTTTGAATGGAACTAACCCGGACTAACGTTGTTTTCAGCAGAATTGCCATGGTGTTGTTTTTCCGCAGAAATTAAAGTTCTCGTAATGACCTGGAAATTTACGGGGATTTTTGTGGAATATATAAAAAATACTGGCGCAAGAATCAACCGGAGGGGTGGAGCGTGGAGCCCACAAGCCCACCAGGCGCCCCCCTGGTCGCGCCTAGCATGCTTGTGGGGCCCACGTTGCTCCACCGCCTCCAATTCCAACTCTATTTAGTCCCTTTCGTCCGAAAAAAAATCAGGGAGAAGAGTTCATCGCGTTTTACGATACGGAGGCGCCGCCACCTCCTGTTCTTCCTCTGGAGGGCAGATCTGGAGTCCGTTCTGGGCTCCGGAGAGGGGAGATCGTCGCCATCGTCATCACCAACCTTCCTTCATCGCCAATTCCATGATGCTCTTCACCGTTCATGAGTAATCTCATCGCAGGCTTGCTGGACGGTGATGGGTTGGATGAGATCAATCATGTAATCAAGTTAGTTTTGACAGGGATTGATCCCTAGTATCCACTATGTTCTGAGATTGATGTTGCTACTACTTTGCCATGCTTAATGCTTGTCACTAGGGCCCGAGTGGCATGATTTCAGATCTGAACCTATTATGTTCTTGCCAATATATGTGTGTTCTTAATCCTATCTTGCAAGTTGTAGTCACCTACTATGTGTTATGACCCGGCAACCCCGGAGTGACAATAGCCGGAACCACTCCCGGAGATGACCATAGTATGAGGAGTTCATGTATTCACTAAGTGTTAATGTGTTGGTCCGGTTCTTTATTAAAAGGAGAACCTTAATATCACGTAGTTTCCATTAGGACCCCGCTGCCATGGGAGGGATGGACAATAGATGTCATGCAAGTTCTTTTCCCTAAGCACGTATGACTACATACGGAATACATGCCTACATTACATTGACGAACTGGAGCTAGTTACATATCTCTTCGTGTTATAACTGTTGCATGATGAATAACATCCGGCATAATCATCCATCACCGATCCAATGCCTACGAGTCTTTGCTACTGGTCCTTGCTACGTTACTTTGCCGCTACTGTTGTCACTGCTGCTACTGTTACTCTGTCGCTATTGCTATTGCTGTTGCTACTATTACTGTTGCTACTGTTGCTATCACACTACTCTGAAACTCATACTTTGCTGCAGATACTAAGTCTTTCAGGTGTGGTTGAATTGACAACTCAACTGCTAATACTTGAGAATATTCTTTGGCTTCCCCTTGTGTCGAATCAACAAATTTGGGTTGAATACTCTACCCTCGAAAACTGTTGCGGTCCCCTATACTTGTGGGTTATCAGCCCTTCACAGAGGGAAGCAGAGGTTTTCATGCGCTTTTGAGGTTGTGCTGTGTGACCTCTTAGTGTGAAGGAACGTCACTTTATATTGCCTCATGTGATAAAGAACTTTATTATGCAGTCTGTTGCTTTTATGTCTTCCTCATCACAGGTTCGTACAAAGCTTATTTTCCACACACTAATAGACCATAATATTTAGGGAGCAATTTTTTTATTGCTTGCACCAATGACAACTTACTTGAGGGATGTTCTTCAATCCATAGGTAGGTATGGTGGACTCTCATGGCAAAACTGGGTTGAAAGTTTATGGATGCACAAGTAGTATCTCTACCTAGTGCGGAAGTTTTGGCTGATATGAGGTGGAAGCAAGCGTCATATGCTAAGGGATCTCTGGTCATATAACATTGTTCGGAACCAAGCAAACATAATTCATTATGTTGTCTTCCTTGTCCAACATCTACTTATAAGCATGTAATAGTTTAATGAGTGTTCACAATCATAGACGGTCTCAAAGATGATATATTTATATATGAACCTCTCCTTCTTTATTACTTCCTATTAATTGCAACAATGACCAAGGTCTACGTTTGTTCACCCACAACAAGTTTCAATCAACATTCTTTTTATATGTGAAGCCATCACTTCCCATAAGATCATTACATGATCTTTCATGCTTTTGTTATTTTATTATTCTTTTCTTTAGATCATGGCATGAGGCAAGGCCCTTAACTAAAACACTCTTTATTATATGACTCATGAGCTCGATACATTGGGGGTAACACAGAGCAAAACTCAAGCCTAGAATACTAAGAACTTTATTCTACTAGAGAAAGATAAAACCAAAAAGGATCGAACTAAGAAAAAGGTAAAGGCAAAAGATGTGATGGTGATACGATACCGGGGCAACTCCCCCAAGCTTGGCACAAGCCAAGGGGATTGCCCATACCCGTGCTTAGTTGTCTTCCTTCGAAGGTGATGGTGGTGGAGTTGTTGCAGAGGTCTTGAACTTGTTTAATTTCCTCTTGAGCACAAAATTCTGCTCCTTCAGATCGTTAATTTCCTTTTCAAGCCTCAACACCCTTTGGCATAATTCTTGCTTACTCTCCTGCAAAAGACGAGAAGGGATAAACAAAATCTTACGCTTCTTCCTTGAGTCAGGGAGGCTTGCCTTCTTGAACTCCACATGTGTGTCTCCAGGTTGGGGTAGAGGAGCCTCCTCTTCATCAGAACTTGTTCCTTCCTTCCCCTTGGGATCATAATCTTCTTCCTCATCAGTGGTCCAACCATAATGATCCAAGTCCCCATAGACCTTGGGGTTAGCAAGGTAATCGGCCACATAGCTCTCCCCCTCTGAATCTTGAGAAGACATCTTGCCCTAAATCTGCGGCAAAAACAGGCTCGAAACAAAAACAGAGGATATTTGTGTGATACGAGGGTCACACCTTTCGTGAGAATATATAATGAATTTTTCCCGACCAAAAGGAGTACTCCACAAGAAAACGGAGTCTGGGAGGCACATGAGGTGCCCACAAGCCACCCAGGCGCGGCCAGGGGGTAGGCGCGCCTGGCAGGCTTGTCGCCTCCTCATGCGCTTTCTTGACTACTTTAATTTTTTTCTATTTTTCTAAAAAATCCAAAACGGAGAAAAAATTGCTACACGAAAAGTTTTGGAGTTGGTTTTCTTACCGAATCACATACCTCTTCGTTTTTGGAGTCTGAAACACGCTGATAAATATCCCTTATGTACTCCTCCGGAGTTATGGTATTAGTAATATTGCTTTCAACATTTATGGGAGTACCTGAGATATAATGCTTGATTCTTTGCCCATTTACCACTGTCGGAAAATTACCTTCCGTGTTGTTGATCTTGATGGCACCGGAACGATATACTTTCTGAACAATGTAAGGACCTTCCCATTTAGAGAGAACCTTGTCTGCAAAAAATCTTAAACGAGATTTGTATAGCAAGACATAATCACCTACATTGAACTCACATTTTTGTATCCTTTTATCATGCCACCTCTTAACTTTTTCTTTGAATAACTTGGCATTTTCATATGCCTGAGCTCTCCATTCATCAAGTGAGCTAATATGAAATAACCTCTTCTCACCAGCAAGTTTGAAATCAAAGTTGAGCTCTTTGATTGCCCAATAAGCCTTATGCTCTAGCTCAAGAGGTAAATGACATGCTTTACCGTAAACCATATTGTACGGAGACATGCCCATGGGATTCTTATAAGCAGTTCTATAAGCCCACAGTGCATCATCAAGATTCTTAGACCAATTCTTTCTAGACTTATTAACAGTCTTTTGCAGAATTACTTTAATCTCTTTATTAATTAGCTCTACTTGACCACTGGAGTGAGGATGATAGGGAGATGCAATTCTACGGTTGACATCATACTTAGCAAGCGTTTTACGGAAAGCACCATGAATGAAATGTGAACCACCATCAGTCATTAAATATCTAGGGACTCCAAATCTAGGGAAAATAACTTCTTTAGGCATCCTGATAGAGGTGTTGTGATCAGCACTACTAGTTGGGATAGCTTCTATCCACTTAGTAACGTAATCAACAACAACTAGGATATAAGTATACCCGTTGGACTTTGGAAAAGGTCCCATATAATCAAAACTCCAAACATCAAATGGTTCAATGACAAGTGAATAATTCATAGGCATTTCCTGACATTTACTGATATTACCTATTCTTTGACATTCATCACAAGACAAGACAAACTTACGGGCATCCTTGAAGAGAGTAGGCCAATAGAAACCGGATTGCAATACCTTGTGTGCAGTTCTATCTCCCGCATGGTGTCCTCCGTAAGCCTCGGAGTGACACTTATGTAGGATCTGTCCCTGTTCATGTTCAGGTACACAACGTCTAATGACACCATCTACTCCTTCCTTACAAAGGTGAGGATCATCCCAAAAGTAATGTCTCAAATCAAAGAAGAATTTCTTCTTTTGTTGGTATGTGAAACTAGGTGGTATGAACTTGGCAACGATATAATTTGCATAATCAGCATACCAAGGTGTACTACGTGAAGAATTGATGACATTCAATTGCTCATCAGGAAAGCTATCATCAATAGGTTGTGGGTCATCAAGAACATTCTCCAACCTAGACAAGTTATCTGCTACGAGGTTCTCAGCACCCTTCCTATCAACAACATGCAAATCAAATTCTTGTAGCAAGAGAACCCATCTAGTAAGTCTAGGTTTAGCATCTTTCTTTTCCATGAGGTACTTAATAGCAGCATGATCAGTGTGAATAGTAACCTTGGAATCAACAATGTAAGATCTGAACTTTTCACATGAAAACATGAGTGCTAAAAATTCCTTTTCAGTAGTAGCATAGTGAATAACATTCATATTCTTATCAACTCTTTGTCCTAGAACAGCACCAACAACATAATCACTAGCATCACACATAATTCCAAAAGGTAAGTTCCAATCAGGTGTTTGAACAATAGGTGCAATTATCAAGGCCTTCTTAAGTATTTCAAAGGCTTCCTCACAATCATCGTAAAAACAAAAGGAATATCCTTTTGCAAAAGATTGGTAAGAGGCCTGGAAAGCTTAGAAAAGTCCTTAATGAACCTTCTATAGAAACCAGCATGACCAAGGAAACTTCTTATACCTTTGATATCTGTAGGGCATGGCATTTTCTCGATCGCATCAACCTTAGCCTTATCGACTTCAATACCTCTTTCAGAAATTTTATGTCCTAAGACGATGCCTTCATTAACCATAAAGTGGCACTTATCCCAATTCAAGACAAGGTTGGTATCTTTATATCTCTGCAAAACTCGATCAAGGTTGCTGAGGTAATCATCAAAAGAAGACCCGTAAACGGAGAAGTCATCCATGAAACCCTCAACAATCTTTTCATAAAAGTGAGAGAATGTAGCCATCATACATCTTTGAAAGGTAGCAGGTGCATTACATAAGCCAAAAGGCATACGTCTGTAACCAAAGGTACCGAAAAGGCAAGTAAAAGTGGTTTTCTCCTGATTAGATTGTGCAACAGGTATTTGGGAGAAACCAGAATAACCAGCTAGAAAGCAGAAGTGTGTGTGATTAGACAATCTTTCTAGCATTTGGTCAATAAAAGGCAAAGGGTAATGATCTTTCCTAGTGGCCTTATTCAATTTTCTAAAATCGATCACCATCCTATAGCCAGTAATAATCCTCTGCGGGATCAATTCATCTTTATCATTAGGGACAACGGTAATACCTCCTTTCTTAGGAACGCAATGCACCGGACTTACCCAATCACTATGAGCAACAGGATAGATAATACCTGCTTACAGGAGCTTTAGTATTTCTTTTCTTACTACCTCTTTCATCTTAGGATTTAATCTCCGTTGATGATCGGCAACTGGTTTGGAATCATGATCGGTTTTAATTTTGTGATGGCATAGAGTGGGACTAATGCCCTTATGATCATCAAGATTATATCCAGTAGAAACATGGTGCTTCCTCAGAGTTTTCAATAATTTCTTTTCTTCATGCTCTGAAAGGCTAGCACTAATAATAACAGGATATATCTCTTTTCCATCAAGATAAGCATACTTAAGAGTATCGGGTCACTATTTAAGCTCGAACACAGGATCACCCTTTGGTGGGGGTGGATCTCCAAGCAGTTCAACGGGCAAATTATTCTTAAGGATAGGATGTTGTTCAAAGATAACTCTATCTATCTCATTCCTTTCATCCATATGCATATCATTTTCATGCTCAAGCAAGTATTGCTCTAAAGGATCAGTAGGAGGCACAACAATAGAAGATAGAGCAATAATTTCATCCTTACTAGACAATTCTTTTTCATGAGGTTGTCTACCAAACTTGGAGATATTGAACTCATGTAACACACCTTCAAAGCCAACAGCGACAGTTTGCTTCTCACAGTCAATATGAGCATTGACAGTATTGAGGAAAGGTCTGCCAAATATGATGGGACAAAAGCTATCTTGTGTGGTAGCAAGAACGAGAAAATCAGGATGATACTTTGTTTTACCACACAAGACTTCAACATCTCTAACAATTCCCAAAGGGTAGATAGTATCTCTATTGGCAAGCTGAATAGTGACATCAATAGGTTCCATCTCGACAGGTGCAATCTCGTCTTTAATTTCATCATATAAAGATTGAGGTATTGCACTAACACTAGCACCCACGTCACATAAACCATGATAACAATGATCTCCTATCTTAACAGAAACAACAGGCGTGCCAACAACAGGCCTATGTTTGTCTCTAGCATGAGGTTTAGCAATTCTAGCAGCATCTTCACATAAGTGAATGTCATGGCCATCAACATTGTCAGACAGGAGATCTTTGATAATAGCAATGCTAGGTTCAACTCTAATTTTCTCAGGGGGTGTAGGTGTTCTAATGTAGCCCTACGTATCACAGTTGAAGCTTTACAATGATCCTTTACTCTAACAGGGAAAGGTGGTTTCTCAATGTAAGCACTAGGAACAATACGATCATTATAAGCAATGACTTTCTCTTCAACTGGATTGGGTTTAACTACATTGACTTCTAAGGGATGGTGATATTTAAACCACTTCTCTTTAGGGAGATCAACATGAGCAGCAAATGATTCACACAATGAAGCTACTATCTCAGAGTCAAGTCCACATTTAGCGCTAAAATCACAAAAAGTATTTGTTTCAACAAAGGATTTAACGCATTCAAACTTAAGATTCATACATGAATCCTTACCTTCATCAAACTCCCAATCTTCAGAGTTGCGTTTAATTCTTTCCAATAAATTCCATTTCAAGTCAATATCTCTCTTCATAAAAGAATTGGTACAAGAAGTGTCAAGCATAGTGCGATTATCATGAGAAAACCGAGCATAAAAGTTATGAATAATAATTTCTCTCGAGAGCTCATGGTTGGGGCATGAATATAACATCGATTTAAGCCTCCCCCAAGCTTGAGCAATACTTTCTCTATCACGAGGCCAAAAATCATAGATACAATTCCGATCACGATGTACCAAATGCATAGGATAAAACTTTTGATGAAATTCCAACTTCAATCGGTTGTAGTTCCATGATCCAATATCATCACATACCCTATACCATGTCAATGCGAGATAAGGGAAAGAACTTCTTCTTGACCTCATCCTCGAGAAAACCTGCAAGCTTAAATAAACCACAAACTTCATCTACATAGATTAGATGCAAGTCGGGATGTGATGTCCCATCTCCTATAAAAGGATTAGCCAACAGTTTCTCTAGCATACCCGAAGGAATTTCATAACAAATATTTTTAGTAGGTGCATCAGGTTGAGGAGCAACTCCTTGTGCTTCCGTTCGAGGTGAAGATACCCCGAACAAGCTCCTTAAAGGATTAGTTTCCATAGTGACAAGTAACAATAAAATCAGCACACTATATAAATGTTTCCTTACCAAATTCCACTTACCAAACATGCTTCACTCCCCGGCAACGGCGCCAGAAAAGATTCGTGATGACACACAAGTGTAGGGGATCTATCCTAGTCCTTTCGATAAGTAAGAGTGTCGAACCCAACGAGGAGCAGAAGGAACTGACAAGTGGTTTCCAGCAAGGTATTCTCTGGAGGCACTGAAATTATCGGTAACAGATAGTTTTGTGATAAGATGATTCATGGCAAGTAGCAAGTAACAATAGTAACAAAGGTGCAGCAAGATGGCCCAATCCCTTTTGTAGCAAGGGACAAGCCTGGAGAAACTCTTATATGAGGTGAAATGCTCCCGAGGACACATAGGAATTTCTGTCAAGCTAGCTTTCATCATGTTCATATGATTCGCGTTCGCTACTTTTATAGTTTGATATGTGGGTGGACCAGTGCTTGGGTGCTTCCCTAACTTGGACAAACATCCCACTTATGATTAACCCCTCTCGCAAGCATCTGCAACTACGAAAGAAGAATTAAGACAAAGTCTAACCATAACATTAAACTAGTGGATCCAAATCAGCCCCTTACGAAGCAACACATAAACTACGGTTTAAGCTTCTGTCACTCTAGCAACCCATCATCTACTTATTACTTCCCAATGCCTTCCTCTAGGCCCAAGTAATGGTGAAGTGTTATTTTGATGCGTTGTATGTTGTCTTTCCTCTAGTGGTGTTATGTGAACGTCGACTACATAACACTTCACCATTATTTGGGTCTAGAGGAAGGCATTGGTAAGTAATAAGTAGATGATGGGTTGCTAGAGTGACAGAAGCTTAAACCCTAGTTTATGTGTTGCTTCGTAAGGGGCTGATTTGGATCCACTAGTTTAATGCTATGGTTAGACTTTGTCTTAATTCTTCTTTCGTAGTTGCGGATGCTTGTGAGAGGGGTTAATCATAACTGGGATGTTTGTCCAAGTAAGGGCAGCATCCAAGCACCAGTCCACCCACATATCAAACTATCAAAGTAGCAAACGTGAATCATGTGAACATGATGAAAACTAGCTTGACAGAAATTCCCATGTGTCCTCGGGAGCGCTTCACCTCATATAAGAGTTTGTCCAGGCTTGTCCCTTGCTACAAAAGGGATTGGGCCATATTGCTACACCTTTGTTACTATTGTTACTTGCAACTCGCTACGAATTATCTTATCACACAACTATTTGTTACCGATAATTTCAGTGCCTGCAGAGAATACCTTGCTGAAAACCACTTGACATTTCCTTCTGCTCCTCGTTGGGTTCGACACTCTTACTTATTGAAAGGACTACGATAGATCCCCTACACTTGTGGGTCATCAAGACTCTTTTCTGGCGTCGTTGCCGGGGTGTGAAGCACCTTTGGTAAGTGGAATTTGGTAAGGAAATATTTATATAGTGTGCTGAAATTTATTGTCACTTGTCACTATGGAAACTAATCCATTGAGGAGCTTGTTCGGGGTATCTTCACCTCGAACGGAAGCACAAGGAGTTGCTCCTCAACCTGATGCACCTACTAAAAATATTTGTTATGAAATTCCTTCGGGTATGCTAGAGAAACTGTTGGCTAATCCTTTTATAGGAGATGGGACATCACATCCCGACTTGCATCTAATCTATGTAGATGAAGTTTGTGGTTTATTTAAGCTTGCAGGTTTTCTCGAGGATGAGGTCAAGAAGAAGGTCTTTCCCTTATCTCGCATTGACATGGTATAGGGTATGTGATGATATTGGATCATGGAACTACAACCGATTGAAGTTGGAATTTCATCAAAAGTTTTATCCTATGCATTTGGTACATCGTGATCGGAATTGTATCTATGATTTTTGGCCTCGTGATAGAGAAAGTATCGCTCAAGCTTGGGGGAGGCATAAATCAATGTTATATTCATGCCCCAACCATGAGCTCTCGAGAGAAATTATTATTCAGAACTTTTATGCTCGGCTTTCTCATGATAATCACACCATGCTTGACACTTCTTGTACCGGTTCTTTTATGAAGAGAGATATTGACTTCAAATGGAATTTATTGGAAAGAATTAAATGCAACTCTGAAGATTGGGAGTTTGATGAAGGTAAGGAGTCAGGTATGAATCTTAAGTTTGATTGTGTTAAATCCTTCATTGAAACAAATACTTTTTGTGATTTTAGCGCTAAACATGGACTTGACTCTGAGATAGTAGCTTCATTATGTGAATCATTTTCTGCTCATATTAATCTCCCTAAAGAGAAGTGGTTTATATATCATCCTCCCATAGAAGTCAATGTAGTTAAACCCAATCCAGTTGAAGAGAAAGTCATTGCTTATAATGATACTATTGTTCCTAGTGCTTACATTGAGAAACCACCTTTCCCTCATAGAATAAAGGATCATGCTAAAGCTCCAACTGTGATACGTAAGGGCTACATTAGAACACCTACACCCCCTGAGCAAATTAGAGTTGAACCTAGCATTGCTATTATCAAAGATATCCTGTCCGACAATGTTGATGGGAATGATATTCACTTCTGCGAAGATGCTACTAGAATTGCTAAACCTCATACTAGAGACAAACATAGGCCTATAGTTGGCATGCCTGTTGTTTTTGTTAAGATAGGAGATCATTGTTATCATGGTTTATGTGACGTGGGTTCTAGCGTTAGTGCAATACCTCGATCTTTATATGATGAAATTAAAGACGATATTGCACATGTCGAGATGGAACCTATTAATGTTACTATTCAGCTTGCCAATAGAGATACTATCTGCCCTTTGGGAATTGTTAGAGATGTTGAAGTCTTGTGTGGTAAAACTAAGTATCCTGCTGATTTTCTCGTTCTTGCTACCACACAAGATAGCTTTTGTCCCAGCATATTTGGCAGACCTTTCCTCAATACTGTCAATGCTCATATTGACTATGTGAAGCAAACTGACACTGTTGGCTTTGAAGGTGTGTCACATGAATTCAATTTCTCCAAGTTTGGTAGACAACCTCATGAAAAAGATTGTCTAGTAAGGATGAAATTATTGCCCTAGCTTATATTGATGTGCCTCCTACTGATCCTTTAGAGAAATACTTGCTTGAGCATGAAAATAATATGCATATGGATGGAAGGAATGAGATAGATAGAGTTACCTTTGAACAACATCCTATCCTTAAGAATAATTTGCCTCTTGAGCTGCTTGGAGATCCACCCCCACCAAAGGGTGATCCAGTGTTTGAGCTTAAACAGTTACCTGATACTATTAAGTATGCTTATCTTGATGAAAAAGGGATATATCATGTTATTATTAGTGCTATCCTTTCAGAGCATGAAGAAAATAAAGTATTGAAAACTCTGAGGAAACACCGTGCTGCTATTGGATATACTCTTGATGATCGTAAGGGCATTATAGTCCCACTCTATGCCAGCACAAAATTAAAACCGATCCTGATTCCAAACCAGTTGCTGATCATCAGCGGAGATTAAATCCTAACATGAAAGATGTAGTAAGAAAAGAAATACTAAAGCTCCTGGAAGCAGGTATTATCTATCATGTTGCTCATAGTGATTGGGTAAGTCCGATGCATTGCGTCCCTAAGAAGGGAGGTATTGCCGTTGTCCCTAATGATAAAGATGAATTGATCCCACAGAGAATTATTACTGGCTATAGCATGGTAATTGATTTTAGGAAATTGAATAAAGCCACCATGAAAGATCATTACCCTCTGCCTTTTATTGGCAAAATGCTAGAAAGATTGTCTAAACACACACACTTCTGCTTTCTAGATGGTTATTCTGGTTTCTCCCAAATACCTGTTGCGCAATCTGATCAGGAGAAAACCACTTTTACCTGCCCTTTCGGTACCTTTGCTTATAAATGTATGCCTTTTGGCTTATGTAATGCACCTGCTACCTTTCAAAGATGTATGATGGCTATATTCTCTGACTTTGTGAAAAGATTGTTGAGGTTTTCATGTATGACTTCTCCGTTTACGGGTCTTCTATTGATGATTGCCTCAGCAACCTTGATCAAGTTTTGCACAGATGTAAAGATACCAACCTAGTCTTGAATTGGGAGAAGTGCCACTTTATGGTTAATGAAGGCATCGTCTTAGGACATGAAATTTCTCAAAGAGGTATTGAAGTCGATAATGCTAAGGTTGATGCGATCGAGAAAATACCATGCCCTACAGACATGTTGGTTTCTATAGAAGGTTCATTAAAGACTTCTCTAAGATTTCTAGGCCTCTTACCAATCTCTTGCAAAAGGATATTCCATTTGTTTTTACGATGATTGTGAAGAAGCATTTGAAATACTTAAGAAGGCCTTGATAACTGCACCTATTGTTCAACCACCTGATTGGAACCTACCATTTGAAATTATGTGTGATGCTAGTGATTATGATGTTGGTGTTGTTCTAGGACAAAGAGTAGATAAGAAATTGAATGTTATTCATTATGCTAGTAAAACTCTAGAGAGTGCCCAAAGATACTATGGTACTACTGAAAAGGAATTTTTAGCAGTCGTGTTTGCATGTGAAAAGTTCAGATCTTACATTGTTGATTCCAAGGTTACTATTCACACTGATCATGCTGCTATTAAGTATCTCATGGAAAAGAAAGATGCTAAACCTAGACTTATTAGATGGGTTCTCTTGTACAAGAATTTGATTTGCATGTTGTTGATAGGAAGGGTGCTGAGAACCCCGTAGCAGATAACTTGTCTAGGTTGGAGAATGTTCTTGATGACCCACAACCTATTGATTATAGCTTTCTTGATGAGCAATTGAATGTCATCAATGATTCACGTAGTACACCGTGGTATGCTGATTATGCAAATTATATTGTTGCCAAATATATACCACCTAGTTTCCCATACCAGCAAAAGAAGAAATTCGGCTTTGATTTGAGTCATTACTTTTGGGATGGTCCTCACCTTTATAAAGGAGTAGATGGTGTTATTAGACGTTGTGTACCTGAGCATGCACAAGGACAAATCCTACAGAAGTGTCACTCCGAGTCTTACGGAGGACACCATGCGGGAGATAGAACTGCACACAAGGAATTGCAATCCGGTTTCTATTGGCCTACCCTCTTCAAGGATGCCCGTAAGTTTGTCTTGTCTTTTGATGAATGTCAAAGAATAGGTAATATCAGTAAATGTCAGGAAATGCCTATGAATTATTCACTTGTCATTGAACCATTTGATGTTTGGTGTTCTGATTATATAGGACCTTTTCCAAAGTCGAACGGGTATACTTGATGTCAGTTGTGCTTCCCTGGCAACGGCGCCAGGAATAGTCGTGTCGACGGCACCAGGAATCCTTCTGCTGCGGCTACGCCTTAAGGGACTTCCTAGGCAAATATGCAAAGGTTTTCCCCCGTGGCCTTGGAGCCTTGCGTTGGTGTTCCCTCGAAGCGGAAAGGGTGATGTAGCACAACGGTGGTAAGTATTTCCCTCGGTTTGAGAACCAAGGTATCGATCCAGTGGAGGAGTATCACAAGATCCTGCACAAACACAAAGAACCTGCTCCCAACGCTATGAAGGGGTTGTCAATCCCTTATAGATTGATTGCCAAGTGAGAGCTGAAAGCAACAAAGCAACAAAGCAAAGTAAAAGCGGAGGTGTAAACAATAGATCTGAATAGATCAGGGGGTCGTAGTGTTTACTAGTGGCTTCTCTCATGAAAGCAAGTAGACGGTGGGTGAACAAATTACTGTCGAGCAATTGATAGAACCACGCAAAGTCGTGATGTCATCTATGGCAATGATTATATCTATAGGCATCACGTCCAAAACAAGTAGACCGATACTGTCTGCATCTACTACTATTACTCCACACGTCGACCGCTATCCAGCATGCATCTAGTGTATTAAGTCCAAAACAACAGAGTAACGCCTTAAGCAAGATGACATGATGTAGATGGACAATCTCATATCAACGACAGAGCCCACCTTGTTACCCTTGATGGCAACTACTTAATGTGTGCCTTGCTGCCCCTACTATCACTCGGAAAGGTCACCACATGGTAGAACCCAAAACCAAGCACTTCTCCCATTGCAAGAATCATAGATCTAGTTGGCCAAACAAAACCCAAGACTCGGAGAGACTTACAAGGATATCAAATCATGCATATAAGAAATCAGCAAAGACTCAAATATATATCATAGATAATCTAATCACAAATCCACAATTCATCGGATCTCGACAAACACATCGTCAAAGAAGATTACATCGGATAGATCTCCATGAAGATCATGGAGAACTTTGTATTGAAGATCCAAGAGAGAGAAGAAGCCATCTAGCTACTAACTACGGACCCGTAGGTCCGAAGTGAACTACTCACGAGTCATTGGAGGGCGATGATGATGATGAAGAAGCCCTCCAACTCCAAAGTCCCCTCCGGCAGGGCGCCGGGAAGGGTCTCCAGATGAGATCTCGCAGAAACGGAAGCTTGCGGCGGCGGAAAAGTACTTTCGAGCCTCCCCTGTTTTTTTGCTGTATTTTAGGGAATATATAGGCCAAAGATCTAGGTCAGGGGGTGCTCAGGGAGGCCACAAGCCCTGCCACCGACGCCTCCCCTGGTGGCGGAGTGGGGGCTTGTGGGCTCCCTGGAGCCCTCTTGGCTTGGCCCACAGGCCCCTTGATCTTCTTCCGTTCAGGAAAAAATCATTTCGGGGATTTTATTCCGTTTGGACTCCGTTCCAAAATCAGATCTGAAAAGAGCCAAAAACACAGAAAAAACAGGAACTGGCACTTGGCACTGAATTAATAAGTTAATCACAAAAAAGATATAAAAGGTACATAAAACATCCAAAGATGACAAGATAAGAGCATGAAACCATCAAAAATTATAGATACGTTTGAGACGTATCAAGCATCCCCAAGCTTAACTCCTGCTCGTCCTCGAGTAGGGAAGTGATAAAGAATGAATTTTTGATGCTTTCATGCTACCTAGCATAGATGTCCTTTGTAACTCATCTTATGTGACGTGAATGTTCAGATCCATCAGATTCAAAACAATAGTTTGCTATTAACGTGGAAATAATAATAATTCAATTAAACTAGCAAGGTAATCATGAACTTTCAAAATAACAAGGCCAAAAGAAAGTTATCCCTACAAAAGCATACAGTCTGGCTATGCTCTATCATCATTGCACAACGAATTTAAATCATGCACAACCCCAGTATTGGCCAAGTAATTGTTTCACACCTTTACTTTCTCAAACCTTTTCAACTCTCACGCAATACATGAGTGTGAGCCATGGTTATAACACTATAGATGGTGTGGAGTGTGGTGGAGGTTGCAAGACAAAAAAGGAGAAGATAGTCACATTAACTAGGCATATCAATGAGTTATGGAGATGCTCATCAATAGATATCAATGTGAATGAGTAGGGATTGACATACAAATGATGCACTAGAGCTACGAGTAAGTGAAAGCTCTTAAAGAAAACTAGTGGGTGTGCATCCAACTTGCTTGCTCACGAAGACCTAAGGCAATTTTGAGGAAGCCTATCATTGGAATATACAAGCCAAGTTATATAATGAAAATTTCCCACTAGCTATATGGTGGTGACAAAATGAGAGACTCGCAATCATGAAGATCATGGTGCTTAATATTCACAAGTGTGGAAAGTGGTAGCATTGTCCCTTCTCTCTTTTTCTCTCATTTTTTTATTTTTTTGGTGGGCTCTTTGGCCTCTCTTTTTTTTGGTGGGCTTCTTTGGCCTCTTTTATTTCCTCACATGGTACAATGCTCCATTAATGATGATCATCACACTTTCAACTCAAAACTTAGAGCAACAATGACTCTATATGGAATGCCTTCGGTAGTGTACCGTGACAATGATCTAGCATGGCATAGACACTAATGGAAACATCATGCTAGCTATCTTACGATCATGCAATGGCAATGTAGACGTGGTGGCACATGTCATGGTGGTAGTTGCATGGCAATATATCTCGGAATGACTTTGAAAAAGCCATAATAGGTAGGTATGGTGGCTGTTTTGAGGGAGGCTAATGGTGGGTTTTGTGCACCGGCGAAAGTTGCACGGCACTAAGAAGATAGTGATGGTGGAAGGTGAAATTGCATCTAAACCATGGACTCAACATTAGTCATGAAGAACTCATATACTTGTTGCAAAAGTTTTATTAGTAATTGAAACAAAGCATTCAACGCATACTCCTAGGGGAAGGGTTGGTAGGTATAAACCATCGCGCGATCCCGACCTCCACGCAAAGGATGACAATCAATAGACTAATCATGCTCACATTTCATCACATAGCGGTTCACCATACATGCATGCTACGGGAATCACTAACTTCAACACAAGTATTTCTAGATCCACAACACCTTACTAGCATGTCTTCAATATTACCATAACCACAACTCAAAACTAATTAAGATGAATCAAACTTCTCTAACTATTCAATGCACATGAAGGTGGAAGTTTTCGTATCCCTTTGGATAACTACCCCTTTTGAGACTACTTTCAAAGCATAGATCAACTACCAAGCCACGCAGCGTTGTGCTCTAAAAGATATAAGTGAAGCACATAGAGCAAAAGTATCTAGCTCAAAAGATATAAGTGAAGCACATGTGAGCTAAATTGTCTACCCAAAAGATATAAGTGAAGCTCGACAAAACCACGGTGAGTGCATGTCTCTCTCTTTAGGTGTGCAGCAAGGATAATTGTGACACAACTAAAAATAAAATACTTCTATGATACAAGATTCTCCAAGCAAAAACACATAACATGTGGTGAATAAAAATATAGCCCCAAGTAATGTTACCGATGGATTGAAGACGAAAGAGGGGATGCCTTCCCGGGGCATCCCCAAGCTTAGGCTTTTAAGGCATCCTTGAATCTCTTGGGGTGCCTTGGGCATCCCCAAGCTTGAGCTCGTGCCACTCTTTATCTCTTTGTCCATAAGAACTTCACCCAAAACTTGAAAACTTCACAACACGAAACTTAAACAGAAACTCGTGATAACATTAGTATGAGAAAGCAAACCACAACTTCCTTAGGTACTGTAGCAAACTTAAATTCTACTTGTGCTGATGTTGGGTTACTGTATTTTCAATCTTCCATGGCTAATACCCCCCCCCCCCCCGATACTATCCATTGCTTCATCAAAATAAGCAACCAACACAACAAAAACAGAATCTGTTAACAACAGACCAGTGTGTAGCAGTCTGTATATTTCGTATACCTCTGGTACTTCAAAAATTCTGAAAAATTACGACAGTCTGAAGAATTTGCGTAGCAATCAGCAGCAAAAAGAATAAACTCAAAAGCGCTTACAGAAAAGAAAATGGAAATTCTTTTCTTGAGAAAAAAGTTTCTGCCTTTTCCAGCATGACCAAACGATCATCCCCAAGACTAATCATAACGGTTTTGCTTGGCACAAACGCAAAAAGAAACACAAAAAACACAATCATAACAGAATTATGAAAGTGTGGAAAACACAAAACAGAAAGAAAAAGGATAGATTCGTTGGGTTGCCTCCCAACAAGCGCTTTTGTTTAACGCCCTTAGCTAGGCGAAAAGTGATGGAATCACGTATAGTCATCTTTGGTGCTCAAACCATAGGTAGCCTCATCATAGATTCATAAGGTAATGTTATTTTGTTTCTAGGAAAGTGCTCCATGCCCTTCTTTAAAGTAAATTGAAATCTAATATTCCCTTCCTTCATATCGATGATAGCACCAATAGTCCTTAGGGAAGGTCTACCAAGAATAATGGGAAATGAAGGATTGCAATCTATGTCAAGTACAATGAAATCCACGGGTACATAGTTCTTATTTGCAACAATAAGAACATCATCGATCCTTCCCATGGGTTTCTTGACAGTATAATCCGCAAGACGCAAATTAAGAGAACACTCTTCAGTCTCATGAAAACCAAGAATATCACATAAAGACTTTGGAATCGCGGAAACACTAGCACCCAAATCACACAAAGCATTGCACTCATAGTTTTTAATCTTGATTTTGATAGTAGTTTCCCACTCATCATGAAGTTTTCTAGGTATAGAGACTTCTAATTCGAGCTTCTCTTCAAGAGATTTCATCATAGCATCTACGATATGCGCGGTAAAGGCTTTGCTTTGGCTATAAGCATGTGGAGAGTTTGCAATGGATTACATCAAAGAAATTCATTCAAACAAGGAGCAATTATCATAATTGAATTCCTTGAAATCCAAATTGGGAGTTTCATTACTACCCAAAATTTTGACTTCTTCTACTCCACTCTCCGCACCTTTATCATCAAGATAGGTGGACTCCGAATCATTGGGGCATTTTTCAACCAAAGTGGATTCATATCCAGCCCCTCCATAAATAGGTTTGACACGCGAAAACAAAGATTCAAGAGGAGACACACCAAGCACTTTAAGATCTTCGTGATTTGCATCACTAGAACGCACCCTTTTAAACCATTCATGCCTAACGCGAATTTGGGCGGTTCTTTCTTTGCTCTCATTCATGGAGACACGCATAGCTTTCAAAGTTTCATCCAAGTTGACCTTGGGAGGAGTGCATCTAACTTTCAAAGCATCAATATCACAAGAAATCCTATCAACGCTCTTAGCCAAATCGTCTATTTTGAGTAGTTTTTCCTCTATGGACGCACTGAAAATCTTTTGAGAGTTAATGAACTCTTTGATATTACTCTCTAAATCAGAGGGTAATTTGTTGTGATTTCCATAAGTGTTGCTGTAGGAATTGCCATAATTGTTAGAGGAGTTACTAGGAAAAGGCCTAGGAACATAGTTTCCTCTAAAAGCATTGTTGTTGCCAAAATTGTTCCTACCAACAAAATTCACGTCCAAACTAGCGTTGCTACTCTCAATCAAAGAAGATAGTGGCATGTCATTAGGATCTACGGTAGCGTTTCTACTAGCAACCAAATTCTTAAACTCGTCCATCTTAGCACTAAGCGAGTTAATTTCTTCTATAGCGTGCACCTTTTTGCTATTAGGCTACCTTTCAGTGTGCCACTGAGAGTAGTTGGTCATGATATTGTCTAGGAGTTTTGTAGCGTCTCCTAACGTGACTTCGATGAATGTTCCACCTGAGGCGGAGTCCGAGATATTGCGAGAAGTGAAATTCAAGCCAGCGTAAAAGATTTGTATAATCATCCACAAACTCAAGCCATGAGCGGGACAATTTCTAATCATAAGCTTCATCGTCTCCCAAGATTGTGCAACGTGTTCATGATCAAGTTGCTTGAAATTCATGATATCGTTACGTAAGGAGAGGATCTTAGCCGGCGGAAAATACTTGGATATGTAGCATCTTTCACTTATCCCAAGAATCGATACTATTTTTAGGCAAAGAAGAAAACCAAGTTTTTGCGCGATCTCGCAATGAGAAAGGAAAAAGTTTCAACTTAATCACGTCATTATCCACATCTCTTTCCTTTTGCATATCACAAAGCTCAATGAAGGTATTGAGATGGGATGCGGCATCTTCACTAGGAAGGCCAGAGAATTTCTCTTTCATAACAAGATTCAGCAAAGATGCGTTGATTTGATACGATTCCGCACTAGTGGCGGGACCAATCGAAGTACTAATAAAATCATTATTATTAGTTCTTGAGAAGTCGCAAAGTTTGGTGTTTTCAGCCATGATGACTTCAACAAACAAACAAGCACACAAGCAAGCAAGAAAACCGGCAAAGGAAAACGACAAAGGCAAAAGAAAATGGCAAAGGAGAAAGGCAAATGAAAACGGCAAAGGTGAAGTGGGGGAGAGGAAAACGAGAGGCAACTGGCAAAAAAGTAAATGCAGGAGATGAGTTTGTGAGCCCTACTTGGATAGATCTTGATCAAATACTTCTGATGTCAGCTGTGCTTCCCTGGCAACGGCGCCAGGACTAGTCGTGTCGACGGCACCAGGAATCCTGCTGCTGCGGCTACGCCTTAAGGGACTTCCTAGGCAAATATGTAAAGGATTTCCCCCGTGGCCTTGGAGCCTTGCGTTGGTGTTCCCTCGAAGCAGAAAGGGTGATGTAGCACAGCGGTGGTAAGTATTTCCCTCAGTTTGAGAACCAAGGTATCGATCCAGTGGAGGAGTATCACAAGATCCTACACAAACACAAAGAACCTCCTCCCAACGCTATGAAGGGGTTGTCAATCCCTTATAGATTGTTTGCCAAGTGAGAACTAAAAGCAACAAAGTAACAAAGCAAAGCAAAAGCGGAGGTGTAAACGATAGATGTGAATAGACCCGGGGGGCGTAGTGTTTACTAGTGGCTTCTCTCATGAAAGCAAGTAGACGGTGGGTGAACAAATTACTCTCGAGTAATTGATAGAACCGCGCAAAGTCGTGACGTCATCTATGGCAATGATTATATCTATAGGCATCACATCCGAAACAAGTAGACCGATATTGTCAGCATCTAGTACTATTACTCCACACGTGGACCGCTATCGAGCATGCATCTAGTGTATTAAGTCCAAAAGAACAGAGTAACGCATTAAGCAAGATGACATGATGTACATGGACAATCTCATATCAACGACAGAGCCCACCTTGTTACCCTTGATGGCAACTACTTAATGTGTGCCTTGCTGCCCCTACTGTCACTAGGAAAGGTCACCACATGGTAGAACCCAAAACAAAGCACTTCTCCCATTGCAAGAATCATAGATCTAGTTTGCCAAACAAAACCCAAGACTCGTAGAGACTTACAAGGATATCAAATCATGCATATAAGAAATCAGCAAAGACTCCAATATATATCATGGATAATCTGATCACAAATCCACAATTCATCGGATCTCGACAAACACACCACCAAAGAAGATTACATCGGATAGATCTCCATGAAGATCATGGAGAACTTTGTATTGAAGATCCAAGAGAGAGAAGAAGCCATCTAGCTACTAACTACGGACCCGTAGGTCTGAAGTGAACTACTCACGAGTCATTGGAGGGGCCATGATGATAATGAAGAAGCCCTCCAACTCCAAAGTACCCTCCGGCAGGGCGCCGGGAAGGGTCTCCAGATGAGATCTCGCGGAAACGGAAGCTTGCGGCAGCGGAAAATTATTTTCGAGGCTCCCCTAATTTTTTGTTGTATTTTAGGGAATATATAGGCCAAAGATCTAGGTCAGGGGGGCGCTCAGGGAGGCCACAAGCCCTGCCACCGCCGCCTCCCCCCTGGTGGCGGAGTGGGGGCTCCCTGGAGCCCTCCTGGCTTGGCCCATAGGCCCCCAGATCTTCTTCCGTTCAGGAAAAATCATTTCGGGGATTTTATTCCGTTTGGACTCCGTTCCAAAATCAGATCTGAAAAGATCCAAAAACACAGAAAAAACAGGAACTGGCACTTGGCACTTAATTAATAAGTTAGTCCCAAAAAAGATATAAAAGGTACATAAAACATCCAAAGATGACAAGATAACAGCATGAAACCATCAAAAATTGTAGATACGTTTGAGACGTATCAATACTCATATCCTAGTTGTTGTTGATTATGTTACTAACTGGGTAGAAGCTATCCCAAATAGTAGTGCTCATCATAACACCTCTATTAAGATGCTTAAAGAAGTTATTTTCCCTAGATTTGGAGTCCCTAGATATTTAATGACTGATGGTGGTTCACATTTTATTCATGGCGCTTTCCGTAAAACGCTTGCTAAGTATGATGTCAACCATAGAATTGCATCGCCCTATCATCCTCAGTCAAGTGGTCGAGTAGAGCTAAGTAATAGAGAGATTAAACTAATTTTGCAAAAGACTATTAATAGGTCTAGAAAGAATTGGTCTAAGAAGCTTGATGATGCACTGTGGGCTTATAGAACTGCTTATAAGAATCCCATGGGCATGTCTCCATACAAAATGGTTTACGGTAAAGCATGTCATTTACCTCGTGAGCTAGAGCATAAGGCTTATTAGGCAATCAAAGAGCTCAACTTTGATTTCAAACTTGCTGGTGAGAAGAGGTTATTTGATATTAGCTCACTTGATGAATGTAGAACTCAGGCATATGAAAACGCCAAGTTGTTTAAAAAAAAGTTAAGAGTGAAAAGACCTCGATGACGCCTAGAGGGGGGGTGAATAGGCTGTTTAAAAACTTCTTCGGATTTGGCTTAAACCTAATGCGGAAATAAACTAAGAGGATACTCTTTAAGCACAAATCCTAAATGCAATAGGCACCGCAACGTGTATCAACAACACGATCTACCAAGATGGACACAATACAGTTACTAACAAGCACAAGCAAGTTACACAAACTTACTTGAGCTATATCACCCGACAAGTAGGTGAACGACACAAGATACTAGATCACACTATAGCACACGATATATCAAAAGCTGCAAGTGTGAACGTGTGGATATAGATGGTATGCTTGAACGATTAATCTTGTACAAAGAAATAGCCAACACAATATAATGAGCACAAACAATATGCAATGTATGTATGCTCAAGTAACACAAGTAAACCACAAGTAAGGAGTTAGGGTTAAGGATAACCAAGGTCACTGAGACAAAGATGTATCCCGATGTTCACTTCCTTGGAGGGAAGCTAGTCACCGTTAGAGAGGTGGATGTTACCACGAAGGCACACCAACGCCACGAAGGCTCACCCTATTCTCCCTTTGAGATAACACCACGAAGGCGTTTCTCAACCACTAGTGGTAAGACTTTGAGGTGGCTTCCAAACCCTCACAAACTTTTCTGGGGGTAATCACACGGATTGATTCCTCTCCGAAGAACTCCTACCGCCTAGGAGTCTCCAACCTCCAAGAGTAACAAGATCACGGGGAATGCTCAAAACTTGCTCAAATCTCAAATAGCTTGGGTTGAGAGAAGGAGAGGGAGATGATCTATCTTTTGATTGGAACAACTCTCAAAGGGGCTCACAAATGCTCTTGGGATCTAAGATTTGGTGTGAGCAAATGTGTGTGAGGTAGAAATGTGTTCTTATGAGGATATGGCTGTGTTGCACACCCTCTCACGAAGTGGGAGGGGGTATATATAGTGGGGCGTGTAAAACAGCCGTTGGGGACACTTTAAGTCACACAGGGTTCGGACATCCAGCAGTTCATGGATGTCCGGGTGTTCACAAGGAGTCGGACGTCCGACAGGGGTCGGTCGTC
The DNA here is from genome assembly GCF_904849725.1 of Hordeum vulgare subsp. vulgare. Lineage (NCBI taxonomy): Eukaryota > Viridiplantae > Streptophyta > Magnoliopsida > Poales > Poaceae > Hordeum > Hordeum vulgare. The sequence continues at coordinate 387,142,804 of NC_058523.1, read as the reverse complement.
CGAGGGCTGTAGATATGTCTGGAATCACTGTGAGTTGAACAGGACCCGGACGTCCGGAGGGAGCCAGAAGTCCGAGTTATATGGCTCAAGTTCTTCTGGTGCAGAGCTCCGGATTTCCGAAGCTGGTCGGTCGTCCGACCCTCGGACGTCCGGAAGAGGCCGGATGTCCGAGGCATTAGTCCTATTTTGAGATAGGAGCAGAGTAGTGAAGATGTGGTATGAGCAGAAAAGTAGAGATGTAGTATGAGCAAATTCATCACAAAACCTGTGATCCCCTCTTAATAGTGCGGGATCCCTAAAGACTCAAGAATTATAAAAGGGGTACCGATGATCCATACTTGAGTGTATACTTTTATTCGCTGATCATCACTCCGCACCACTAACGTCAAAGGGACTGATGCCTTTGAGTTAGCCCTTTCACTTGAGCTTGATGTTGTTGTTCCTTCTTGGCTCAATGTTGAAAGCAAGACATGATGAAGTCTTTAAGTAGCTCTCCCATACACAATGTGGAAAGCCTAGCTTATATATTCATCTTCATTTGTCGACCATGTGAACATCCACAATGATCAAGCATGTAGTGCTCAGGAATGCTTATATTGATCTTGTCCTTGTTAGCACATGGGCTTGTCCTTATCAACACACGATCATTCACAATAGCATTAGTGATTAATTATCTATATGTGTGTTGTCAGCAACACCAAAACATGATTAAGGGCATGACTGCACTTTCAATCTCCCCCTTTTTGGTAGTTGATGACAACATACATATAGCTCTCAAAAATAGTAATAGACATGTGTGGGTTAGGAGAGATTTGTTACGATGCTTATGAAGCTCCCCCTTATTATATGCATAGTAAAATAGGTAAGTGCGAGAGCTCCCCCTTAATGTGTGCATTGAAGATAATAGCATGATATAACACCATAATAGTTCAACAATACATAGCATATCATATGAATCAATAGGATAGCATAAAACTCATCATCATATGACACAACGATAATATCGTGATATCTCATAACCACATGATAGTTCAACAATATATCATCCATAGGTGATGGCATAGCACACCATCCATAAGTATCATTACATGATGACACATCATTAAGTTCGACATAATACATCATACCATACATTGTGAGAGGAACTAAAATCGAAACTAAGATAAGATAATGTTCTCCCCCTTTGGCATCAAGGACCAAAAAGGAGGGAAAACCGGCAATGCTATCACATACTCAAATATCACCCTCATCAATATCATCATTAATCAGGCATCATCCTCATCATCATCATCCTCATCATCAGGCAAACCACTGCCACCAGCCTCATCAAGAAAATCAGCCCACTCAGGACCAGATGGGAAGCGAAAGTCAGAAGGAGGAGCATCAGGAAGGGCCTCATCGTCACTCACATCAAGAGCGCCCGAGTCTCTCAGACGAGCCTTGAGGGCATTCTTGGAGGAGATGAGACGAGAAACCACAACATGGGTTTGACCGCACTGGAAAGAGAAGGCCTTCATCATAGCAGAATTGCCTTGCCAATGAATTTGGCAAAGCGACTGAGAGGAGCTGAGCTAGATGAAGGGGTTGCTGTCCGGGCAGCAGTGCGGCGAGTGGAGGTGGATGATGGGGTTTTCTTGGGAGCATAGTTATCCGCCATGTGAGCGGGAATGACCCACTTGTGATGTGTGTTAGTGACAGCAACAGTGAAGTCAACAACATGGTTAATAAGAGCCTGGATGAAGGGGGCATGAGGGAAGGCTCGCTTGTATTGAAAACTAGCAAGCCGAATCTCATGCCATAGAAAGTGAGGCACAATAATTTTGCTCTTGGGGTGCTCGTACAAATGTGACATGATGTCAATACAGTAGCCACTGCAGGATCCCTTATCACCCATCTTGGGATAGATGGTGCGGATAAGACACTGAAAGATGATAAAGTAGGGAGAACACCAGATGGATACCTGGTTAACATCCTTCATTCGTTCGTCTGCATCAAGTTCACGGAGTGGTTTGAGGAGATACCCACACGCCTCAATTGGCTTATGTGCATGGTTAGGATCATTCTTATGGATTTTGAAGCCGGAGTTGGGGAAACCAAGTGCAGCAACAAACGTATCATAAGAGGCTGTGAAGTGAACGTCAGAGGTTATCCAGCTAACAGTGTTGTTTGGACCAAAGAAACATGTGGCATAAAATTGGTGAATAGCAGCAGCGTTTAAATCACACCAAAAAGCAAAGGGGGAGCAAGCCCCGATGACTTAATGAGCTCAATGGCACCCGGGTATTTCGTCGGGTGCGTGCGAATATGCTCAACATCAATAAAGTGATGAACAGAGAGACCCTTAGGAACAATGACCGTAGTAAAGATGTCTTCCTGGATGTTTGTGCGGAAACGTGAGTCCATAGAGTCACGTACAACAGAGAATTGGTCAACGTCGCGGCGGAAAGTGAAGTAGGAAGACTTAGCAACCGTGGTGAAGTTCTTGACTTCACGTCTAAAGTAGCAGGAGGTTCAAGAGAGATGCGACGAGCTTCACCTTCGGGCTGTTCAGGAGGAGGTGGTGGCATATAGGAGGGCCTACGAGTCCCAGGCTTCGGCATAGACTTCCGAACGGCGGGCTGTTCAGCATGGTCCTCAGTTGCAAGCTCATCCTCGAAGTCAGAGCCATCATACGACGAGGGGAGCTGTTGAGGAGGAAGACGTCGGGCGAGCCGTTTGAAGGGACGACGTTGCCCATCGGAGTCATCCGACCCCGTGCCAGTAGGGGCACGAGCGGATGAGCCAGCAGTGTTCTTCCGGGCGTTGTGCTTAGTCTTGGGCATGATGAACAAGGCCTACATGGTTGGAAACCCAATGGGGAACGATCACGGTCAAACCACATGAAAGAACACATGAATCTTGGAAGAAAGGGGAACCAAACTTGAGTGCGACCGAGGGGATACCTGCAGATCGAGAGAGGAGAGGAAGGGAAGACGAATCCCGCGGAGGAGATCAGTCAGATCTTGGAGTAGGGCCCCTGGTGGCGGCGCCGGCGAGCACCTCTGGCGCTGGCGGCAGCGGCTGTGGTGACGGCTGGGAGAAAAGGAGGCGGGTGCGAGCTAGGGCAAGGCCGAGCCCGCGCCCTTCTATTTATAGAGCTCCCGAAGTGTCTGACGTCCAAGGGGCGTCGGACGTCCGGAGAATGTTTAGCCGTCAGACGACCGACATGTGCCGGACGTACGGAGTGCGTTTAGTCGTCGGACGTCCGAGATCCGTCGGACGACCGAGAGAGAAGCCAGAGGCAACTTCTGGAACTTGGATGATGAGGTGAGAGTATTCTCGCATGTGTAGCAACCAAAGGTACCTCTCAACTAACACATTTTGGACATGGTCTGATGTAAGTCTTTTAATATAATTACTATGATAAGTGTGGGTCCAAAATACCGTCAAACGCATGAGTGCATAGAATCATGCACAAGTTATCCTCTTATAAGAGCAAGGCACATGACACAAGGGTCATGGCACAAATTTGTCTCATTCATATGACCATGAAGAGCTAATAGAACACCAACACTAAGTATTTCATCAATGTGATTGACAAGGACATGCAGGAAATTACAAAGTGGAAAAGGTATTATGTTCATGCCATGATGCAACCTACAGAGTGTTGACTCTAATGTTGTACATGCATGAAGTAAATACTTGTTACCGGAACAGCATTGGTATTGGCGTAGAAGTAGCCGAGTCCTGTCTTGACTCTAATTTCTTCGTGACCAGCACCATCTTCTTTTGAGAATAAGTCAAGATAGCAATGCTTCTCCAAAGTACCTAAACCACCAATTAAGCACAATATGGTCCCCAAACTTATTGGGTCCGAAGTAGTTAGTCCAACTACAATATATATAGGGTAAGATCACTCAATTATGTGCATATAGATATAAGTTTTACTTTCAAGCACACCCTAACCTTTTAACGCATACGTCTGATTTACCATATACATATATTGGAACAAAGATACGATAGACACGGCATGTGCATCTACACATAGTAGATATGCCTACACAATCCTATCAAAATCCAAGGATATACAATTTGGACAAATGAACACATAATTTTCTATTATAGAACATTCATGTTGTCCAAAATGGATCAGGGTGACAAATCAACATATGGTAGCACCCCAAGTTCTGGACATGAACCGGTCAAGGCATCAAACCATGTAAGGCATGCATTTTGGACAACCTTACATGCATGTCTCACCCAAGTAGATGTATAAGTGTAGGTAATATGATTATAACTCCCACAACATTATGAAATAAATAGTGCGAGCTCTACCGGGAGACACATGAATTTCTCGGCACGTTATGTAGGTCAACTGAAGATAAAGCCGAAATAAAATGACCATGAAAAACACTACCAAGCCAGAGATACCATGTGTGAGAGAACACAATGGCATTTAGAGTTATCAGTAGTGGTAGGTGCCAAACGAGCACAAAGATCGTTTTATACTCACACAAGTGTGATATGGGAGTTCAACCATAAGCATAATGCTTAGATGTCATACGTTAACATCCCAATTAGTTAGATCATAGTGTGGAGAATTAATTCGAAAGTCATGCATCAACAATGCCGTTCTTTTAGATACGATCTAGCCGCTAAGCCATGAGCATTGGTGTAGTAGGACATTATACTCACGCACATCTAAGGGATTTAGATACCAACAGGGCTTATTATGCGAATTAAGATATGTGGAGCATGACACGCCACACAGTTATAGGATAACCCCATGTGATAGATTCTGAGTGGCATACATCGGATGTTTTTATCTTACCAGGGGATGTGACATGCACAAAGCATATCATACTCCCATAATGTGATAATCCATGTATTTATCATACAAGGCAATCAATCATCCAACCAAGGTGATAAGTGGATGCCAATTTAAATTTCGGATGGCTTTGCCATCAAACTAATTGATTGGATAATCTTCCACCGAATACTACATGGAGTCCAATACATATATACACATTTTGGGTTAGTGGTGTGCATAGAGCATAACACTACCCCTTAATGTGATGAGCTATTAACGTCTCAAAAGACCCACACAACGGTGCAGCTAGGATGAAAGTAATGATCGGGACTACACGCAACTATATGACATCCATAACGACCTACACATGATAGATAACATATAACAATCATACTAGTAGGCGCAACATGTCAAAGTACATGCTAGGTACCAAACCTAGACATGAGAAGGAGTGGGGCAGGCAACTTTCAATGTAAACAATTTAAGTACAAGTCGCCGCAAAGAGGCACATTGGTTATGGGATATGGGCTCGATAATTCAAGTGACTTGGCTTGAGATGATACGAATGATGAAGAGTCCTCAAATCTTCATTGTGTATCCAAGTCTCCAATGTCCTCCAAAGTCACCTATTGATCAAGTTTGAGCTTGTTGGTCCCCAACTACGTTGGGTCCTAAGAGGTTAGTCACAATAGGCTTGGCAACCCAAATGGTTCTTTTCTTGACACCATTTTGAGTTCCAGCAAACTTGGCAAACACATTGCCAACCTTATCCTTCCCAAGGGAATAGCTATCATCAATAGTGATTGGGTTGGATAAGTTACCTCGCGTGCAAGACGAAGCGACGTGACCCTTCTCACGACATAAGTAGCAACATCTACCCTTTGTTTTCTTCCCAGTTGATTTCTCACCTCGGGTGTGTTGGCTTGGGTCTTATTGGGAAGAGGCCTTCCTTCAACTTGTAGCTGAGTGTGTGGCCGCTTCCCTTGTTGCTTGTGACTTTGAGACTTCGTCTTCAGAGGGCAAGATCTAACATGGTGCCCTTTAACTTTGCACTTGAAGCAAATGATTTTGGCCGAATTCTTAACTCGTTCTAGCCCACTCTTGTTCTTGTTCGAGTTTACTCCAACATCATTTTTGTCATTTGGAGATGTTTGCTCACACAGGACGTTGTTGAGTGTGGACATCCCTTCATGACACTATTCCAAGTCTTTCTTCAAAGAGGTGACTTGGGCCTTGAGCTCTTCGATTTCCTCTGCACGGTTAGTGTCAATGCAAGTACTAGAGGAAGTGTAAGCTTCATTGTTAGAGCAACCAGGCAAGGAAAGTAATTCATCACACAAGGTAGCAACATTATGAGTAGACGAATTACGAGGACTAGCACATGGAAATATAGTACTTTGATTAGAAGTGGTGCCATTGTCCACATGAGGCTCACTTGATGTTACCTTGGTGATGATAGCCTCATGAGCTAACTTTTGCACATTATGGGATGTTAGAAGATCGGCATGGGAGCTCGTGAGCATTACATGGTTTTCTTCCAACTTCCCATAATTGCTAGTTAGTAAATAAAGTTGAGCACGTAGCTCAACATTCTCCTTCAATGTTGATACTTTAAAAGAGATAGGGTTAGATGCACAAGTATCATCAACAATATGAGAGGACTAAGTAGCGATTAGAGACTTCTCATGAGTAGATTGAAGCTCCTCATAGATCTTAGAGGTTTTGATGAGCTCTCCCTTGACATTCTTGCATTCAAGGAGAAGGACCTCAAAATCCTTTTTAAGTATATCATGAGCAACTTCAATCTCTCCTTTTGAAGATCTTAAGTCTCTACATGCTTGATGACTCTTCTCAAGTTCATGTTCAAGTTGTTCACTTTTAGCTTGTTCATGATTAAGTGAATCATTACAATTTTCAAAGTAAGCAAGAACATCTTGGAATCTTTGAAGAGCGTTATTTTTAGCTTTATGAAGAATTTTACTGATCACATAGATATTTTCAGTCAAGTCAGCATCATCATCTTCATCGCAAATATCATCGTTATTGCACAGGGAAGATAATACCTCATTATTACCTCTTGCCATAAGGCACATGTGAACTGGAGGAGTTGATGATGATTATTTTGGTGAATCGGATTCTTCATTAGTCAAAAGTACTTCATATTTCTTGGTTTCCCCTAAATGATTAGTCATAAAACAACTAGGGAGAAACAAGATATTTTTATCAAGAGGACACGGGAAAGCAGGCATATCACCACAGACATTTGTCGAGGGATCTTTAGGTGAAATGCATGACCTATCAGCACAATAATTTACACTATGTGTGGTGCTCGATATGCTCGTGTCCATGGAGGATATGACATTTTCATCAACATGTATTTCTTCACTCACCATATCGTTACCTTGTGAGATTGAAGATGCTGAGGTGTGCAAGCAATCGGATATGGAAGTAGTGGTGGACTCTTTATGATCGAAAAGAGTGAAGAGCTCATGCACCAACTCCTTCATCATAATATCGTCTTCATCAAGATTGGACCCACCATATATATCTTCAAGTTTAGTCCAAACTTCATGAGCTGACTTGCAAGTCGAGATAGACTTAAACACTTCAGGACTTATAGTTCGATGAATGGAAAGAAAAGCCTCACAATCAAGATACATTTCATTAGTAGATGAAGATGCATCATCCTTTTTGTCGGCAATCCCTACAAGAACAATTCGTAAAGTATTTGGGCCCATGGCCCGAAAGTGATGAAGCATGCGAATTCTCCATAGGGTATAATGTGTGCCATCAAAGTCAAAGGTGTCATTATGCACTAATCCAATAGTCAACATCGGTACTCTCTAGGTCGTGAAACCTAATTAAAGAGAGACCTTGCTTTGATACCAATTGAAAAGACCTCAATGACGCCTAGAGGGGGATGAATAGGTTATTTAAAAACTTCTTCGGATTTGGCTTAAACCTAATGCAGAAATAAACTAAGAGGATACTTTTTAAGCACAAATCCTAAATGCAATAGGCACCGCAACGTGTATCAACAACACGATCTACCAAGATGGACACAATACAGTTACTAACAAGCACAAGCAAGTTACACAAACTTACTTGAGCTATATCACCCGACAAGTAGGTGAACGACACAAGATACTAGATCACACTATAGCACACGATATATCAAAAGCTGCAAGTGTGAACGTGTGGATATAGAGGGTATGCTTGAACGATTAATCTTGTACAAAGAAATAGCCAACACAATATAATGAGCACAAACAATATGCAATGTATGTATGCTCAAGTAACACAAGTAAACCACAAGTAAGGAGTTAGGGTTAAGGATAACCAAGGTCACTCGGACAAAGATGTATCCCGATGTTCACTTCCTTGGAGGGAAGCTAGTCACCATTAGAGAGGTGGATGTTACCACGAAGGCACACCAACACCACGAAGGCTCACCCTATTCTCCCTTTGAGATAACACCACGAAGGCGTTTCTCAACCACTAGTGGTAAGCCTTTGAGGTGGCTTCCAAACCCTCACAAACTTTTCCGGGTGTAATCACACGGATTGATTCCTCCCCGAAGAACTCCTATCGCCTAGGAGTCTCCAACCTCCAAGAGTAAAAAGATCACGGGGAATGCTCAAAACTTTCTCAAATATCAAATAGCTTGGGTTGAGAGAAGGAGAGGGAGACGATCTATCTTTTGATTGGAACAACTCTCAAAGGGGCTCACAAATGCTCTTGGGATCTAAGATTTGGTGTGAGCAAATGTGTGTGAGGTAGAAATATGTTCTTATGAGGATATGGCTGTGTTGGACACCCTCTCACGAAGTGGGAGGGGGTATATATAGCGAGGAGTGTAAAACAACCGTTGGGGACACTTTAAGTCACACTGGGTTCGGACATCCGGCAGTTCACGGATGTCCGGGCGTCCACAAGGAGTCGGACGTCCGACAGGGGTCGGTCATCCGAGGGCTGTAGATATGTCTGGAATCACTGTGAGTTGAACAGGACCCGGACGTCCGGAGAAGGCCGGAAGTACGAGTTATTCGACACAAACTTCTCTGGTGGAAGACTCCGGATTTCCGAAAGGGGACGGACGTCCGGCCCTCGGACGTCCGAAGGGAGCCGGAAGTCTGAGTTATATGGCTCAAGTTCTTCTGGTGCAGAGCTCTGGATTTCCGAAGCTGGTCGGTCGTCCGACCCTCGGACATCCGGAGGAGGCCGGATGTCCGAGGCATTAGTCCTGTTTTGAGATAGGAGCAGAGTAGTGAAGATGTGGTATGAGCAGAAAAGTAGAGATGTAGTATGAGCAAATTCATCGCAAAACCTGTGATCCCCTCTTAATAGTGCGGGATCCCTAAAGACTCAAGAATTATAAAAGGGGTACCGATGATCCATACTTGAGTGTATACTTTTATTCGCTGATCATCACTACTCACCACTAACGTCAAAGGGACTGATGCCTTTGAGTTAGCCCTTTCACTTGAGCTTGATGTTGTTGTTCCTTCTTGACTCAATGTTGAAAGCAAGACATGATGAAGTCTTTAAGTATATCTCCCATACACAATGTGGAAATCCTAGCTTATATATTCATCTTCATTTGTCCACCATGTGAACATCCACAAGGATCAAGCATGTAGTGCTCAGGAATGCTTATCTTGATCTTGTCCTTGTTAGCACATGAGCTCGTCCTTATCAACACATGATCATTCACAAGAGCTTAAAAGAGGATTAGTGATTAATTATCTATATGTGTGTTGTCAGCAACACCAAAACACGATTAAGGGCATGACTGCACTTTCAAAGAGGTGGCATGATAAAAGGATACAAAAACGTGAGTTCAATGTAGGTGATTATGTCTTGCTATACAATTCTCGTTTATGATTTTTTGCAGGCAAGCTTCTCTCTAAATGGGAAGGTCCTTACATTGTTGAGGAAGTATATCGTTTCGGTGCCATAAAGATCAACAACACGGAAGGTAATTTTCCGAGAGTTGTAAATGGGCAAAGAATCAAGCATTATATCTTAGGTACTCCCGTAAAAGTTGAAAGCAATATTATTAATACCATAACTCCGGAGTACATAAGGGATATTTATCAGCCTGTTTCAGACTCCAAAAACAAAGAGGTATGTGATTCGGTAAGTAAACCGACTCCAATACTTTTCTAGTAACAATTTTTCTCCGTTTTGGAATTTTTAGAAAAACATAAAAATTTAAAGTTGTGCGGAAAGCGCGCGAGGAGGCGACAAGCCTGCCAGGCGCGGCCTACCCCCCTGGCTGCGCCTGGGTGGCTTGTGGGCACCTCGTGTGCCTCCCGGACTCCGTTTTCTGGTGGAATACTCCTTTTTGTCGGGAAAAATTCATTATATATTCTCCCAGAAGGACTGACCCTCGTATCAAGCAAATATCCTCTGTTTTCATTTCGAGCCTGTTTTTGCCGCAGATTTAGAGCAAGATGTCTTCTCAAGATTCAGAGGGGGAGGGCTATGTGGCCGATTACCTTGCTAATCCCAAGGTCTATGGGGACTTGGATCATTATGGTTGGACCACTGATGAGGAAGAAGATTATGATCCCAAGGGGAAGGAAGGAACAAGTTCCGATGAAGAGGAGGCTCCTCTACCCCAATCTGGAACCACACATGTGGAGTTCAAGAAGTCAAGCCTCCCTGACTCAAGGAAGAAGCCTAAGATTTTGTTTACCCCTTCTCGTCTTTTGCAGGAGAGTAATCAAGAATTATGCCAAAGGGTGATGAGGCTTGAAGAGGAAATTAACGATCTGAAGGAGCAGAATTTTGTGCTCAAGAGGAAATTAAACAAGTTCAAGAACTCTGCAACAACTCCACCACCATCACCTTCGAAGGAAGACAATTAAGCACGGGTATGGGCACTCCTCTTGGCTTGTGCCAAGCTTGGGGGAGTTTCCCTGGTATCGTATCACCATAACATATTTTGCCTTTACCTTTTTCTTAGCTCGATCCTTTTTGGTTTTATCTTTCTCTAGTAGAATAAAGTTTTTAGTATGTTCTAGGTTTGAGTTTTGCTTTGTCTTACCCCCAATGTATTCGAGCTCGTGAGTCATATAATAAAGAGTGTTTTAGTTAAGGGCCTTGCTTCATGCCACGATCTAAAGAAAAGAATAATAAAAGAACAAAAGCATGAAAGATCATGTAATGATCCTATGGGAAGTGATGGCTTCACTTATAAAAAGAATGTTGATTGAAACTTGTTGTGGGTGGACAAACGTAGACCTTGGTCATTCTTGCAATTAATAGGAAGTAATAAAGAAAGAGAGGTTCACATATAAATATATCATCTTGGGCACCATCTATGATTGTGAACACTCATTAAACTATTACATGCTTAGAAGTAGATGTTGGACAAGGAAGACAACATAATGAATTATGTTTGCTTGGTTCCGAACAATGTTATATTAGAGATCCCTTAGCATATGACGCTTTCTTCCACCTCATATCAGCCAAAACTTCCGCACTAGGTAGAGATACTACTTGTGCATCCATAAACCTTCAACCCAATTTTGCCATGAAAGTCCACCATACGTACCTATGGATTGAATAAGATCCCTCAAGTAAGTTGTCATCGGTGCAAGCAATAAAAATTGCTCCCTAAATATGTTTGATCTATTAGTGTGTGGAAAATAAGCTTTGTACGAACCTGTGATGAGGAAGACATAAAAGCGACAGACTGCATAATAAAGCTGTTTATCACAGGAGGCAATATAAAGTGACGTTCCTTCACACTAAGAGGTCACACATCCAAACCTCAAAAGCGCATGACAACCTCTGCTTCCCTCTGCGAAGAGCCTATATTCTACCTTTTTATCCTTAAAAGAGTCATGGTGATCGACACCAATTCCTTATTTCGCCACTATCTTGGCTAACGTCATGTGCTAGGGAAAGATCTATATTCATATGTCAACTTGGAGGTAAGTATTCATGAATTATTATTGTTGACATTACCCTTGAGGTAAGTAGTTGGGACGCGAAACTATAAGCCCCTATATTTCTCTATGTCCAACTGAAACTTTGATCTCATGAGTACCACGTGAGTTTTAGCAATTGTAGAAGACGAAAGGATGATTGAGTATGTGGATTTGCTTTACAAACTCTTATTTGACTCTTTCCGATGTTATGATAAATTGCAATTGCTTCAATGACTAAAGGCTATTGGTTGTTAATTCTCAATAAGGTTCTTGATCCATACTTTACTTTGTGAAGGAATTGTCACTTTAGTATAAGAGATTATATGACGATATTGTTGTTCTAATTATGATCATGATGCCTGCATGTTCGTATTTTGTTTTATCGAGACCTCTATCTCTAAACATGTGGGCATATTTATTGATCCCTGCTTCCGCTTGAGGACAAGCGAGGTCTAAGCTTGGAGGCGTTGATACGTCCATTTTGCATCATGCTTTTATGTTGATATTTATCGCTTTATGGGCTGTTATTACACTTTACGGTACAATACTTATGCCTTTTCTCTCTTATTTTATAAGGTTTACATGAAGAGGTAGAATGCCGGCAATTGGAATTCTGGTCTGAAAAAGGAGCAAGTTTGAGATACCTATTCTGTGCAACTCCAAAAGCCGTGAAAATCAACGAGGAATTATTTTGGATTTTATAAAAAATATTGGGCGGAAGAATTACCCGTGGGGAGCCACTAGGAGGCCACAAGCCTGCCAGGCGCGGCCTACCCCTGGCCGCCTAGGTGGCTTGTGGGCCCCCTGTTGCCCCTTCGGCTCCCATCTTTTCCTATAAGGAGGGTTTCGTCCCAGAAAAAATCAAGAGGAGTCTTTCGGGAGGAGACGCCGCCGCCACGAGGCGGAACTTCAGCAGAACCAATCTAGAGCTCCGGCAGGGAAACTTCCCTCCTGGAGGGGGAAATCGTCGCCATCGTCATCACCAACACTCCTCTCATCGGAGGGGACTCATCTCCATAAACCTCTTCATAAGCACCATCTCATCTCCAAACCCTATTTCATCTCTTGTAACCAATCTACATCTCGCGACTTCAATTGGTACTTGTAAGGTTGCTAGTAGTGTTAATTACTCTTTGTAGTTGATGCTAGTTGGATTACTCGGTGGAAGATCATATGTTCAGATCCCTAATGCTATTCAATACCTCTCTGTTCATGAACATAATTATGCTTTGTGAGTAGTCACTTTTGTTCCCGAGGACATGGGATAAGTCTTGCTATAAGTAGTCATGTGAATTTGATATTCGTTCGATATTTTGATGCGTTGTATGTTGTCTTTCCTCTAGTGGTGTTATGTGAACGTCGACTACATAACACTTCACCATTATTTGGGCCTAGAGGAAGGCATTGGGAAGTAATAAGTAGATGATGGGCTGCTAGAGTGACACAAGCTTAAACCCTAGTTTATGGGTTGCTTCGTAAGGGGCTGATTTGGATCCACTAGTTTAACGCTATGGTTAGACTTTGTCTTAATTCTTCTTTCGTAGTTGCGGATGCTTGCGAGAGGGGTTAGTCATAAGTGGGATGTTTGTCCAAGTAAGGGCAGCACCCAAGCACCGGTCCACCCACATATCAAACTATCAAAGTAGCGAACACGAATCATATGAACATGATGAAAACTAGCTTGACAAAAATTCCCATGTGTCCTCGGGAGCGCTTCACCTCATATAAGAGTTTGTCCAGGCTTGTCCCTTTCTACAAAAGGGATTGGGCCATCTTGCTGCACCTTTGTTACTATTGTTACTTGCTACTCGCTACGAATTATCTTATCACACAACTATCTGTTACCGATAATTTCAGTGCCTGTAGAGAATACATTGTTGAAAACCACTTGTGAGTTCCTTCTACTCCTCGTTGGGTTCGACACTCTTACTTGTCGAAAGGACTAGATAGATCCCCTACACTTGTGGGTCATCAAGCCCCCGAGTGAGAGGGTTTCTCGTCACTCGGAGTGAGTTTTGTACTTAGGCGAAGGCTGGTTCGCGGCTTAGCATCCGAGTGAATAGGTTGTTATTCACTCGGAGGGATTTTGAACTTAGGCGAAAACATGTTCGTGGCTAAGCCCCTGAGTGAGAGGGTTGCTCGTCATTCGGAGTGAGTTTTAAACTTAGGCAAAGACTGGTTCGAGGCTAAGCATCCGAGTGAATAGGTTGTTATTCACTCGGAGAGGTTTTTAAACTTAGGTGAAAACATTTTCGCAGCTAAGCCCCCGAGTGAGAGGATTGCTCGTCACTCGGAGTGGGTTTTATACTTAGGCGAAGACTGGTTTGTGGCTAAGCATCCGAGTGAATCACTTGAAGAGTTTTTTAACTTAGGCGAAAACATGTTCGCAGCTAAGCCCCCGAGTGAGAGGATTTCTCGTCACTCGGAGTAAGTTTAATACTTAGGCGAATACTCGTTCTCGGCTAAGCATCCGAGTGAATAGGTTTTTAACTTAGGCAAAAGCATGTTCGCAGCTAAGCCCCCTAGTGAGAAGATTGCTCGTCACTCAGAGTGAGTGTTATACTTAGGCGAAGACTGGTTCACAGCTAAGCCCCCGAGTGAGAGGATTGCTCCTCACTAGGAGTATATTTTGAATGTGAAATTGCATGATCGGAATCGACAAAAACTGTAGGAATCATGACTTTGACAAGCAACATTCTTCAGAAACTCTCTTATTACATCAAACCAATCGGTTGTCAAGCATAAAAGCAGCGGAGTAGGTGTGCATTCCAAGCACACGGTTTGTCGATTCTCTTCTTGAGGATGTAAAGGTGATAGCATCCATTGTTCAGTACTTTGGTGACGATGAAAGGTCCTTCCCATGTGGGGGCAAGCTTGTGAGGTCATTGCTGATCCACTCGGAGTACTAGATCGCCTTCGTGGAACGCCCGACTCCTGACATGCCTCGCATGGAAGCGACGTAGATCATGTTCGTATATTGTCGACCGAATCAAGGCTAGTTCACGCTCTTCTTCCAGGAGATCTACTCTGTCCTGTCGCGCCTGTTCAGCCTCAGCCTCTGAATATAGATCCACACAGGGGGATTGTGAAGAACATCACTCGGTAAGACGGCTTCAGCTCCATACACCAAGAAGAAGGGTATGCGTCCAGTCGACCAGTTGGGAGTTGTCCTCAAGCCCCACAGAACAGACGGTAATTCAGACAACCAAGCTCCAGCTGCATGTTCCAAGTCTCGCATGAGTCGAGGCTTCAACCCTTGAAGGATAAGGACATTTGCCCGCTCATCTTGTCCATTGGTTTGGGGGTGTGCGACGGACGCATAATCCACCCGAGTGCCTTGAGCAGAGCAAAAGCGTCTGAACTCTTCCGAGTCGAAGTTAGAACCATTTCCTGTGATGATGCTGTGGGGAACTCTCTACCAGAATGATATTTCCTTCATGAACTTGATGGCGATGCATGAGTCTAGCTTCTTTATAGGTTTGTCTTCGATCCATTTAGTGAACTTGACGACTGCAACAAGTAGGTGTGTGAATCCACTCTGGCCTGTTCGGAAAGAACCGACCATATCCAAACCCCAAACAACAAATGGCCACATGAGTGGGATAGTCTTCAAGGCAGATGCAGGCTTGTGAGACAAGTTAGAGTAGAATTGGCAACCTTCACAGTGATCAACGATATCTTTAGCCATATCGTTAGTGTGCGGACAGAAGAACCCAACTCGGTATGCTTTGGCAACAATAGTCGGAGAGGACGCATGATGACCACAGGTCCCCGAGTGGATTTCCTCCAGGATTAGTCGGCCCTCCTAAGGGGAGATGCACCGCTGAGCTATGCCAGTAACACTTCCTTTGTAAAGTTGATCGCCCATCACAGTGAAAGCCTTTGATGTGTGGACACTCTGCTTAGCTTCATCTTCGTCTTCTGGGAGTTCTTGCCTTAGAATGTATGCAATGTATGGTATTGCCCAATCGGGCGTGATCACCAGAATTTCCATGACTAAATCAACGACTGCTAGAACATCAATCTCGGCCGGATTGGAGGTGCTTATCGGTTGTGGGGGCTCTTCAGTGAAAGGATCCTCTTGCACCGAAGGAGTATGTAAGTGTTCCAGGAACACATATCTAGGGACAGGTTTACGAGTGGACCCAATCTTGGAGAGCTCATTAGTTGCTTGATTTTTCAATCGGGGAACATGATGTAGTTCTAGACCTTCGAACTTCTTTTCAAGCTTCCTTACCGCATGGCAATACCCAGTCATGGCGGGGTATCTAACATCCCATTCATTCATCACTTGATTGACCACCAAATCTGAGTCACCGTACACCATCAGGCACCGGACGCCGAGTGAGATGGCCATACGCAACCCGTAGAGGAGCGCTTCATATTCAGCCTCGTTGTTGGAGGAATCAAAGTGAATCTGGAGAACATAGTTGAGCTTGTCGGCTTTTGGGGAGACCAATACCACACCAGCACCGGACCCATTCAACATTTTATAGCCATCAAAGAACATGGTTGTGACAGCCCGACACCGACGTTCCAAAAGATTCCCCTTTTAATTCGTTGTTGCAGTGTGTTTTATTTTGTTTGTTGCATTCATCACGCATCATGCATTATCTCCATCATCTCTGGTGTGATTGCTTCCCTTGTTGTGTTCATTTTGTTTTTCCCTCTTCTCCTAGCCACTCCTTGATCCTTTCCTTTTTTCCTTTGCTTTCATTTATTTGAGCTGCAGATGTAGATGCTCAAATAAATGTTTCTGTGGAGCCCATAAATAATATCCATTGTATAGGGTCTCCATCTAAAATCTCAGTCCATTTGGGGTTGGTTTGGTTATGGTTTATAATTTAGGCAAGTTTGATATAAATTCAAAACTTGTCCGAATTTATATTATGTAAAAATCCCAAACCAATTTTATTAAATCCTCCATATTTTTCTGGCTCCGGGAAAATACCTCTCCTGTTGGAATTCCAACTATATCCTTTGTTTTATTTCTTTGCAAGTTGTTGTAAAAGAAATTAAAAAACAAGAAATGAGGGAGAGAGTGAAGCCTGTGCCAAACCCAGTGGCAAGGCCCACCCGGGCTCCCCTAACCTAGCGACACAGACACCTCCTCCCGACCCCATCTCTCTCCTTGGGCCCCTGCGTCGTCGTCCTCCCCAATGCCCCGCGCATGCACCTCTCCCATGCGTCGTCTTCCTCTCGTTCCCTCCTCTCGATTCGTGCCTCCTCCTCCCCTCCTCCGAACCCCCCTAGACCGACTGCGCTTTCTCCCCTCTCTGTTCCCCTCGCTCGCGCCCAGGGAGAAGCTCACCTGCCCGAGCCGGCCGTCGTTCCCGCGCACGACCTCATCCCGTGTTCGCCACCCGCCTTCCATTCTCCTCAGTTCGCCGCGCACCCCCGCCACCAGATCGGACACCCCATCGCGCCCAGGTTCCGCGCCGGGCCCGAGATCGCCCTGCCGTAGCTCCATAGCACCATGGGCCTCCGCCTCCTCGTGCTGCAGCTTTGCTCGACTCCTTCCGGTGCGCCGCCGCCCTACGCGCCATGGAGCTCGTCTCTTGCTATTGTTGATGCTTGCCGTCGCCGATGCTACTAGTTGTTGCTATTGTCGCTGTTTTCCGCTTGCTGCCTGTTGCGGTTGTTGTGCTTGCTTGCCGCTGCTTGCTGCCTACTGCTGTGCCTGCTGCTGCCGCCGCTTGCCACTTGCTACTATTGTTGTTGTCGCCGCTTGCTGCTGTCGTCGTTGCCTGATGTTGTTGCCACTATGCTGATAAAGCTTGTTGTCGCTGATGCTGTTGCGTTGCTCGCTGCCGATGTTTGCTGTTGTAGCTTGCTACCGATGCTTGCTGCTGTTGCTTGCTGTCGCTGCTTGCCATGTCCGCCGCCATGCCCGCCAGTAGGACATCGAGCTCGTCGCTTCCGTTGTTCCGGTGGCCCCTGCCCAAGCTTCCACCACGGCTCGAATGGACATGGGACTCATCAAGTTCTTCGCGAACAGTGAACGAGTACCGACGCCGAAGACCCGTGTACCACTATGCCAAGTGTACGACTACCGTCGATGACATCATGTGTACAACTACTTCCACGACGTTCGCAACGACCCGATTCGCTCCGATATGCACGCTTCGAAGGTATACGTTGGAACGTTGTCGTGAACCGAGTGCATGTGATGTATGAGACGTAACTGTATGCTAGTGCCTTATATGTTTGCCCATTGCACGTTGTCCCTCTTTCGTCGTGCCCTCGAGACATGGGAACCCGGTAACCGGGTCACCCCATCATTATTTGGCATGACCCGCACGCGCTCCCTATTCGTTGGGACCGATACCTCGTTGAGTTATCGGGATAGGAACGTTGCAGTCGCTTCGTTTCCATTTTGCCGCCATGGTACCCTTTCGTTCGCCATGGCGACATATGCTTCTTTTTCTCTTGCTAGTGTTGTTGTACACTAGCATGCATGGCGCATTCATAGCATAATATCTTGTGTTGCATGTTTCTTGCAACGTAGCGACTTTCAAAGTCTTGCGTGTTAACCGACTAGGATGACTTGTAGAATCACCGCTTCACCCCTTGCCATGTTAACAACATTTAATATAGCGTGTAAATAAACGGGAGTGAACTAAATAATTAAACGTGGAGTTTTGTCAATTTGCAACTCCTTGCATATCGAGCTTCACTTAATGTGTAGTGTTTGCGTGCGGTGAATTGCCATGTCATCCCTAGCATTATTTTTCTGATCATGCATCATATTAGGTTGTGCTTCATGTCGTGCATTTGCGAGGTGATTATCTGTGTTGATGCTTGTTTCCAGTTTGCTCCGTCTCGATAGAGTTCCACAAGCGTGTCGGAATGTGAGGATCCGTTCGACTACGTTGGTTCGCCGACTTCACGGAGTTGTTGTTCTTCCAAGCGGGATCTTAGGCAAGATAACCATTTCCCCAGATACCATTACTATCATTGCCATGCTAGTTATTTCGATGCTATCGATTATGTCTCGTTGCCTACCACATGTTAAATGTCAGCCTCTCAACAATGCCATGAAACCTTCAACCTGTTCAACCTAGCAAACCACTCATTGGCTATGTTACCGCTTGCTTAACCATTTGTTAGCGTTTCTAGTTGCAGGTGTAGTTGCTTCCATGTGATAACATGGGTTCTTTGTAATATCACCCTATTAAATGCTATTTAATTTAATGCACCTATATACTTGGTAAAAGGTGGAAGGCTCGGCCTTTCTAGCCTGGTGTTTTGTTCCACCTTTGCCCCCTTAGTTTCGGCTACCGGTGTTATGTTCCATATTTGAGCGCTCCTAACACGATCGGGGTTTTATGGGGACCCCCTTGGTAATTCGTTTTAGATTAAAGTTGGTCTGGCAAGGCCCAACTTTGGTACTACATTTGCCTAATAACTAATGAACTGCATAGGGAGTAATTAACCCGAGGAATTTAATCAACCCCCGGGCCAGTGCTCCTCATGATTGTTGGTCCCACCTGAGCGATGTCCAGCGCCCCCCTGGTCACCCAGGGTTTTAGCAATCCCGACGTCTAGCTCATCCGTCGTGTCCTGAGAACGAGATATGCGGCTCCTATCGAGATCGTCGACACGTTGGGCGGCCTTGCTGGATTAGTTTTACCTTTGACGAGATATCTTGTGCAGCGGGATTCCGGTGATGCTTTGGGTAATCTCAGAGTTGAGGTTTTCCACCAAGGAATCCGACGAGATCGCGAGTGTCGTGATCGAGGATTTCTATGCGGCTTGTGGTAATTTGTGATGGACTAGTTGGAGCACCCCTGCAGGGTTAAATCTTTTTGGAAAGTCGTGCCCGCGGTTATGTGGCAACGTGGAAACTTTGTTTAACACTGGTTCTAGATAACTTGAAGTTAACTTAATTAAAATATGCCTACTGTGTGCATAACCGTGACTGTCTCTTTCGTGAGTTCCTTCTCCAATCGAGGACACGGTGGGGTTATGTCTGACGTAGGTAGGTGTTCAGGATCATTCATTTGATCAACCGTAGTTCACGTCTGCTATGCGTAGATTTCCCCCCTCTTATTTCTTGTACTCGTAAGTTTAGACACCAAATTTATGCTTAGCCGCTGCTCAACCTCACCACTTAACCTTATCTCACCCATTAAGCTTTGCTAGTCTTGATACCTTTGGAAATGAGATTGTTGAGTCCCATGTGGCTCACAGATTACTACAACACCAGTTGCAGGTATAGGTAACGGTTACTTGACGCGAGCGCGTTGATTGTTTATTTGAAGTTGCTTCTTCTTCTTCGTCTTCATCGATCTAGGATGGGTTCCAGGCCGGCAGCCTGCGATAGCAAGGATGGACATTGTTCTTCTTTTCTCGTTTGTTTTCGTCCGTAGTCGGACCCTGCTCTTCTTCATGATGTTTATGTATTGTACTTATGTGACTTTGATGTAGCTTGTGGCGAGTGTAAGCCAATTCTATATATATATATATATCTCATCATTTCTGTATATGTACTTGTAATGATATCCATTCTTGCGAAACAACGAGATGCTCTTCTATCCCTGACGAGGCTCTCGTGCCAAATTGAGGATAGGATTGCATCTTGGGCGTGACAAGTTGGTATCAGAGCAGTTCCGGCCTAGGAGCCCCCTTGATTGATCGAACTTGGCCGAGTCGAGTCTAGTGAAAAACTGCTTTGAGTCTAGTTATATATCGGAGAGTAGGATTCTTTTTTCTCCTCTTCTATGCTCTGGTGAGGGATCTTGACGTAATATTTTAATTCTACTCCTCTTCTCACTCAAAAAAAAATTAGGATCACGCGGATATTTTTGGGATCTATATGATGTCGATGTGACGAAGTTCTATCTTGGTGCCTCCTGTCTGACTTGATTTCTTCCGGGGAGTTGAGCTCCAGGGGATTCTCGAGCACATCGTTATCATTCAGATTTCTTAGTATCTGAGAACGAAGGATGTTCCTAATTGCTTCAATACTAGTAGTGGCGAGATAACCCCAATGTCCCAAGTACTGGTGCAGATTGTTCGGGAGTACTGTCATACTTTGTATCGTTGTGATCACGAGGATCTGTAGTAGATGAAGGTTCGAGATTCTGGTCGTGTGTTGACGGATGTGATACATTGGACGGGTTAGTATTGGAATTGTGTGAAATATTACACCTTATATCCGTGTACCAGATTGCATGACCAGAAATTTTGGGAATTCTTAGGTGGGAATTCAAGTAGTTACTTATAGGACAATCTTCCA
Source organism: Hordeum vulgare subsp. vulgare (assembly GCF_904849725.1). Taxonomy (NCBI): domain Eukaryota; kingdom Viridiplantae; phylum Streptophyta; class Magnoliopsida; order Poales; family Poaceae; genus Hordeum; species Hordeum vulgare. The sequence continues at coordinate 387,121,833 of NC_058523.1, read as the reverse complement.
ACAAATGCATGATGTTAGGTTGGGGTTCGACATCTAGTGGATTCGTTTGTTGACGGTCTTCTTACAGCGGTTCTCGTTGTGTCTTAAAGAGTCCTTGTAGCTTGCTACGACTCGGGGACGCTTCCTATGTCGGGTGCACTGCCTTGCACAGAATGGCTACTATAAGGATCGAGCCTGTGCGATCCTGTCCACGAAAATATCGGACGAAATCTTTCTCATGAGTTTGTTCTAGCTTGTTTCATAAGCCGCATCCTTTGTTTTGTTGAATATGGTAATTCAAGTTGCTTCGATGTCAGGTGGTGATTTCAGATCTTTTCTAAGTAGTGTTCTCATATTCATATGAGAGTGCTAATCATTTTGCTTAATCAAATGTCTTATCAATTCTTTTCTACCAGAGTCATCTTGTCAATTCTTTTAAACCGGTGTGCTTCTCTTCAACTGAATTCAATCATCTCCAATATTTGCAGATCATTCTCTCAATTCTTACCGGAGTTTGTCTCATCTGTCCCAAGTTGTCTTTGTTTCCCCGCCCTTCCACCCTTTTCTTCAATGTTTCAGTCATCATCCAAGTGCCTTTATAGTCAGTGATGCTTCTGCTATCTTTTATTACGTGTCCTATCCGGTGATTCATTGTGAAGATTCTCACGAGCTTCGTGTTCATATTTATTCAATCTTGTAATCTTTTTCGGTGAATTCAATTTAGTTGTCCATGTTCATTATATCCTATTCATCCTTGTAATTCTTTCCTATGTTGGAAATTTTTATCAGCCTATCTTGTTATTCATTCCTCTTTTTTTCTATCTAGAGTGTTGAAGATATCTTGGAAGTTTTGTGTTTTCAATTCTTTTAATTATTTCAAGTTGCTAACCTCATCTAGTTCTCTTCATACCGGTGCAATATCTCTCTTCTAAGCAATCTTTTTATCGGTGGTTTCTCTAAGTGGGCCCATAACCCACAGGTTTTCCGAGGATCTTTTATAGCTCTTCTGATCTTTCCGGAGATATCCAATTCTTTTCAACTATGATGTAAGTATGAATTTCATCAGTCATATTACTTCTTCAAGATCTATTTGAATTACTTCTCGTCTTTGGCTCAACCTTTCATTCTTCTTTATTCCGGAGTGTCTCATTAATTCTTGGTGGTGTTCTCCTTTTCATTCTCAGCTTGGAAGTCTGAAGGAGTGTTTCTCTCAAATCTTGGCCCATTCTCTTGGAGATTCATCATTTCATCTTTGTGCCATCATATTAATTGTTGTCGATCATGAGTGATTCATTTCTTGCTATCCGGTGCAGTTCTGAGTTGTTTTTATTACTCGTTCCTCCGAAGGCCATCATTTCAGAAGACTTCTTCATTCTCAGCTTGCAGCTTTTGTTCTCTAATTCTTCTCAATTCTTGTCTCTTCGTTCTTCGCCGCGAATAACAGCCAAAATATCAAGACAAATCAACAAGCCGGTGAGACCGCCCGCCCGCACGCGGCAAACCTTGCCAGCTTCGGGGACTACTGTCGGGGGGATAACCCCGGGGTAGGCTCATCAAGCCTATTCCTTCATTTCGGGCCCAATGGACATGAACGTATGAAGATTCCCAAGGCCCAAGTCTTCTGGCCGGCTAGGCATCACCTGCCGGCTGGAGGACGAGGCGGCCACCTTTCTGGCCGGCCAGGCAACCCCTGCCGGCTAGAATCCAGGAGGCCTCCCCTTCAGAGCCGGCCTGGTCCCGCCAGCCGGACTGGGGAGGAGGCGGCCACGCTCAAGCCGGCTGGCCAAGCAGGCTAGCGGGTCGAGGATCACAAGTCACATCAGATCGTAGGTCAGGAAGAGACCTCACGATTAAAGGTAGCTACGCCTCAGCAAAGGTACATGATCAGGGCGCCCGGCAGGTACGAGCGTCGGCGGCCACGCCGCTGACCTACCCCGGCTCTGATCCATCACCTAGCATAGTGTCAGACCGTCACACTCCCAACCATTACTTCACTCGGCGTGGGGAACAGTGGAGGCGGTCGTACTACCTGCCCATGAAGAATCTCGCGGGGCGACGCTTGACGTACAGTGTGTGCTCAGCGTCAACCTTACGCGAGAGCCTCATTGGCCAGCCGGCGGGTCCCACAGGCAATCGAGACCACGCAGCCGGCGGGGCCCTCATCGACAAGACAAGACCCTTGTGGGCCCCTGGCCAGCCGGTGAAGCAGCCAGCCGGGTCCCACGCTTGTACCCTTTTTCCATATTCTAGGCCGACGGGTTCGTCTATAAAACCCCCCGGTTGCCCCCCATGCAAGGGGGCCGATCCTTCACCAGTCATTCAACACAACACATTCACCAACCACATAGAGAGAGGTAGAGACGAGCCGGCTGCTCCCCTCTTCCTCCTCCCAACACAGCTCCAGGAGCGACATTGTACTCTATTCCTATACATCAAACACTCCGGCAGGATTAGGGGTATTATTTCTACGGAGAGTCCCGAACCTGGGTACATCGTGCGTCCCATGCGTGTACCAACCTCGTTCCCAGCGCCCACCTTTGTCCCTTCGGTTCTCACCGACTTTAGCCTATCTATGGCATATGTTGTGAGTATTCACCGACAGTGAAGCAACAACATTTTATATTGCCTTATAGTTGATGAGAATTTACCACGGAATAAAACGTACCATATAACATAACTCCACCAAATTTTAGCTCATTTAATTCGGCCAGTTTCCGTCAATTTTTTCCCAATATTCTATTCAATAGAGAGCGTTGTGAAGGAAGTACAATTTTTGTTTATCCAAAATTTACGAAATTATTAGAGTGCCTTAATGTGCCCAAGTTATCATCCTCCACCAAATTTTAGCTCAATCCAATCATGTATGTGAGCCCAGTTTCAGTTACCATTTTCTGTCTCGATTAACACATTATGAAGGAAGTGTCACTTTGGCATGTCCAAGTGGTATAAAAAATTTACAGTGCCTTCATATGCCTAAATTAGCATCATACACCAAATTTCACCTCAATACATTCATTCATTTGATCCTAGATTCAACATCGATATTTCTGCACAGTGTGGTACTTTGCAAAGCAAGTGTCAACTAGGTTCATCCATTTGAGCTAAAAATTTGCCAAGAGAGTGTCCTTAGTAGATGATCATCCTCATCCAAAATTTAGGCCCATTGTCTATGTGCATTTCCCGCATCGCTAATCAAACACTTGGCTGCTAATTCATGTTTGAGCTTAGTTCGGTCTCTTCGTGAGATTATTCTATTGTATTCTTCTTCCTAACACCTACTGAGGGATTTTCCAACCCACCAGACATGCCTATTCCACCCGGAACGCGTGGCAACACAACGGTGAGGCGGTGACCACGTGGCTGGCATGCAAGTTTACGCGCTCTTGAGTTGGGGCCGTCGACCACCTTCCGAACCTCGACGTCAAGATACCACATCATGTATTTATGATTAAATATATTCTTATGTACCTATAAATGATTTTTGGGGAAAATAAAAATCAAACTATAATGCAGTTGCAGTTCAAATTTGACCCGCTTCCAGCTGATTCGATGAAAATTTGTCTTTTCCACGAGAGGTGAATAAAAGCTTTTAACACCCAACCATTTTGTAAATTATAAATTAAAGATGTCCTAGTATTTTAGAAAAATGATTTGGTGCAATTTTGAAACAAATATATGATAGGTCCTTTACAAAAAAACTCATTTTGGACACTTGAAAAATGGAAAATGAATTTTACATACAAGGAAAATGAAAACTTCCTTAATCAACGTTGTTTGCCATTCCAATACGCACCCTTGTGCATAATATTAGATCTATTGAACAAACTATGCAATGAATGTGGCCATAAGATTGATCATTTGGCTTTAAAACCATGAATCTTCACACATGATAACCCATTTCTGAAAACACTTTTAAAAAATAATTATCGTATTACAAGTTTATTGTTTTTCCTAGTAAATTTGTGACATATAATGACACAACGCAAAGGTTTTCAAATTTTTTTGAATTTTTTTGAATTTATCATGGCCATTTCAAAATGCAGTCAAAACGGCGGGTATGTCCGTTCTTAGCTAGTGGTTGAATCTTGGAAAACTTTAGATGTTTCTATGATTAAATAGACACTTTTCTACCTATAAATTATTTTTGGGAAAAATAAAAAAGCAAACTATAATGTATGTGCAGTTCAAACTTGACCCGCTTCGAGCTGATTCACCAAAAAAAATTCTTTTTCACGAGAGGTGGATAAAAGATTTTAACACCCAACCATTTGGTGAATTGTGCATTTAATATGGTCTAGTATTTCAGAAAAATGATTTCGTACAATTTTGAAACAAATACATGATAGGCCCTTCACAAAAAAACTCATTTTGGACACTTGAAAAATGGAAAATGAATTTTACATACAAGGAAAATGAAAACTTCCTTAATCAACGTTGTTTGCCATTCCAATACGCACTCTTGCAAATAATATTAGATTATTTGAACAAACTATGCAATCAATGTGGCCATAAGATTGATCATTTGGCTTGAAAACCATGAATCTTCACACATGATAGCCTATTTCTGAGAACACTTTTTAAAAATAATTGCCACATTACAAGTTTATTATTTTTCCTGGTACATTTGTCACATATAATGACACAATGCAAAAAAAAAATCCATTTTTTGGATTTTTTTTGAATTTTTCATGGCCATTTCAAAATGCGGTCAAAACAGCGGGTATGACCGTTCCTAGCTAGTGGTTGAATCTTGGTAAACTTTTGATGTTTCTATGATTAAATAGATACTTTTTGTGATAGCCCGGCTTATTAGGGATGATAGACTACTCATATCAATAAGGAATTCCTTCTTTTCTGGGAGCCCATTCAAACAGAACTCTCACGTTAAGCGTGCTCAGCTTGGAGTAGTTCTAGGATGGGTGACCGACCGGGAAGTTCATCCCGGGTGCGCATGAGTGAGGACAAAGTGCGCAGAAAAGACTAGTATTGATGTGTAGGGCCAGTCTAGATCCCGCTAGGAGTAACGACCGCCGACGGGTGTGTCCGGGGCGTTACACTTTTGTACCAATAAATTATTTTTGGGAAAAAAATAAAAAGCAAACTATGAGGCAGCTGCAGTTCAAATTTGACCCGCTTCCAGCTGATTCGACGAACATTTATCTTTTTCACAAGAGGTGGATAAAAAGATTTTGACACCCAACCATTTGGTTAATTGTGCATTTAGTATGGCCTAGTATTTTATAAAAATGATTTGGTCCAATTTCGCAACAAATATATGGTAGGTCCTTCACAAAACAACTCATTTTGGGGTCCTTGAAAAATGGAAAATGAATTTTTCGTCCAAAGAAAATGCATAGAAGTTGGTTATTATCCATATAATGTGGTATGCCTTGAGTGAAAATTTTAGTGGTGGCATTTTGCAAAATATTATTGGTAGTTTCTTCATAAATCTTCATTGTTTTTAGCACTTAGAGTTTATTTTAAGTGACACATGTCTCGACCAATTAGAATAGAGTCCACGGATCACCCTACTAAAAACGATCTGAGCCGTCCAAGTCGTACAGATCCAACGGCCCACACCCCTCACCCTCTCACCCACCCAGCTCCTCTCTCTTCCCCGCACACGGAACCCTAGCCCATCCAGATCGAACACCCCTCCTCCTCCCTTCCAGATCGCAGTCGCCACCTCCCCAGATCGCAGCCGACGACCTCCTCTCCTATCCCCACCACACTGGCGGCTGGGTGGGCTGTCGGCGGCCGTGCCTATACCAGTACTTGCCTCCCCGACCGCCTCCCCTGTTTGGTTCCGCCATTCCATTCCAGCGTAGGACGGCGGGACGCGCGAGGCGGAGGCGGAAGGGAAGCGGAGCGTGCTCGCGGCCGCTCGCGCTAGGGTTCTTCCCCGCCCTCTCCTCACTCTCTATACCGGCCTAATCGACCGGCCCTGGCTAGCTGGCGCTGACCCGCTGCCCCGAATGCAGGCGGAAGCCCCCGAGATCGCGACGTGGTGGAGGCGGAGATGACGATGCCGCACGGTGGCGGGGATGTGCCATCGTCGACGGTGTCTGCAGCCGCTGCCGCCGCCGCTTCAACGACCGAGCCCAACACGCCGACGACGGGGCTCAACCGGGGGGGTCGAGGAGCACCGCCATGGCCGCCTTCTCCATCGCGGTCTTCGACAATGAGGTGGTGCCGTCCTCGCTTAGTAGCATCGACCCGATCATGCGCGTCATGATGACCCACAAGTATAGGGGATCAATCGTAGAACTTTCGATAAGTAAGAGTGTTGAACCCAACGAGGAGCAGAAGGCTGTGATAAATTGATTTCAGCAAGGTAATAACTGCAAGCACTGAAAGTAGCGGTAACAAGTGATGGTGTAGCGAGGTGAAACGTAGCAAGCAAAAAGTAACAAGTAACAAGTAGTAGAAACGATGCAGCAAGTGACCAAATCCCTTTTGTAGCAAGGGACAAGCCTGAACAAAGTCTTATAGGAGGAAAAACGCTCCCAAGGACACACGGGAATTTCTGTCATGCTAGTTTCATCATGTTCATATGATTCGCGTTCGTTACTTTGATAGTTTGATATGTGGGTGGACCGGCGCTTGGGTACTGCCCTTACTTGGACAAGCATCCCACTTATGATTAACCTCTCTCGCAAGCATCCGCAACTACAAAAGAAGAATTAAGACAAAGTCTAACCATAGCATTAAACTAGTGGATCCAAATCAGCCCCTCACGAAGCAACGCATAGACTGGGGTTTAAGCTTCTGTCACTCCTGCAACCCATCATCTACTTAATACTCCCCAATGCCTTCCTCTAGGCCCAAATATGGTGAAGTGTTATGTAGTCGACGTTCACATAACACCACTAGAGGAAAAGACAACATACAGCATATCAAAATACCGAACGAATATCAAATTCACATGACTATTATTAACATGACTTATCCCATGTCCTCAGGAACAAAAGTAACTACTCACAAAACATAATCATAATCATGATCAGAGGTGTAATGAATAGCATCAAGGATCTGAACATAAACTCTTCCACCAAGTAATCCAACTAGCATCAACTACAAAGAGTAATCAACACTACTAGTAACCTTACAAGTACCAATCGGAGTCGTGAGACGGAGATTGGTTACAAGAGATGAACTAGGGATTGGAGAGGAGATGGTGCTGATGAAGATGTTGATGAAGATGCCTCCCCTCCAACGAGAGGAGTGTTGGTGATGACGATGGCGACGATTTCCCCCTCCGGGAGGGAAGTTTCCCCAGCAGGATCGTCCTGCCAGAGCTCTAGATTGGATCTGCTCAAGTTCCGCCTCGTGGCGGCGGCGAAACCACGAAAAAGCTCTCGTCTGATTTTTTCTGGACCAAAACCCGTCATATAGCAAAAGAGGGGGGCTAGTGGGCCGTCAGGGAGCCCACAAGCCCCCACTCCGCCACCAGGGGGGTGGTGGCGGTGGCAGGGCTTGTGGCGCCCTTGCAGCCCCCCTCCGGTATTTCTTTCACCTAGTATTTTTTTATGTAATCCCAAAAAATCCACGTAACTTTTCAGGGCATTTGGAGATGTGCGGAATAGTGGACTAAGATTTGCTCCTTTTCCAGTCCAGAATTCCAGCTGCCAGAATTCTCCCTCTTTAAATAAACCTTGCAAAATAAGAGAGAAAAGGCATAAATATGGTACCACAAGGTAATATAACAGCCCATAAAGCAATAAATATCAACATGAAAGCATGATGCAAAATGGACGTATCAACTCCCCCAAGCTTAGACCTCGCTTGTCCTCAAGCGAAAAGCAAGTTCCATAAACATGTCCACATGTTTGGGGACGAAGGTGTCGATAAAACATAATACGGACATGAGGGCATCATGATCACACATAGAACAGCAATACATCATAAAGATTCTTATGGGAAAGTAACAATTCCTTCACAAAGAAAAGCATGAAGAAAAAACCTTACCGAGAAGTAACCAACAATAATCCAAAGTCATTGAAGCAATTGCAATTTATCACAACATCAGGAAGAGTCAAATAAGAGCTTGTAAGGCAAATACACATACTCAATCATCTCTTTTGTTTTCCACCATTGTTACAACTCACGTGGTACTCATGGTGTCGAAGTTTCAGCTGGACATAGAGGAAGATAGGGGCTTATATTTTTGCCTCCCAACGGTTTACCTCAAGGGTAAAGTCAACAACAATAAAGCATAAGTACTCAACTCCAAGTTGATATATGAATATAGATCTTTCCCAAGCATGTGACGGTAGCCAAGACAAAGGCAAAAATAGGGAATTGGTGAAGATCACCATGACTCTTACAAGGACGAAAAGTAAAGGTACAAGATAGGCCCTTCACAGAGGGAAGCAGAGGTTGTCATGCGCTTTTGAGGTTTGAATGCGTGTCCTCTTAGTGCGGAGGGACGTCACTTTATATTGCCTCCTGTGATAAAGAACTTTATTATGGAGTCTGTCGCTTTTATGTCTTCCTCATCATAGGTTCGTACAAAGCTTATTTTCCACACACTAATAGATCATACATATTAGAGAGCAATTCTTATTGCATGCACCAATGACAACTTACTTGAAGGATCTTATTCAATCCATAGGTAGGTATTGTGGACTCTCAAGGCAAAACTGGGTTGGAGGTTTATGGATGCACTAGTAGTATCTCTACTTGGTGCGGAAGTTTTGGCTAATATGAGGTGGAAGCAATCGTCACATGCTAAGGGATCTCTAATCATATAATATTGTTTGGAACCAAGCAAACACAGTTCATTATGTTGTCTTCCTTGTCCAACAACTACTCCTAAGCATGTAATAGTTTGGTGAGTGCTCACAATTGTAAAAAGTGTCTAAGATGATATATTTATATGTGAACCTCTCTTTCCTTATTAATTCTTATTAATTGCAACAATGACTAGGGTCTATGTTGATTTATTCTCAACAAGTTTCAATCATCATACGTGTCATAAGTGAAGTTATCACTTTCCATAAGATCGTCTCATGATCTTTCATGCTATCGTTCTTTTCATACTACTAATCATGGCACAAAGCAAAGCCCTTGACTAAGATACTCTTAATTATATAGCTAGAAGAAATAAAAACTGAAAAGGAAAGAACTAAAACAAAGGTAAAAGCAAAAGATATAAAGGTGATACGATACCAGGGCAACTCCCCCAATCTTGGCAGAAGCCAAGGGGATTTCCCATACCAATGCTTAGTTGTCTTCCTTTGGTGGTGATGGTGGTGTTGTTGTCGCCTTTGATTCCAAGAGAGCTATCAATCTTTGATTTATACCTTTGAGATCTGTGACATGGTTTTCCAGCAAAACAACTTCACGAGAAAGGGAAATATTGCGGGCACGAGTTTTTCGCAAAACCTCAAGAGTTCAATCAAGGATGGAGACAACACGTGGAGGAAGGGTTGGAGAAAATATACTCCTTCAATGTCTTCAATGTTGAACATAGGTTGAACTTCCTCCCTAGCCTGGGTTTTCTCCTTAGCTTGGTCCCTGGCTTCTGTGACTTCTACTATTTTCAGATCAGCATCTACTTCCTCTTGAACTTGGTGAAGATCATTCTCCCCAACAGATTCCTGAGACATTTTTGCTCTAAATCTACGGCAAAAAATAAGCTCGAAACAAAAACAGAGGAAAACTGCGTGATACGGAGATCAAAACCTTCGGGCGACTATATATTAATTTTTTCTGGACCAGAAGGAGTGCTCCGCAAGAAAACGGAGTCCGGTAGGCACACGAGGTGCCCACAAGATTGCCCTCAGCCACCAGGGGGTAGGGGCGGTGGCAGGGCTTGTGGCCGCCTCGTTTGCTCTTCGAACTGCTTTTTATTTTTCTAATTTTCCAAAAATTCCAAAACGGAGGAAATTTCCTATTGGAAAAGCATCGGAGTCCAATTTCTTACCGAAATAGATACTTCTTCGTTTTTAGGGTCTGAAACAGGCTGATAAACATCCCTTATGTACTCCTCTGGAGTTATGACATTGATGATATTGATCTCAACATTTATGGGAGTACCAGAGTTGTAATGCTTGATTCTTTGCCCATTTACCACTCTAGGAAAATTTCCTTCCGTGTTATTGATTTTGATGGCACCGGAACGATATACTTCCTCGATAACATAGGGACCTTCCCATTTAGAGAGAAGCTTGCCTGCAAAGAATCTCAAACGAGAATTTGTATAGCAAGACATAATGACCTACATTGAACTCTCGTTTCTGTATTCGTTTGTCGTGCCATCTCTTAACCTTTTCCTTGAACAACTTGGCATTCTCATATGTCTCGGCTCTCCATTCTTCTAACGAGCGGATATCAAACAACCGCTTCTCACCGGCAAGTTTGAAATCAAAGTTGAGCTCTTTGATTGCCCAATAAGCTTTGTGTTCTAGCTCAAGAGGTAAATGACAGGCTTTACCGTAAACCATTTTATACGGTGACATGCCCATGGGATTCTTATAAGCAGTCCTATAAGCCCATAGTGCATCGTCAAGTTTGCTAGACCAATTCTTCCGAGATCTATTGATGGTCTTTTGTAAGATCAATTTGATCTCCCTATTACTCAACTCCACTTGACCACTAGATTGAGGATGATAAGGAGATGCAACTCTATGGTTGACATCATACTTAGCGAGCATCTTGCGGAAAACACCATGAATGAAGTGTGAACTGCCATCAGTCATCAAATATCTAGGGACTCCAAATCTTGGGAAAATGACTTCCTTAAGCATCTTAATAGAGGTGTGGTGATCAGCATTTTTAGTGGGGATAGCTTCTACCCACTTAGTGACGTAATCCACAGCAACTAAGATGTGAGTGTACCCATTGGAACTCAGGAAGGGTCCCATATAATCAAAGCCCCAGACATCAAATGGTTCAATGACAAGTGAATAGTTCATAGGCATTTCCTGACGCTTACTAATGTTCCCTATTCTTTGGCATTCGTCACAAGACAATACAAACTTACGGGCATCCTTGAAGAGAGTGGGCCAAGAGAAACCTGATTACAGTACCTTATGGGCAGTTCTATCTCCAGCATGGTGTCCTCCGTAGGCTTTGGAATGACACTTCTGTAAGATATGTCCCTGTTCATGTTCAGGCACATAACGTCTAGTAACACCATCTACTCCTTCATTATAAAGGTGAGGATCATCCCAAAAGTAGTGTCTCAAATCAAACAAGAATTTCTTCTTTTGCTGATAGGTGAAACTGGGTGGTATGTATTTGGCTACGATATAATTTGCATAATCTGCATACCACGGTGCACTATGTGAAGTGCGGATGACACTTAATTGCTCATCATGAAAGCTGTCATCAATAGGTAGTGGGTCATCAAGGACATTCTCTAGCCTAGACAAGTTATCTGCTACGGGGTTATCAGCACCCTTTCGGTCAACGACGTGCAAATCAAATTCCTGTAGCAGGAGAACCCATCTGATCAATCTAGGCTTAGCATCCTTCTTCTCCATGAGGTACTTAATAGCAGCATGATCAGAGTGAATAGTGACTTTGGAGTCAACCATGTAAGATCTGAACTTTTCACATGCAAACACGACTGCTAAAAATTCCTTCTCCGTAGTGGCATAGTTTCTTTGGGCACTGTCTAGAGTTTTACTAGCATAGTGAATGACATTCAACTTCTTGTCAACTCTCTGTCCTAGAACAGCACCAACAGCGTAATCACTAGTGTCACACATGATTTCAAAGGGCAAGTTCCAGTCAGGTGGTTGAACAATAGGTGCGGTTATCAAAGCCTTCTTAAGTATTTCGAAGGCTTCCTCACAATCCTCATCAAAAACAAAAGGAACATCCTTCTGCAAGAGGTTGGTAAGAGGCCTAGAAATCTTAGACAAGTCTTTAATGAACCTTCTATAGAAACCAGCATGACCTAGGAAACTTTGTATACCTCTGATAACTGTGGGGCAAGGCATTTTCTCAATTGCATCAACCTTAGCCTTATCAACTTCAATGCCTCTCTCAGAAATTTTGTGTCCTAAGACGATACCTTCATTAACCATAAAGTGGCACTTCTCCTAATTCAAGACGAGGTTGGTTTCTTCGCATCTCTGTAAGACTCGATCAAGGTTGCTGAGGCAATCATCAAAGGAAGACCCGTAAACGGACAAGTCATCCATGAAAACCTTGACAATCTTTTCACAAAAGTCAGAGAATATAGCCATCATACATCTTTGAAAGGTGGCAGGTGCATTGCATAAGCCAAAAGGCATACGTCTATAAGCAAAGGTACCGAAGGGGTAGGTGAAAGTGGTTTTCTCCTGATCAAATTGTGCAACAGGTATTTGCGAGAAACCTGAATAACCGTCTAGAAAGCAAAAGTGTGTGTGTTTTGATAGCCTTTCTAGCATTTCGTCGATAAACGGCAAAGGATAATGATCTTTCGCGGTTGCCTTTTTCAGTTTCCGGAAGTCTATCACCATCCTATAGCCGGTAATAATCCTTTGTGGGATTAGTTCATCCTTATCATTAGGAACGACGGTGATACCTCCCTTCTTAGGTATGCAATGTACTGGACTTACCCAATCACTATGAGCAATAGGATAAATGATTCCTGCTTCCAGAAGCTTTAATATTTCTTTTCTCACGACCTCTTTCATCTTAGGATTTAATCTCCTTTGATGATCAACAACTGGTTTAAAGTCAGGATCAGTTTTAATCTTGTGCTGACATAAAGTAGGACTAATACCCTTAAGATCATCAAGAGTATATCCAATAGCAGCACGGTGCTTCCTCAGAGTCCTTAGTAACTTCTTCTCTTTGTGCTCTGAGAGGAGAGCACTAATAATGACAGGATATATCTCCTTCTCATCAAGATAGGCATACTTAAGAGTATCAGGTAATTGTTTAAGGTCGAACACAGGATCACCCTTTGGTGGGGGAGGATCCGCAAGCAGTTCAACAGGCAGATTATTCTTGAGAATAGGATATTGTTCTAAGACAATTTTATCTATCTCATCTCTCTCCTCCATATGCATATCGTTTTCATGCTCAAGCAGATATTTCTCTAAAGGATCCGTAGGAGGTACGGCAATAGAGGCAAGAGCAATAATTTCATCTCTACCAGACGACTCTCTTTCATGGGGTTGTCTTCCAAACTTGGAGAAGTTAAATTCATGAGACACACCCTCGAAACTAACTGTGACAGTCTGCTTAATGCAATCAATGTGAGTATTGACAGTGTTGAGAAAGGGTCTACCAAATATGATGGGACAAAAGCTATCTTGTGCAGTACCAAGGACGAGGAAATTAGTAGGATACTTCGTCTTACCACACAGGACTTCTATGTCTCTCACAATTCCCAGAGGGCAGATAGTGTCTCTATTAGCTAGCGTAATAGTGACATCAATGAGTTCTAACTCAGCAGGTGCAATCTCATCTTTGATTTCATCATATAGAGAACGGGGTATTGCACTAACACTAGATCCCATATCACATAAACCATGGTAAAAGTGATGTCCTATCTTGACAGAAACAATGGGCAGGCCAACTACAGGTCCGTGTTTGTCTCTCGCGTGAGGTTTAGCAATTCTAGCGGAGTCCTCACAGAATTTGATAACATGCCCGTCTATGTCTTCGGCTAAGAGATCTTTGATAATAGCAACACTAGGTTCAACTCTAATCTCCTCAGGGGGTGCAAGTGGTCTAATGTAACCCCTACGTATCACAGTTGGAGCTTTAGAATAATCTTTTATCCTAGCAGGGTATGGTAGTTTCTCAGTGTAAGCACAAGGAACAACAGGATCACTAAAAGCAATGACTTTCTCCTCAACTAGATTGGTTTTGGCTATGTTGCTTTCTACAGGAGGATGATATTTAAACCACTTCTCTTTGGGAAGATCAACATGAGCAGCAAAAGATTCACATAGAGAAGCTACTATCTCAGAGTCAAGTCCATACTTAGCGCTAAAATCTCTAAAAGTGTTTGTCTCAACAAAAGATTTAACGCAATCAAACTGGAAATTCATACCTGACTCCTTACCTTCCTACAGCTCCCAATCTTCAGAGTTGCGTTTGATTATCTCCAATAAATTCCACTTGTGATCAATATCCTTCTTCATAAAAGAACCGGTACAAGAAGTGTCAAGCATGGTACGATCTTCATGAGAAAGCCGAGCATAAAAGTTTTGAGTGATGATTTCTCTCGAGAGCTCATGATTGGGGCATGAATATAGCATTGATTTAAGCCTCCCCCAAGCTTGAACTATGCTTTCCCTGTCACGAGGCCAAAAGTTATAAATAAAGTTCCGATCACGATGTACTAAATGCATAGGATAGAACTTTTGATGAAATTTCAATTTCAACCGATTGTAGCCCCATGATTCAGTATCATCACATAGCCTATACCATGTCAATGCCTTATCCTTCAAAGATAAAGGAAAGACTTTCTTCTTTACCTCATCCTCGGGCAAACCTGCAAGCTTAAATAAACCACAAACTTCATCTACATAGATCAGATGCAAGTCTGGATGTGAAGATCCATCTCCTGTGAAAGGATTAGCCAGCAGTTTCTCAAGCATACCCGAAGGAATTTCATAAAAGATATTTTCAGTAGGTACCTCAGGTTGAGGAACAACTCCTCGTGCTTCCATTCGTGGTGAAGATACCCCGAACAAACTCCTCAAAGGAACAGTTTCCATAGTGACAAGTGACAATAAATTTCAGCACAGTATATAAATATTTCCTTACCAATTTCCACTTACCAAAGGCGCTTCACTCCCCGGCAACGGCACCAGAAAAGAGTCTTGATGACCCACAAGTATAGGGGATCAATCGTAGTCCTTTAGATAAGTAAGAGTGTTGAACCCAACGAGGAGCAGAAGGCTCTGATAAACGGATTTCAGCAAGGTAATAACTGCAAGCACTGAAAGTAGCGGTAACAAGTGATGGTGTAGCGAGGTGAAACGTAGCAAGCAAAAAGTAACAAGTAACAAGTAGTAGAAACGGTGCATCAAGTGGCCCAATCCCTTTTGTAGCAAGGGACAAGCCTGAACAAAGTCTTATAGGAGGAAAAACGCTCCCGAGGACACACGGGAATTTCTGTCATCCTAGTTTTATCATGTTCATATGATTCGCGTTCGTTACTTTGATAGTTTGATATGTGGGTGGACCGGTGCTTGGGTACTGCCCTTACTTGGACAAGCATCCCACTTATGATTAACCTCTCTCGCAAGCATCCGCAACTACAAAAGAAGAATTAAGACAAAGTCTAACCATAGCATTAAACTAGTGGATCCAAATCAGCCCCTCACGAAGCAACACATAGACTCGGGTTTAAGCTTCTGTCACTCCAGCAACCCATCATCTACTTACTACTCCCCAATGCCTTCCTCTAGGACCAAATATGGTGAAGTGTTATGTAGTCGACATTCACATAACACCACTAGAGGAAAAGACAACATACAACATATCAAAATACCGAACGAATATCAAATTCACATGACTATTATTAACATGACTTATCCCATGTCCTCAGGAACAAAAGTAACTACTCAAAAAACATAATCATAATCATGATCAGAGGTGTAATGAATAGCATCAAGGATCTGAACATAAACTCTTCGACCAAGTAATCCAACTAGCATCAACTACAAAGAGTAATCAATACTACTAGTAACCTTACAAGTACCAATCGGAGTCGTGAGAAGGAGATTGGTTACAAGAGATGAACTAGGGATTGGAGAGGAGATCGTGCTGATGAAGATGTTGATGAAGATGCCTCCCCTCTGACGAGAGGAGTGTTGGTGATGACGATGGCGATGATTTCCCCCTCCGGGAGGGAAGTTTCCCTGGCAGGATCGTCCTGCCGGAGCTCTAGATTGGATGTGCTCAAGTTCTGCCTCGTGGCGGCGGAAAAACCACGAAAAAGCTCCCGTCTGATTTTTCTAGACCAAAACACTTCATATAGCAAAAGAGGGGGGCTAGTGGGCCGTCAGGGAGCCCACAAGCCCCCACTCCGCCACCAGGGGGTGTGGTGGCGGTGGCAGGGCATGTGCCGCCCTGGCAGCCCCCCTCCAGTATTTCTTTCGCCCAGTATTTTTTATATAATCCCAAAAAAATCCACGTAACTTTTCAGGGCATTTGGAGATGTGCAGAATAGTGGACTAAGATTTGCTCCTTTTCCAGTCCGGAATTCCAGCTGCCTAAATTCTCCCTCTTCAAATAAACCTTGCAAAATAAGAGAGAAAAGGCATAAATATGGTACCACAAGGTAATATAACAGCCCATAAAGCAATAAATATCAACATGAAAGCATGATGCAAAATGGACGTATCACGTCGCTGCCGAGATCGAGCCCGAGCGCCCCCGCGTCGCCTACCTCTGTAAGTTCGTCACACTTCCAAGCCGTCCGTGCGTGCCGCCCATTTTGGGAGATTTTTGATGCCTTTTCCTAGCACCCAGCTTGGCACATTTGGTGCCTCGGTCGGGCAAAACGGGCAACTCGTGGTGATATGTTTGGCGACTGATAAATGTCCCACAACCGTTGTAGCGTTTATTTGGGAGGTTTTGTGCTCATGAATCTCGAACAATCTATGTCGCGTGCGTCGGTTATTGTTTTTTGTTCCTGGGCTGCTTTGATTGTACGAGTTTAAGGGGCATGTCCGAGATTTCTCCGCGTATGTTGGTTTTGCTGCGTTAGCTGGATCTTCGGCTTTGATATGTTTCTCCTTACTCCTGATGTTCTTAATTTGATCGTCATTATCTTAATTTGATGACCATATTATGAGTCGTGATTAGCCAATCAAACCTGCAATCTCACTTAATCCTACCTAACAGATAAAGAACACTGTTTTATTAAGAGAATAGTGTGCTTCCCTTTATTGTGATATCTTACTAGTGCTAGTCAATTTGAACAAGTTTATAACATGCTCATTTTAACTTTGGCCATCCTACACATCTCTGTGTGCACCTGATTAGTCTTTGTAATATGAAGCTATATACTTTGGTTTGCCCTTCCTGACATGTCTGCTACAAAAATCCGCGTGTATCCTAATATGTTCTTGTCTTTGTGATTACTTATTATATTCATGGTTTGACTTGACAGAGCTACAAGATGTTCTTCCTTCTATCATCAAGCAATTGGGTATGCTACTCTTTGACTTACTGAGGCCATCCAATAAATTGTTTAGTTTAATAATCTTTTAAGGTGATTTATAAGCCTGTGCTGGCACTTGGGCTTCAAGTATTTGACTTCCATTTTATTATTTGTCCAGTGAGTATGCTACTCTGTGTGACTTGATGAGACCAACCAATAAATAGTTTAGGTTAATAATCTTAAAGTTGATCCATAATTGTGTACTGGCAATTGGGCTTGAAATTTATGATCTCTGTTTTATGAATAGGTAGTATTAATTGACGAATGTTCCGTTTTATTAACTATTGAGTGACTCACATTACCTGTTGTCTTTCATGTATGAAAAAGTAATATCAAACCACATTCTTACATTATACTTCTCCTTCCTTTGCTCAGCTTAGTTTACATGAGCTGACGGTTAGTGTTTTTATGCTCGTCAATTGGCAATTGATAGTCATCCTGTTTATTACCTCTCTGGTGTTGTTCTTTCTCTAGCTTTGACACATCGATGCTTGTTTAGTTCCTGTTATGTACTGTATGCAGCATAAAAGAAACACCAGCATGGTTTTAAAATCTATCTATTTGTTGCAGGTCCTGACAACATGGAGCACTTGAAGAGGATCGCCAAGGAGATGCAGAAGCAGGTGGCTGCTGCAGGCGCCATCCAGCCTAAGGAGGAAGATCGATTTGGAGTTTGGATGTATTATGTAAACCTGGGAGATGTATGATGTGAACCTGGGAGATGTATTATGTGAACCTGGAAGATGTATTGTGTTATGTAAAACTGGGAGATGTATTATGTGATGTTATATGATGGATGATTTTAATTCGACTTGGAGTTTTCCTGATTTGAATATGAAATAGTGTTGGATTTCATATTGAACAAATAATTGGGTTGAAAAGGCCCAACAAATAGAAATGAAACCGAGTTTGGAACAAAAAGTTGCTGAATTCAAAAATGAAAAAAGGCCAAAACTGAAACTGGACCAAATGTATTTGGGCACTAAAAGGCCCAGGCCCAAATTATAATGATACAAAAAAATGCAAAAAAAATACTAGAAGTGGTTGTAAATAGGCTAAGGCCCAAAAAGAAGCCCAATAAGAAAAAACCCAAAAAAATAAAACCAGCTCATGTGATCAATTGAAATGGGTTGGGCTGATTTCAATCATGACGTTTTGATTTCGTCGTAATTTTGCCACGTAGGACTGGGTTAGATTGCCAACGACGATTTAGGATCGTCGTAAAGGTTACGACGATCCAGGAATCGTCGTAAAAGTTACGACGATTTTGATCAAAACGTCGCTGCTGTTCATTTGTGACACTCCATTTTCGACGCTTGGTTTTTCGTCGTGAGATCATCGTAAATTAAAAACTATGACGATGTAGCGACGAAAAAATAGCATCGTGTATTAGCATATTCCTTGTAGTGTATGCTAGATCATTGCCTTAGATATCGTCATGACTTTGCGCGGTCCTATCAATTGCTCGACAGTAATTTGTTCACACACCGTAATACTTGCTATTTTAAGAGAGAAACCTCTAGTGAACACTATGGCCCCTAGGGTCTACTCCACACCATATTTTCACCCTTACACTTTTTACTTCGTTGCACTTTCCGCCTTCAGATCTCACTTTGCAAACAATCTTGAAGGGATTGACAACCCCTTTGAAGCGTTGGGTGCAAGCTTGTTTGTTTTTGCGCACGTACTTTGGACTTGACGAGGCCCTCCTTTTGGTTCGATACCTTGGTTCTCAAACTGAGGGAAATACTTACTGCTCCTGTGCTGCATCACCCTTTCCTCTTCAAGGGAAAAACCGACACAAACCAGAGAAGTAACAAGAAGAATTCCTACGCGCCAGGGAAGGACTTTTGTTGCCGCAGCATACACCACCCCTCATCAATACCGGAAAACCAAGGGTTTGATCAATGGAGTTTAAAGGCCTACATTACTAATAACGTACGTAATTAATGTTACTTATGATGACCAGCTGAAGGCTCGCCTGTTGGCCTCCCTGGAGTGGCTTCTGGTCTTCTGCGTCGACTGGCTTCTGGTTCTTCTGAGTGGAATTTGATTGTCGAGTGAAGGAGGGAATTCTCCAAGTGATTTAGATGCTATGGCCATCCAGTGGGAGCCCTCCTTGTAGTCTTCAAGTCTTTAATGAGGTGCCCTTAGGTAGGACATGTAGGTCAGGACTATGGCCCTACCCTAGGTACATATCCCCATCACGTATATTTTGAAATTTGATGATTGTTTTACTTATGTTTATGGATATTACTATGTTAATGATTATTAGTTCATCGTTTATCAACGATCATACGTGCAAAAGATTACATGGTGGGTAGCATGTCACATCAAAAAATCTGTTTTTATCATTTACCTACCCGAGGACGAGCAGGAATTAAGCTTGGAGATGCAAATACGTCTCCAACATATCTATAATTTTTTATTGTTTATGCTATTATATTATCATTCTAGGATACTTCTTAAACATTTACTTGTTGTTTTATATTATTTTTATGCACTAACCTATTAATCCACTGCCAAGTGCAAGTTGTTGTTTTCTGCATGTTTTTGGCCTTTCAGGAATACTGTACCAAACTTTTTGATGATTTTTCTTGACCAAAATAAGAACTCAGAGCTTTGGAGGAAGACCGGAGGTCACACGTGGTGACGCCAAGCCAACAGGGCATGCCCAGGAGGGGTGTCCATGCCATGATGGCTTGGGGCCACCTCCCAGCGCCCCTGTCCCTATTCTCTGGCCTATAAATCCACATATATTCCAAAACCCCTAGAGATCCTCCCAAAACACTTTTTCTGCCGTCGCAAGTCTCTGTTTTGTTGTGTGCCCATCTGGAGCCCTGTTTTGGTGCCCTGCCGTAGGGGGGATAAATCACGGAGGGACTCTACATCAACCTTGTTGTTCCCATGGTGATGTGTGAGTAGTTCACCACAAACCTATGTGTCCGTAGTTAATACCGAGATGGCTATCCCAGTGACAGAAAGGGACATGCCACGTATTGTATTGCTGCCACTAAGGGTGAAACGATGGGGTTTATTCATATTAATTGGATTTACTTTGTCTACATCATGTCATCATCCTCCAAGTGTTACTATGTTTTTACTTAATACTCTAGATGCATGTTGGATAGCGGTTGATGGGTGGAGTACTAGCAGTAGATGCACGCACCAGTCGGTCTACTTGCTTACGGACATGATGCCTATATGTGTGATCATTGCATGAAGAAATATTGTATAACTATGTACTTTTCTATCAATTGCCGAACAATAATTTGTCTACCCACCATATGCTTTCTTCGAGAGAGAAGCCTCTAGCAAAAAATATGGCCCCTAGGTGCAAGTGTGTGCTCTTTTGTGTGTACGCGATGAAGACGGGAAATTGCATGGTCATCCTATTGGTTCGATAACCTTGGTTATCACTGGGGGAAATACTTACCTATATTGTCTTGCATCATCCCCTCCTCTTCAGGGAAAAACCCAACACAGATCATAAGTATCATGTGCCATGTTGTACGGCTTAGAACCGAGGCTTCACAAATGTTTTGAGCACCACATGGAGCATATGAGATGTTCCAAGAGGTGAAACTGGTTTTCCACGCTCTTGACCGGGTCGACAGTTATGAATCCTCCAACAAATTATTTAGCTGTAAGATGAATGAGAATAACTGAGTTAGTGAGCATGTGCTCAGAATGTCTGGGTACTATAATTGCTTAAGCCAATTGGGAGTAAATCTTCCACACGAGGTAGTGGTTGAGAAAGTTCTCCACTCACTACCACCTAGCTACAAGAGCTTTGTGATGAACTATAACATGCAAGGGATGGAGAAGACCATCACTCAATTTTTCATGATGCTTAAACCTGTGGAGGCAGAAATCAAAAAGCAGCATGAAGTGTTGATGGTGAACATGGCCACTAGTTTCAAGAAAGGCAAGGGCAAGAAGGGAAACTTCAAGAAGAACGTCAATCTAGTTACCGCTCCTGTGAAGAAACCCAACGTTGGACCCAAGCCTAAGGCTGAGTGCTTCTACTGCAAGGGGACTTGCCAGTGGAAGTGGAACTTCCCAAGTACCTAGTTGTTAAGAAGGCTGGAACAAAGGTATACTTCATATACATGTTATTAATGTGTACCTAACTAGCTCTCCTAGTAGTGCGTGGGTATTTTGTACCGGTTCGGTTGCTAATATTTGTAACTCAAAATATGAACTATGGAATCAACGGAGGCTGGCAAAGGACAAGGTGATGATGCGCGTCGGAAATGGTTCCAAGGTTTATGTGATCGTCGTCACCACGCTCGCTCTTCGATTACCATCAGGATTAGTTTAAAACCTAAATAATTTTTATTTGGTGCCTACATTGAACATGAACATTATATCTGGATCTTGTTTATTGAGAGAGGTTATTCATTTAAATCAGAGAATAGTGGTTGTTCTTTTTATATGAATAATATCTTTTATGGTCATGCACCCAATGTGAATGGTTTATTCTTGTTGAATCTCGGTCGTAGTGATCCACATGTTCATAATATTGATGCCAAAAGATGCAAAGTTAATGATGATAGTACCACTTACTTGTGGCACTACCACGTAGGTCATATTGGTGTAAGGCGTATGAAGAAACTCCATGTTGATGGACTTTTGGAATCACTCGATTTTGAATCATTTGATACGTGCGAACCATGCCTCATGTGCAAGATGGCTAAAACCCCATTTTCCGGCAGAATGGAACGAGCAAGTGACTTATTGGAAGTAATACAGATTGACGTATAATGTCCAATGAGTGTTGAGACGCACGATGGATATCGTTATTTTCTTACATTCACTAATGACTTAAGTAGGTATGAGTATATCTACTTAATGAAACACAAGTCTAAAACTTTTTAAAAGTTCAAACAATTTCAAAGTGAAGTTGAAATCATCATAACAAGAAGATAAAAAATTTGCGATCTCATCGTGGTGGTGAATATCTGAGTTATGAGTTTGGCACACACTTAAGACAGTGTGGAATCATTTCACAACTCACGCCACCTGGAACACCATAGTGTAATGGTGTGTTCGAACACCGTAATCATACGCTATTGGATATGGTGCGATCTATGATGTCTCTTACCGATTTGCCACCATCGTTTTGGGGTTATGCATTAGAGGCAGCTCATTCACTTTAACTAGGGCACCATCTAAGTCCGTTGAGATGACACCGTATGAATTATGGTGTGGCAATAAACCTAAGCCGTCGTTTCTCAAAGTTTGGGGATGCAACGTTTATGTCAAAAGGCTTCAACCTGATAAGCTCGAACCCAAAGCGGAGAAGTGCGTCTTCATAGGATACCCTAAGGAAAAAATTATGCATACCTTCTTTCTCAGATCCGAAGGCAAGATCTTTGTTGCCAAGAATGGATCCTTCCTAGAGAAGGAGTTTCTCTCGAAAGAATTGAGTGGGAGGAAGGTAGAACTTGATGAGGTTACTGAACCATCACTTCAATTAGAGAGTAGCATGACACAGAAAGATGTTTCTGTGACACCTCCACTAATTGAAGAGGAAGCTAATGATGATGATCATGAATCTCTATATCAAGTCACTACCAAACCTCCTAGGTCAACAAGGACACGTACTACCCCTGAGTGGTACGGTAATCCTGTCTTGGAGGTCATGTTGTTAGAAAACGGTGAACCTAGGAGCTATGAAGAAGCGAAGGTGGGCCTAGATTTCGACAAATGGCTAGAGGCCATGAAATCTGAGATATGATCCATGTATGAAAACAAAGTATGGACTTTGAAGGACTTACCCGATGATCGTAAGGCCATTTAGAACAAATGGATCTTTAAGAAAAAGACGTACGCGGATGGTAAGTATCACCTTCTATAAAAGCACGACTTGTCGCAAAAGGGTTTTCGTAAGTTCAGGGAGTTGACTACAATGAGACTTTCTCACCCGTAGCGATGCTTAAGTCAGTGAGATTTATTTTAGCAATAGCTGCATTTTTCGATTATGATATCTGGCAGATGAATGTCAAAAAACATTCCTTAATGGTTTCCTTAAGGAAGAGTTATATATGATGCAACTGGAAGGTTTTTTCGATCCTGAAAATACTGACAAAGTGTGCAAGCTCTAGCGATCCATTTATGGACTAGTGCAATCATCTTGGAGTTGGAATCTTCGCTTTGATGAGGTGATTAAAGCGTTCGGGTTCATACAAGTTTATGGAGAAGCTTGCATTTACAAGAAAGTAAGTGGGAGCTCTATATTGTTTCTAATATTTATATGTGGATGATAGATTTCTTATTGGAAATAATATAGAACTTTTGGAAAGCGTGAAGATATATTTGAACAAGAGTTTTTCAATGAAATACCTCGAAGAAGTTGCTTACATGTTAGGCATCAAGATGTATAGAGATAGATCGAGATGCTTAATAGGAATTTCAGAAAGCACATACCTTGATAAGGTTTCGAAGAAGTTCAAGATGGACCAGTCCAAGAAAGGGTTCTTGTCTGTCTTGCAAGGTGTGAAGTTGAGTAACTACAGAATATAGAGAAAAGATGAGAGTCGTCCCCTATGCCTTAGCCATAGGCTCTATCATGTATGCAATGTTATGCAGAAGACCATATGTGAGCCTTGACATAAACATGGCCGGAAGGTTTCAAAGTGAGTGGAGCACTGGACAACGGTAAGAAATATCATTAAGCACCAGAAGAGGACTAAGGAGACGTTTCTCGTTTATGGAGGTGGTCAAGAGCTTGTCTTAAAGGTTACGTTGACGCTAGCTTTGACATTGATCCAGATGACTCTAAGTCTCAAACCGGATATGTATTTATTCTTAATGGTGAAGTGTTTGGCTGGTTTAGCTCAAAGAAAAGTGTGGTAGTAGCATCTACATGTGAGGAGGAATCTATAGCTCCTTCGGGAGCAACACAAGAAGGAGTCTCGATGAAGCAGTTCATGATGTATCTTGGAGTTGTGCCGAGTGCATCGGATCCAATGACTCTCATTTATGACAACACTCACGCTATTGCTCTAGCCAAGGATCTGAGGTTTCACAAGAAGACCACACATATAAAGCGCCATTGACTAAACCTCTCTCACGAGCAAAACATGATCAACTCCAAAACTCCGTGGGTGTTAGATTCATTACAATATAAAGCTAGATTATTGACTCTAGTGCAAGTGCGAGACTGTTGAAAATGTGCCCTAGAGGCAATAATAAAGTGGTTATTATAATATTTCCTTGTTCATGATAATTGTGTATTATCCATGATATAACTATATTACCCGGAAACTTAAATACAAGTGTGGATATATAAACCACATCGTGTCCCTAGTGAGCCTCTACTCGACTAGCTCGTTGGTCAAAGATGGTTAAGGTTTCCTAACCATAGATATGAGTTATCATTTGATAACGGGATTACATCATTAGGAGAATGATGTAATGGACTTGATAATGGGATTACATCATTAGGAGAATGATGTAATGGACAAGACCCAACCGAAGCATAACATTTAATCACATCACTTAGTTTTGTTGCGACAACTTTCTTCATGTCAAGTATGTGTTCCTAAGACCATGAGATCATGCAACTCCCTAGCACAGTAGGAATGCACTGTGTGGATCAAACATCACTTTGTAACTAGGTGATCATAAAGGTGCTCTACAGGTATCTCAGAGGGTGTCTCTTGGTTTGGCATGAATCGAGACTCGGATTTGTCACTCCGTATGATGGAGAGGTATCTCTGGGCCCTCTCGATACTACAACATCACAAGAAGCTCGCAAGCAATGTGACTAAGGAGTTAGTCACGGGATTTTATATTATGGAACGAGTAAAGAGACTTGCCCGTAACGAGATTGAACTAGGTATGGAGATATCGACCACCGAATCTCGACAAGTAACATACCGATAGACAGAGGGAACTCCATACATGATTGATTGAATCCTTGGCATTGTGGTTCGACCGATAAAGATCTTCATGGAATACGTAAGAACCAATATGGGCATCCAGGTCCCGCTATTGGTTATTGATCAGAGAGGTGTCTTAGTCATGTATACATGATTCTCGAACCAGTAGGGTCCGCACGCTTAATGTTTGATGACAACATAGTATTATTGGATTATGTATGTTGGTGATCGTATGTTGTTCGGAGTCCTGGATGAGATCTCGGACATGACGAGGAGCTCCGGAATGGTCCGGAGGTAAGGTTTTATATATGGAAAGTTGGTATTCGGTTTCCAGAAAGGTTTGGGGTTTTAGCGGGGTTTTGTCGCAAATGCGGGAAGTATTCCGAAGGTCTGCCGGGGGGAGGGGCACCTGACCTGGAGGGCCTCATGGGCTCATATAGGAGGCGCACCAGGCCCTCATGGGCTGCGCACCACCCTCCACAAAGGCCCATGCAGCTAGGGCTTAGGGTTTCCCTAGGGTGGTCGCCCCCCTTGCGTTGGGGGCCAAGGCAGCCCCCTTGGGGCGCCACCCCATCCTTAGGGAAATCCTAAGGGGAATGGCCTCCCTCCCATCCACCTGTATATAGAGGAGAGGGGGCGCACCTAGAACAACATACCTTGGCGTCCCTCTCTCTTCTGTTCCTCCTCCATTCTTGTTCTAGTAGTGCTTCGCGAAGCCGTGCTGGACTAGCTCCACCACCACCTCCACCATGTTGTTGTGCTGCCGGAGAACCCATCTACTACTACGCCTTCGCTAGCTGGATCAAGGAGGCGGAGATATCGTCGAGCTGCATGTGTGCTAAACTCGGATGTGTTGTTCGTTCGGCGCTTGACCGGGACGGATCGCAATTGGACCGTGAAGACGTACGACTACATCAACCACGTTTTAAATGCTTCCGCTTAAGGTCTAGAAGGGTAAGTAGACACAATCTCTCTCTCGTAGCTATGCATATCCATGGATAGATCTTGCATGTGCGTAGGATTTTTTTTTGTTTCCCATGAAACGTTCCCCATCAGTTATATATTATGTGATGAACCATCTCGTATTGCTAAACATGATCCTAATGATAAACATAAATCTGTTGTTGGCATGCCTGTTTTTGCTGTTAAGATTGGAGATCGTTCTTATCATGGTTTATGTGATATGGATGCTACTGTTAGTGGAATTCCCTTTACTCTTTATCAATAAATTGTGCATGATATTGCACCTCTCGAGTTAGAAGATATCGATGCTACTATTAATCTTGTAAACAGAGAGATTATTTGATCGCTTGGGATTGTTAGAGATGTTGAAGTCTTGTGTGGTAAGATCAAATACCCTTCTTATTTCCTAGTTCTTGGATCATTACAAGATAATTTTTGTCCCGGTATTTTTGGTAGACCTTTCACGAATACTTTTAATGCTAAAATTAATTGCAATAGGGAAATCTTTAGTGTTAACTTTGATGATATATCTCATGAATTCAATTTTCCGAGTTTAGTAGACAATCACATGATAAATAATTGCCTAGTAAAATGAAATTATTGGTCTTACTTCTATTGTTATGCCTCCTGCTGATCCATTAGAATAATATTTTCTAGACCATAAAAATGATATGCATATGAATGAAAGAAAGGAAATAGATGATATACTCTTTAATCAAGCACCTATCCTTACATAATTTGCATGTTCAAACTTTGGGAGACCCTCTCCCTGCTAAGAGTGATCCTGTGTTTGAATTAAAGAAGCTACCTAATACATTGAAATATGCTTATCTTGGTGACAAGAAGATATATCTTGTTATTATTACTGATAACCTTTGAGAGCATGAAGAAAATAGATTGCTTAAAATTATGAAGAAGCACCGTGCTTCCATTGAATATACTCTCGATAAGGGCATTAGTTTCACTCTATGCCAACACAAGATTAATATGGAAGCACATGCTAAACCAGTCGTTGATCATCAACGTCGTCTGGATCCTAAGATGAAGGATGGAGTAAGAAATGAAATACTAAAGCTTCTGGAGGCCGATATAATTTATCGCTGATAGTAGATGTGTAAGTCGTGTTCATTGTGTCCCTAAGAAATGAGGCATTACTGTTGTTCCTAATGATAAAAATGAACTTATCCCTCAAAGAATCATAACTCGTTATAAGATGGTAATTAAAGCTACTGGAAAATATCATTATCCCTTGCCTTTATTGACCAAATGAGAGATATCTAAGCATACGCACTTTATTTTTCCATATGGTTATTATGTTTTTTCTCAAATACCTGTAACAAAAGAAGATCAAGAGAAAACCGTCTTTACTTGTCAATTTGGAACTTATGCTTATAGATGTATGCATTTTCATTTATACAATGCACCTGCTACATTTCACAGATGTATGACTATTATATTCTCTAATTTTTGTGATTTTTTTTAGGTACGTGTGGGCTTTGAACCGCCCAGTGACGACGGGAGAGACGAGCAAGCACTGTCTCCTACAAGGTCGACGGGGATATGTTGAAATACCGCAAGGAGCGGTCTCGCATCGAGATCGCTCCCGCCAATGCCGCCTCCTCCAAGGTCTGTCGGCCTCCCCCCTCGCCCACGTCTTCGGTGGTCGCGACCGCCCTGCACACGTCGCACGGGGAGGCACAGAGGATCATCCGCGAGCGGCAAGAGGCTGCCTGGAAGCCCTGTCGCGACACCGCCACCTTCCGTCACCCGAAGCCCAACGATGACTCTGACGATGGAGCGGGCGACGACGACGGAGGAAGAGCCACCGGCCAGCCCAACATGGGTACGAGGTCACCATCAAGTATAGGGTAGTTTAGGATTTTAGTTTAATGTATTTAGTTCATCGGACGAAGTATCATGTGTATGTACAAATTATCCTATTTCAAGTGAAATATGTCGTGTTTATATCAAAATTCGTTTGATTTGCACGAATTTCATTCGATTGGTTTAAATTATTGTTAAAATGTATGCATCTATGATTAGACGACGTCTTCCCGCATCCGTGCGCGCGGGTTATCTCCCCTTGGGGAGAAAATTTGTCGGTGGCGGTTTGAGATGCCTGTTGGGGAGGGGAGACGACGCCTCGGAAGAAAAGGTGAGCGAGAGTCGAGCGGGCCGTTCCGTGTTGTTCGCTCGATTAGAAGGTGCCGTCTGATTTAGTATAAACACGAAATACATGAGTCTCTAAAATGGGTTGATTTCTGTTCCTTAGGCAAACCAAACACTGGAATGAACTCTGGGAATGGAAATGGAACCGACCTGTTACATTCCACTTGATGACCTCAACCAAGCACGACAAATTTGACAAATTTGACCGAGGAGCAAAAATATTTCATAAACTGAGCCATGTTTGAAAAATTTCATTCATCTAACCCTTTTGTATGGCGTCCAACAGTCAGGTGTCACACTACACTATGTGGCGCCGCGCCCATGCTTTAGGCGTCACACTACGTCTCGGGCGTCACACAACATAGTATCGGATGTCACACAGCGTAGTGTGGCGTCTAAGACAAAGGCATCACAAAAAAGGGTGAGTTGGGTGAAAAAAATTTGCGGACAATTAGTTTTGATTTTGGTCAACTTTTTGCATTTTGCTACCAAACACACCATGCTCAAAGGAAAATAAATCCTTCGTTCTTTTAGGAAGAAAGAAAGAATTGAGGAAATCCTTGGCGTCTTCCTCCTGCGCTTCCCTCCCGAGATCTCGATCCCACCATGTCTGCCACTCCCGCCCTGGCCTCACCTCCGGCGACCTCTGCCGCTGCCGCCGCGTTGCCCGATCTCTCCGTTCCCTATGATCTAGCCACACGTGGACAGTGGCAAGCGCTGCTCGCGCACCTCGCCCACCCCTCCCACGCCCATCACCCGCACCACCGCCTCCTCTTATCTGCGCTCTCGGCGCTCTCCCTCGCCAAGCTCCGCCGCTTCCCCGAAGGCGCGGCCCTACTTGCCTCACTTCACCCAGATCCCGGCTGCCCGCCGCCGCCTTTTCTTCTCCGCCTCCTGCACGCTCTCCTCCCGCTCTTCTTCCCCGACCGCCCCCTCGCTCTCGACCGCCTCTACACGCTCCTCTCATCGGTCCGGGCCCGCCCGGACGCCCAGCATCCCGAGTGGCGCCGTCGTGACGCCCTTGTCGCGTCCATCCTCGCATCCGATCACCTCGCCCACCGCGAGTTCGACGTTGCCCTTGCCCTCGTCGCTGAACTCGTCGCCCGTGAGCCGGACAACCCGGTCCTGCTCTCCCGCCTCGCCTATGCCCACCTCCAGATCGGCAACCTCGCTGCCGCCTCGGCGGTCTTCCAACACGTTGAATCCGTTGTGGCCGGCGACTCCTCTCACGACAATCTCCTGTCTCGCAACCGCGCGCTCGAGTGCATCGTGGCTAAGGACTATGCCGCAGCGGTGCGGGAGTACGAGCGCTGCATTGAGGCTGACCCTTCTGACGCCATCGCCTTGAACAACAAGGCGCTATGCCTCATGTACTCGCGGGACCTCGGCGATGCCATCAAGGTGCTCGAGGGCGCCCTGGAGACGATGCCCACGGCGGCCCTCAACGAGACAGTGGTGGTCAACTTGTGTAGCATGTACGAGCTTGCCTTCGTCAACCATGGTGAGGTCAAGCGAACCCTTGCCGATTGGATCACCAGGGTGGCACCAGATGACTTCGACAAGTCCTGCACACGCATGTAGGAGGTACTGGATTTCAGCATTGAATTATTTCACCTGCTGCTAGGATGTGCTCTAGCAGAGAGATTGTGTATTTGTGTTGCTATAGTTGCTCCACACACTAAGATTTGATTGCTCATGTTTCCATGGCATTTATCATTTAATGTTAACTGAAAGTTATGTGGTTGCAGTGACTTGCTCAACTGGAAGGTACTATGTGGTTAACAAACATGGGGAATTTCTAGCATTTTGTTTCTAGCATTTATCATCCATCGATAAGTTTGTTCCTGCTGTTATCCTTACTGAAAGCAATTCAACATTGTACTTATGAAATGTTTTACCGCTGCACCATGATAATTCCTTCTCTGATTAATGCAAAAGGTAAAGAATGTCTTAATTAAAGCCTGTATAATGGCAGCTATGTGATACAAATGTTGTGGCCAAGATGCATATTCTCCCTAATTCTGGAGCTAGCGATTTCACCCTCCACCCCCAAAAAATGCAATGGCGGGGAATATGGGGATGGATTATAGTGTACTTGTTTTAACCAATAAGTAGTATTAAAAGTATCATGGGTTTATTTAACTTAATATCTGGATATAATTTACATTTGCAGTTTCATTAAGCATGGTAACACATATTATAGAGATAATTATGTCAGTTTCTTTTGCATATTGGAACATTATCTCTTGGTACCTTGAGTTATGTAGGTTTTTGTTATCAATAAAACCTCAGATTTCATTCCATGCCTCAGTTAATAATAGTATCCGTGTCATGATGATTTTGTGTGTGATTATCTTAATTAAAGCCTGCATAGCAGTTTATATGTGTTGTCGCCAATAGAATATCATGGGCTTGTGAAATATAGATATTCTTTCCTCTGGGGCAAGCAAATTTACCTCCCACCCTTGCAATATAATGGCATCGAATATGTAGTACGGAATACATTGTGCTTGTTTTAACTTATGATTATTATTAAGAGGTCCATGGGTACTAGAGTATGTGTTACTTAAATATCTGGGGTGGGCATGGTTTTGAATTTGCAGTTTGATCCAGTATGGTACACATATTATAGTGAGAATTATAGCAGTTTTTTTCCTATTATAAAATGATCTCTTATTCTCTTAGTACCTTGAACTGTGTAGGTATTGTAATAGTTAAAACTTAAGATTTCCATTCCATGCCTGTCTTTAATACTGCCATGAAGGAAAAACGTACTCTACCCATACATGAAAAGAAGGCAAAATTTTCCGTACAAACTTGGTCAAATTTTGCACAATTTGACTTCAGACAATTTTGTACGCCTTTTTTCAAGCACGGGGAAGTACATAAAGACCACCATACATAATGTTGGAGGAGCTAGGTATTCAAAACAGTAAATAAATTATTGTGGTTGCACTAGCATCCATTCACAAAGGTGTTAATCACCTCAAATCCTTTGCTATCTTTAACAGTAAATTACTTGAACTTATTTTCCATAGTAGAGCTCTCAGTATTCTGACTGTCAGTCCAAGTATTGTTAGTGTCAACTGTCAAACTTGTTCCAAGACATGACGCTTTGATGGTGAAGACACCAGATGACTATCTTGAGGTTTCAAGAGCCTTGCACATTGTTATTGTTAGTCTTGTCCAGCGGGTGTCTGAATGTCGAAATGTGTTGCTGGAGGGTCCTGTCTAGCGGGTGGCTGAATGCAACTGTCTTATGATCCTGGTAATCACGGATCGGGATGATGAAAGGAAATTGGCGGATTGAGACGCGATACTGCAGTTGCTCAAGTATCCCTATGCTTTGCGTTGGTGCTGGTATTTTTCCATGGGGAAGGAAGCAGCTTCAGTTGAATGCATCTACACATTTCTCCCACGCTCCGCTTGTACACGCGGTCCTTCTCTGCCATATATTGTGCTTTTCTCGAACTTCCAAGGTTTTTTGGTTCGCAGGTTTCTCAAAACGTGGTAATAGAAAAGAACGTTTTTGTAATCCTGCGAATCAAAGGGACCTTATTTCCCAGGATTAGAAAAGGTTTTCTTCTATCGAATATTGGGTTCTTAGATTTCCATAGTGTTGTGGGTTTGCACATGACACTCCAGGTCATTGACATGGCGTCGCTGCCAAGGATGCAGGTAGATGCATAATGCACGGCTGAAGAGGCGGTGTGCCCAACCTAGCTAACGTTTTCTTTATGAAGAGAATGCATTAGTATCAAGAAGATACCATTTTTTTTACAGCGTTAGATTTCATTCAAGATAGAAAGGTCATTTACAATTAAGGATGGAATAAAACCAGGCGGGTCATTATCCCACACACACGAACTTCTACTTTTGTATGCTTCTTTGGCTAAGGCGTCAGCAACCAGATTAGCTCAAGAAGATACCAATTTTACATGTCCTGTGCACCAACATGATACAAAAGTTAGTCAAGAAATTATTACAGGAGAGGTGAGGAGGTGGCCACTCCCTAGTTAACTGAACTGGTCGGCTGTTTGCTGTCCTTTGGAGCTTGGGGATCTTGGTGTGTTTGATTCATACTCCCTTAGTAAAGAAATACTCCCTCCGTTCCTAAATATAAGACCTTTTAGAGATTACACTATGGACTATATACGGATGTATATAGATATATTTTAAAGTATAGATTCACTCATTTTATTCCGTATGTAGTCTATAGTGTAATCTCTAGAAGGTCTTATATTTAAGAACGGAGGGAGTATAAGAGTATTTAGATCATTACTTTAATAATCTAAACGTCGTTGTATTTCTTCACCGAAGGAGAGCGTTTTGGGAGGGCCCTTGACTGCAGTGGACTACTCCGGATTGACTTTTGGAACGGTTGGGTCCATGGAGCTGTTCCGCGTGGTTACCAAAGGTTGTTAACACCAGGCAGAAGGTCGCCGGCCGGGCTCGGGACACTTCGGTGTCAAGGACTGCAGAAGCTCTTGTCTGCCTGAGCCTTGGCAATTGTCAAGGATGGAGAGGATGTCACGGCTGCCACTTTGGACGCGCTCTTGGAGCGGTTCAAAAACTAGTTGCCCCCGGAGAAGATTTGGGCCATAAGGGAGTTTTGCATGCTTGATGATGGGATTGCGACTGGCGTGCTCTCATTGCTCATGAAGGGGCTGATGCTCTGGACCTCGAGACGGCGGACGTTGGAGATGCTGTGCTGCAGGCAAACACCTAGTTTGGTTGCAAGTTCCTGGGCTATTTAGAGCATGTTTGGAACTGCTCTGCTCTTTAAAATTCAGCTTTGCTTCAGAAAAGACAAGTCAAACGGGGTAGCTTCATGATATGCTGCTCCGCGAAAAAACTAAAATCTAAGGTACAGTTTCAGAGTTTTTATGAACCTCTTAAGAGGATGTTTCAAAAAACTCTAGAAGCTGGAGTTGAGGAGAAATTACTCATCACTGCCACCAGTAAGTGGATACCCCTTCATTTCTTTTTTCTCAAACAATCAAATAGATTCTTTTCATCAAATTTTCTATTCTTGAAGCTGGAGCTAAACGGAAGCCAAACATTCTCTTGATAGTGCTATAGCTTCTATATGGAACTCCTCCAAAATGAATTTGATGAAGTGAAGCTGATTTTGATGAATTGAAGCAGTCCCTTAGTTTCTAAATGTTAGAAGAGACAAATACACTCATGGTCACTATAGTTGAGAAGAAAAAGTACAATACGGTCACCGAACTTAGCAATACGCTCAATACGGTCATCGAATACGATTTAACATGAAAATACGGTCACTGTAGCACGTACATGGTGGGTTTGACCAACTCTTGACCGCCATGTAGTTCGTCTTGATTCGATCAATCTTGCATGGTGGGGTTTTCTGAAAAAAATCCAAAATCCCTCATTCTCAAATCCCTAACCCTCTCACTCCCCGTCAAATCCCTAACCCTCCCCCTCCCGTCGCTTCGCTCCGCCTCCCCTCACTCTGCCCTGCGTCCGGTCGCCGTTGCCGGCCATTCCTGTCGAGGTAGTTCCTTCCCCGCTGGTGCTCATGTCCGTGGCCAGCTCGTCCGTCTCTGCTATCCGCCGTCGGGCAATGGCGTTGCCGCTGGCTTGCTGCCCGACCTGCAAGGAGAAGGTGCGCATGTACGTCTCCACAACAGAGAAGCACGACGGATGGGTCTTCTACAAGTGCCAGAAGCATGGGGTAAGCATGATTTAGCTTCTGTTCTGGATCCAAAGATTGAAGCTTTTTTGACCAGCACATTCGTCTCTTATTTGGGATAGGTGACTTGTGATTTGTGGCGGTGGGAGTTGGAGTATGTCAAGTTCCTTGTTGACAAGCATTATCTCAGCGGCGAAGCGGCTGTTGATGCTATTGGTGTGGCTGAGGAACGCAGGGAGGAACTTCTTAAAGCACAAGAGCTGTTCTATATGAATGGATATGTTAGCTCGGGTAAGAAGGTTTTGAAGAATGACAGTGGCAATCTGATGAGCAGGCAGCAAGCTGCTGCACTGATGATGCTTGGAAAGAGCTGGTGATGCTCATTAAGATGCTGGTTGTTGTTGTGGTTCTGCTAGGGGTTGCTGCACTGGTGTTGATCATGCTGAAGAAGTGAAGATGCTTGTTGGCGTAGTGGTGTTTCTGCTAGTTCTTGCTGCTAGGTGATGCTGCTAGTTCTTGCTGCTAGGTGATGCTAGGTGTTGCTTTTGTTCCATCCTGATGCAATGTAATGGTGGTGGTGAACTCTGGTTTTAGCTGATGTAATGGAATGTTATGTGGCCGTCCTACCTTTTATTTTAGCTTGATGCAATGGAATGTTAAGTGCTAATGTTCATACTTTGTGTTGTTCTTGTTTCTGTCCAGAATTAGGAATGCTTGATATTTTTAATGTGTGATCAACAGTTACTGCCCAAAATGTTCTCTTAAGCCAAAATGGCATTAAATTGGTCAATTGGAATAAAATTGGCATGAGAAGAAGACCAAAGAATAGCAAACATCATCATCCACCAAAATAACTAAACAACTTCATTCATGAAGAGTAGTCAACATCAGCATCCACCAAAATTACTTAACAAGTACCATACATGATCATTTCAACAACTCTTACTACATGATCATAAGCAGACCAACCACTCTATGTCTTTGAAACTACCTAAAGATATCAAACATTGATGATCTTGCAGATTTGTTGGGATGGTTAAGTTCATTGCCAAACCAAGTTGGCTTTCTTTTTGTAACAAGCCTCTTCTCCTATTGTTTCTTAGCAGCAACAAGCTTCTTCTCTTCTTCTTTCCTAGCAGAGCAAGCTTCTTCTCTTCTTCTTTCCTAGCAGCAGCAAGCTTCTTCTCTTCTTCTTTCCTAGCAGCAGCAAGCTTCTTCTCTTCTTCTTTCCTAGCAGCAACAAGCTTCTTCTCTTCTTCTTTCCTAGCAGCAGCTTCTCTCTTCTCCTCTTCTTTCTTTGCAGTAGCCGCTTCCCCATCTGCTTTCTTTTGTGCCTCCTTCTTCTTAGCAGCATCTCTTCTCTCAGCTTCTTGCTTTGCCTTTTTCTCTATAGCTATAGTCTTCATTGTTCGTGCAATAATTTGTCTGGTCTCAGCCTCAGCTTTCTTGTTTATCTCTGCTTCTTCTTTTCTTTTGGCACTCCTCTCCAGTGCAGCCAATCTTCTTCTCTCAACTAGTTGTGTTTTCTTCTATGCTACTTCATTGCTATGTCTTCAGCTTTTTTCAGTTCTTCTTCCCTCCTAGATGCAAGGATGGCTTGCTTCCTCTCCTCAAGCTCCCTATCTTTCCGATTTTTCATTGCCTCCAGCTTCTATGCTAACTCACCTGGCCTAATGGTGCTTGAGCTAGCTTGACTTGACTGACTACCATTAGTCTGGTTGAGCACCATTTGGGCAGCACTGAGAAACCCATAAGTAGGTAATGGCCTCTGTTGAACAACCCTTCTTGTTGGCATTTGGGCAATCATGTTATCCACCATAAGATCTTCAAACACAACACCTGGTTCTTGTTGTCCCTGCAGTTACATAGGAACAATTTTTGTTAGTTATATGGCAAGCATGAAGATAATTCATTTGATTTTCAGGAGTTGGAACTCTTTATTACCTGAGTTAAGACTGGATCATCTTCAGTTGTCACATTGGAAGGAGCATTGCCTTCATCTAGAGCTGCCACATTGGAAGCACCATTGGCTTCATCAGGAGATGCCACGTTGGAAGCATCATTGTCTTCATCAGCGGCTGCCACATTGCCCCTACTGTTTGCACTTGGTGGTGGAAGTCCAGCCTTCAAATGTTTGCATACAACCCTGTTGTGATTTGGCTCAACACAATATGAACAGTGCATGATCACATCATGTCTTGTGATTTTCTTCCCTCCCTTTCTATGCTCAACCTCTCCAGGTGCTTGTCTCCTTGCAATGGAAGGCCTTCCTACATGCTTCTGGTACAATAGTGGCAATATTGTCGGCCACAAATGTCCTCCCACTCTCTCCTATCTTTGCAAGCATATATAATGTTTTCATATGCCTTCTTGAACAATTGCTTTAAGTAGCAAGGGTCTACAAATTCAAGAGGATCAATTCTATCATTCCTACAACATGCTACCACATGAGAACATGGCACCCCTGATTTCTGAAATCTTATACAAGTGCATGTTCTCTTATGCGTGTCAACTATGTAATCTACCCCTTATTCACCTACTAGGAAAAGACCATCATGTGAGCAATCCACATAGCATGTGTTTGCAAACTCACATGCTTTCTCAACTTGTTTCCTGATTTTAGGTCATATATGACCTGGCCACTTGTCTGATTCAATCTGCTTGTTGCAATGCCTTGTCATAAGCTGCCTATAGATTATGTTAACCATGGTAAGTATTGGCAGCTCCCTAGCCTCCAAAATATACCTGCAAATGTCACATGTGTTAGAAGAACCTAAGCATGAAAATATTTCTTAAATGGTAGCAAATAACCGAAGCATGAAAATATTTTGAGCTAGCCTGTTAGAAACTTCATATATGTTGTTCAATAGTATATCACATTTTGGCAAATCACTCTGTAAAGCTTTCACCCAAGTGTTAGATTCCAGTTCATGTAGCCACTTGTGGGCATCTGCATTAAGTAGCTTCATTTCCTGCATCCCCTTCTCATATAACTGAACTGTGTTCCTCCTTGCTATTTTCCATAGTTGGATCTTCAAAATATCCCCTTTGAAAGACTGCTGGAAGTTCTGCCTCTATACCTTGTTTTAATGTGGCAGCCATCAATAAATATCAGTGTCCTACAACCGTGAAGGAATCATCTCTTGCAAGCATCCAGACACATGTATAGCCTGCTGAACCTTGCATTCTCATCAAGTGACATATAAAATGATGAGCCAGGGTTGCTTCTCCTAATTTCATTAGCATAATTCCAAAGAAGCCTATACTGCCCTTCCTCATCACCATATACTATCTTCATTGCCATCATTCTTGCTCTCTGCAACTTCATCCTGCCTGGTGTTATGTGCCATTCTTTCTGAACAACCCTAGAAAAATTCATAAGGTTCATGTCTTGATCAACCCTTAAGCTCTCTATGTACTTTTGTGCTAGGAATTTAGCTGTGAAAGCCCTAATCTTCCACTTCTTGTTGCATGTGTGCTCACTCACATATCTTTTCACCATGATAGCCATAGTCCTATTATAATATGATGCCCACAAATACCATGTGCAGTCTTCATCATACTTTGCTTTCAATCTCTTCCTGTCATTCACAGGAAAATTGATATCAACTCTGCTCTGGCATGAGTACTCTTTGATGGCAGTCCTTAACAACTCTACACTCTCAAATACCTGCCCAACATGAAACTTTGGTCTATGAAGATCCTCTTCTCTAAAGGATTTGAACTTCAAATTGAGCTCTTCATCATCTAAATCGGGAGCCCACAAATCATGAGTCTCAGATATGTCTTCATCAGAATGGTATGCTTCTTTCCCTTTCTCTTGATTGGTAGGAACTGCTTTCTCTTTCCCTTTTTGCTTTGCTTTCTCATTTGATCTCTTTTCATGTTTCTGCTCTCGTTCATCTTCATCTACATTATCTGCATACAGATCATCATCACCATCTCCTATCTCATTATCACTGTCCACAAGCAGACCAGGTTCATAATCTTCATCTTCTGTATCACTTGCTACATCCTCTTCTTCCAGTGCATAGTTCAACTGGTTCTGCCTGTCACTCCTCCTCATTCTTATATTTCCACCTGCATCACCTTCTTGCACACCATCTGATATGTCTCAAACGTATCGACTTTTCCAAACACTTTTGCTATTGTTTTGGCCTCATTCTTGCATGATTTGAATGAAACTAACCCGGACTAACGTTGTTTTCAGCAGAGCTGCCTGTATGGTTTTCTTGTGTGCAGGAAAGTGGATATTTAGGCGTCCCAGAAAATTCCAATAAAAATAGAGAAAATCCACGCACCGGGAGGAACCCTCGTCCACAGGATGGGCCAGAGGGGGGCCACCAGGCCTCCAGGCGACGTGTGGGCGCGGCCTGCCCCCTGGCCATGTCGGGAGGCCCCGTGGGTGGGGTCCACCTCCTCTGGTGCCCTACCTTGGCTTCTCTTTTTACCCGTGACGGAGAAATCCGAGAACAGAAGTCGTTTTGCAAGTTCTTGACGCGGAGCCGCCGCCACCCTCGGTTCTTCTCCGGGAGAGCTAATCTGGAGGCTCCTTGACCTCCGGAGAGGGGAAATCGTCGCCATCGTCATAACCATCACCACTCCATCACCCTTCCATGGCTTATCCCATCATGTGTGAGTAATTCCCTGTTGTAGGTGAAGGGGATGGTAGGGATTGGATGAGTCAGATCATGTACTAGTTCGTTCGATTGTTGGGGGCATGTTGCCTATCATCTACTATGGTGTTTATCATCTTTGCTACTACTTTTTACCCTTAATGCTTGTCACTTTGGGCCCGAGTGCCATGATTTCAGATCTGAATACCTTATTTTTGCATGAATATAATTGTGTTCTTGATCCTATCTATGAGCAGTATGCACCTATTATAGTCCGGAACCGGCGATCCCAATGGTGACATCTTGGGACACCAAAGGGGATAGACTATAGTTTGAGGATTCCATGTATCCATTGATTGTTAATGCTTTGTTCCGGTGCTCTTTGACAGGAGCACCTTAATCTTCATAAGTTCCTTTTGGCCTCGTTGGTAGCGGGATGGTAGGACAAAAGATGTTGTGCAAGTTCTTATTGCAAGCACACACGACTACCTTGGGATACATGCCTAATGTTTGATATTTGCCTAGATGATCATTACTTTTCTATGTGCCTTGCCCCAAGTTAAATACATGATATCTCTCATCCATGACCAACCATCCATCTCCCTAGCCTACAATGTTTTAATCCTACTAGTTACCAATTGCTCTACTTTAGCTGTTTTACTTTCGTTGCTTTGCCACCATTATCTCCGTTGCCACAATCACTTTCATATCACCATTGCTACTAATATTTCATTGCCAAGCAAGTATCTTTTAGGTGCGGTTGAATTGACAACTCATCTGTTAAAGCTTATAAATATTCTTTGGCTCCCCTTGTGTCGAATCAATAAATGGGTTAACTTACCCGCGAAGACTGGTGCGATCCCCTACACTTGTGGGTTATCAAGACTATTTTCTCACGCCGTTGCCGGGGAGCATAGCTTTATTTACAAGTCTACTTGGGGTTATTTTGCTTGCTGCGATATATCTGCTATGGGTAACAAAGGAGATCCCAAGGTTCCGATTTTACCATCCACTACATGAAAATGTAATGTTCTTAGCACTAGCGCTACGCTTGATTCACCTTCCGTTATGAGTAAGTTTGCTTCACCACCACCACATGCTGCTTCTTCTGAGTCTGACGCTGCGTCTGATAGTTTTGATGGTGCTTCTACTACTATTGATGAGACTGGTTTACTTGGTTATTTTATTGAGTCTCAGTTTTCTAAGGCTACGAAGTAGTCTGGGATTGAAATTCCTGTTACACGCTAGCCCATTGGTATATCCTTTGGTTACCCAGACTTGAGTGGTCTGAGGGAAAGAATTATTGATGATTATTATATTGAACTTGATGATGATTTATGCAGGGAGCTTACAGAGTGTGCTCACTCTGACCCTACTTCTGTTAAGAAACTGCTTGAAAAACATTCTCTGAAGAACAAATTTACTCCTGATCCTAAATTTGCTTCATCTCCTATTTGCATTGAGGATGCTGATTTTGATTTCTGTGTCGATCTTTCACTTATATCCACAGTTGAAGCTGACCCCTTTTATGGCAAAGAAAATGACGACGCTATTGCACACCTTACCAAACTCACTAAGTTGGGTGGTTTATTCACTACAGAGGACAAGAAGAGAAATTATTATGTTACTAAGCTACTCCCTTTCTCTTTGAAGGAAGATGCTAAAGCATGGTATGATTCACTACCATGTGGTTCCATTAAAAGTCCTCAAGATTTAGCTCAATCTGTTGTTGCTAAATATTTTCCTGCTCATAAGCAACATGCTGCTTTACAAAGAATATATAACTTTAAACAGTTGCAGGATGAGCACATCCCTAAAGCTTGGGGGAGGTATTGCACTTTACTCAAGGCTAGATCGGGACATGGAGTCCCTAAGAATGAATTGCTTGATATATTTTATGTTGGTCTAACCGATGAATCTAGAACCTATCTGGATAGTTGTGCTGGTTGTGTTTTCAGGGAAAGAACACCGGATGATGCTGAAGAACTAATGGGCAAGATAGTTAAAAATCATGATGATTGGTCCGTTCCTGAACCACCTCCACCACCAAAGAAGAGGGGTATGCTTTTCTTGAGCCCCGATGTTATGCAAGAAGCCAAGAAGTCTATTAAAGAGAAAGGTATTAAAGCTGAAGATGCGAAGAGTCTACCTCCTATTGAGAAATTATGTGAGCCTACCACTCACCCACATATGGTAGAGGTACACTCTATTTTAGAATTCAATGCAAGTGACATCTCTCATGGTAAGCCTCCTGATCAATGTTTAGATGAGCTTGATAATTTCATTGTCAAGCAAAGTCACTTTAATGAGAGGATTCAAAGCCAATTGCATGATAATTCCCTTGCTATCAAAAATTTGCTTGATGTTTTAAGTAGAACTGTTAATGATGTTAAAGGTCTTGTTAAGCATTTTCATATGGTTCAAACTCAGCTTGAACAAATTTCTAATGTGCAAAAATATTTGCTTGCTAACAATACCAAACAAGTTGATACACATGCATATGGTATAAAGAACCGATGTGGTACACACACCGATGACCCCCTCTATCCGGAGGGGCATCCAAAGAGGATCGAGCAAGATTCTCAATTGCAGGAAGAAGACGTTGTCAGCTCCCCGAAGAAGAAGAAGAAACACAAGGAAGCTGTCAACTCCAATGATCCCATAATCGCGGAAGAACCTATTGTTGATCCTAATAGTATATCTATTCCCGATGCTGAAATTGAAGAGGGTGCTGAACCTGATAAAGATAATGAGAAGAATGATCCTCCTCAAGTACAAGAAGAAGAAGCACCTGACAAGCGCAAGAGGTATACTAGAGAAGACTTTGTTGCAAGAAGACATGGGAAGGAAAGAGAACCATGGGTACAGAAATCAATGCCCTTTCGAGGTAATTCTTTCAAAACCAAAGAAGAAGAGCATTACAATAAATTTTGTGAATGGATGAAACCTCTTTTTCTTCAAATTCCTTTGACTGATGCTATTAAGGTGCATCCGTACTCGAGGTATATGAAATATATTGTTACTAATAAAAAAAAGTTCCTAATGAGCAATATCTACTATGCTTGCTAATTACTCTTTCAGCGGTAAGATTCCTGAGAAGCTTGGTGATCCAGGTATACCCACCATTCCTTGCTCCATAAAAAATAATTATGTCAGAACTGCTTTATGTGATCTTGGTGCAGGAGTGAGTGTTATGCATTTCTCTCTTTACAAAAGGCTTTGTTTAGATAAACTAATCCCTACAGATATCTCTCTTCAAATGGCTGATAAGTCAACGGACGTTCCTGTTGGTATTGGTGAGGATGTTCCTATTGAAGTTGCTAATTGTTTGATCCTTACTGACTTTGTTGTGCTTGATATGCCCGA
This sequence comes from Hordeum vulgare subsp. vulgare, assembly GCF_904849725.1. Taxonomy (NCBI): domain Eukaryota; kingdom Viridiplantae; phylum Streptophyta; class Magnoliopsida; order Poales; family Poaceae; genus Hordeum; species Hordeum vulgare. The sequence goes on along the minus strand of NC_058523.1, from coordinate 387,080,061 downwards.
GTATAGGAGCATGTCTATCATTCTTGGTAGACCTTTTCTTAACACTGCAGGTGCTATTATTGATTGCGATAAAGGAAAGGTGATTTTCAATGTTAATGATAAGGAGCACACGGTATATTTTCTGAAGAAGATTGATAAAAGGCATGGCCTTAATTCTATCGAGAATATTGAGACCGTGAAGGTTGGAGAGTGGGATTGTCCTCTACATGTGCACCACAAATACAAAACCATTATGGTGGGGACTATATCCATTAAAATAAAGGTACCATGATTGCTTTATAAGAAGTGAAACTTTTTGCTCGATATAACACCTGTTTGGTAGTAATACTTAATCAACCTTGCTAACAAATATGTTTTATATGAGTAAAAAGAGAAGCTTGTGATGTTTTAGTTTCTTTTATCTTTCATCCTCCTTGTTGTACCAAAGCTTTATGTTTTTGAAACTTCATATGTTTAATCATTGCTTCGAGCTTACCGGAAGTTTTGCAGCTTTCGGTACTTCGAATTTTTTTCAAAAGTGAAGTTGTCAGAAAATTAGAGTAAAAAAATCAATCAAAAAAGAGACGCACGGGCACCTGGGGCCAACCAGGGGGGCCACCCCTGGTCCAGGCGGCCAGGTGGCGTGGCCTGTCCCCTGGCCGCGCCCACAGGTCGCCTGAGCCCACCCGATCCCCTTTCCAGGTACTTCTTCTTTCCCTCTCTCTCTCTCTCACTCCAAAAATTCTGATTTTTCTCCTGGAGCTCGAGTTCTTGCCGTTCTTGGTGGCAAATTTCAATCTATCTCTACAACCCATCATTTGCATTGAGAATTTGAGCATTTGCTCCTTGGTATGTGACTCCTCCACTCCTCCAACTAGAATTTTGATTGGCAGTCTTATTTGTGAGTATTTAGGAGTTCCTTGTGTTGTTCATATGAGCTTGCATGCATGTTTAGAAAATTTATTTATGAAGTTTTGACGCAAGTTTGCGCATCAGGGAAGTGGGTAGAATAGTTTGCTCCAACTCATTTTGCTTAAACCTTCGTTTTTGTGATGCACCAAAAATTTCAGAAATGAGTTTGTTTGGAAAAGCAAAAGGATGGCTTGGGAAGAAGAGATCCGAGCCTACCGACAAATTAACTAGAGCTGTAGCTTCACCTTCGACTGTGAGGACAAGTTACAATGATGATATTGTGCCACCGGAGTTGCTCCACGAGATGGACACGTCACGTGCCATGGCATACCCGTGTTCAGATTTTCTTACGGCGACAGGTATTAAGGATGAGTTTGATAACCTCTATGCAGCTGCAGGTTTGACACGTCTCGTAACACGACGTGTGCCACAATATCCAAAACTCACATATTATTTTGTCAACTCGTTTAGATATAATGATAAAACTTCTATGATTGAATTCAGATTATATGAGGATCTCTTTACCATGTCTTTGGCAGAATTTTGTGATGTTATAGGTGTGCGGAATGTCGGGAAGACAACCAAAATGAAAGTTCAGCCCTATGAGCTGAAATCCCTATTCGCTTCCCTTTGCAGCAAGGATCCGCGAGACATTCACTGGGGGAAGATCTCCAGCATCTTGTTTCCCCACATCAGGTATTTCGCATACTATATTGCTCGAGGGGTGTTAGCTCGTGACAACACGAGAACTATTTCGGTTCCGGATCTTGCTATCTTGGCAGCCGCCCTCTTAGGAGATAACACGTATAATATTGGTGCTTTGATTGGTCGTCGCCTCGTCGCTAACAGCGGCAAAGGGCCTCACTTTGGTGGCATTTATGCCACGCTTATCCTCGAGCACCTTGGGCGCACTGTACGCACGGATGATATGCATTTTTCATTCATAAGCTTTGATCTTACCGCTATGAAGAGGCATGAGTTTGTTACTAGGACTTCTGAGTTTGGTAACCTTGTTTATATTATGAGGTTTGGCGAGCTTAGTACTCGTGAAATCCGTCTACCTGCACCACTTTTGTTTGATTACACTAGCAGGAACGGATGGCCCTTCACCTCGATTGAGCTGGACGAGTTCGTGATCCAGCAGCAGTTCCACAATCCCATGGAGGGGGTTGTTCCCGAGGAAGAAGAGCCTTCTTCTTGGGAGGACAGCCAGGCATCAGTCTACACGCCCGAGGCCCCGTACGATTCTTGGAGCTACCCGTACCACCCCGGAGCCAAAAGCCTAAGCTTGGGGGAGTACGTACCCTTCTCCCCTTTCATTATATCATCCGTGGCTTCCCTTTTAATCTTTTCGGAGTTTTTGCATGTTCTTCTTTGTTCTTGCTTTGCAAAAACAACAAAAAGATTTCTCTCTTCTTTTGCTTCCGTTTAACCTTTGGAATACCCAAAAAGATTTCTTTTCTCTCTTTAGTTTGCTTTGTTTGCATAGTTCAGCTCACGTCCATGGTTGCAATTGCACTTGATTATATCTATCTGCATTCGATCGTGCAAGCGATGATGCAATAATGACGAAGATCGATGGAAGGGATGCAACAAGGAAAGACGGTATGAACTCTATTTGTTTCTCCTTTTGTACATATGGCTGTACTTATGATCTAGAGACCAGCTTGTAGCGACATAGTGCTATGTCTACAATGCTTTCCCAGTAGTTCATGCTTTATTTGTGACTAGTCTCAAATAGCTGGAGTGCATAATGTTTTATTGAAATGATTTGCATGCATTGCATTGTTCATGCTTTGGCATATTGAAGTGGTATTTCCCTTCGAAGAGTTTTAGGATTGACTTGGCACATGCTTACACATGTTTATGATTAGAAGTCTATCAAGCCTTGATGATCTTTTTATTTCAGAATAGTTATATCACTTTCATGCCCGATTCAATGTTGCTTTGTCGCTCTGCATGATTATGACCGTTATTGCTCTCTAGTTGGTCACTTCCCCGTCTTTTGCTAGCCTTCGCCTGTATTAAGCGGACTGACTGCTTGTGCATCCAAAATCCTTGAAACCAGTTGCGCCATATGAGTCCACCATACCTACCAATATGCGGTATTTATGTACTGTCCTAAGTAAATTTGCATGTGCCATATTTTAAATCTTCAAATAAATATTTTGTTTTGTATGCCCGAATTGCTCATGTAGTGACTAGGAGCTATCAGTATCTTCCATGCTAAGTGGGTTATTCTCAAGATATGTGTTGATTCACTATCATTCACGAGATAGTCGCTGGTAACCGGGATGCCCAGTTCCATGCTCAAAAGTAAAATCAAATTTAATGAAACAACCCCCCCAAGATTGTTGTTTGTATGGACGGTACCCGTGGATTCGGCCCACCGTGGAGTGTGATCGATTGGTGGAGGGGAGTAAAAACTTTACTATTCTATTTGGGAACTGCCTATAATGTATTTAGCATGGAAAATATTGAGATCTCTTAGTTGTTACGTTGACAATGAAAGCATACCACCCAAATTTTTGATTCATCTCTGTTTTAAAAGCTCAAGTTTTGGCACCTCTGGAAATCAATGCTTCCCTCTGCGAAGGGCCTATCTATTTTACTTTACTGTTGATTCATCCTTTTCCTATAAAAAGGCACCAACCGTTCAGAGCATAATTGTCATTCTGAGTGTAATGTGCATTGTCCCAAAGCACCACATTGTCTTGTGCATCATTATGATATTACTTATTCTGAAATATTTATTTCTAGTCTCCTTTAAGACTCCGACGGAGCGTCTGCATTTATGTTTTGCTTCACTCTTGGGGGCTAGCGAGATACCACTCTAGTATGTCCGAGTCATGTGCATTGTGATCTCGTCATTATTTTCAGTTGCATATTATTCATTCTTAGTTGTTTGAAACTCTTCACATGATCGAAGGATTGATTCGTGCATTGTCTTTGTAGCATTGCTTCAATACTTGTTGGACTTGTTTGTAGTGCATGCTTATATACATCTGATGAAGCAAAAGATTTTGTCAAAGTTTTCTTTGTCGTGTCCAGTTCGTCGAACTGAATTGCTTGAGGACAAGCAATATGCTAAGCTTGGGGGAGTTGATACGTCTCAAACGTATCGACTTTTCAAAACACTTTTGCTATTGTTTTGGCCTCATTCTTGCATGATTTGAATGAAACTAACCCGGACTAACGTTGTTTTTAGTAGAGCTGCCTGTATGGTTTTCTTGTGTGCAGGAAAGTGGATATTTAGGCGTCCCAGAAAATTCCAATAAAAAATAGAGAAAATCCATGCACCGGGAGGAACCCTCGTCCATAGGATGGGCCAGAGGGGGGACACCAGGCCTCCAGGCGACGTGTGGGCGCGGCCTGCCCCCTGGCCACGTCGGGAGGCCGCGTGGGTGGGGTCCACCTCCTCTGGTGCCCTACCTTGGCTTCTCTTTTTACCCGTGACGGAGAAATCCGAGAACAGAAGTCGTTTTGCAAGTTCTCGACGTGGAGCTGCCGCCACCCTCGGTTCTTCTCCGGGAGAGCTAATCTGGAGGCTGCCTTGGCCTCCGGAGAGGGGAAATCATCGTCATCGTCATCACCATCACCATTCCATCACCCTTCCATGGCTTCCCCCATCATGTGTGAGTAATTCCCTGTTGTAGATGAATGGGATGGTAGGGATTGGATGAGTTAGATCATGTAATAGTTCATCGGATTGTTGGGGGCATGTTGCCTATCATCTACTATGGTGTTTATCATCTTTGCTACTACTTGTTACTCTTAATGTTTGTCACTTTGGGCCCGAGTACCATGATTTCAGATCTGAATACCTTATGTTTGCATGAATATAATTGTTCCGGTGCTCTTTGACAGGAGCACCTTAATCTCCGTAAGTTCCTTTTGGCCCGTTGGTAGCGGGATGGTAGGACAAAAGTTGTTGTGCAAGTTCTTATTGCAAGCACGCACGACTACCTTGGGATACATGCCTAATGTTTGATATTTTCCTAGATGATCATTACTTTTATATGTGCCTTGCCCCAAGTTAAATACATGATATCTCTCATCCATGACCAACCATCCATCTCCCTAGCCTACAATGTTTTAATCCAGCTAGTTACGAGTTGCTCTACTTTAGTTGTTTTACTTTCGTTGCTTTGCCACCATTATCTTTGTTGCCACAATCACTTTCATATCTCCGTTGCTACTAATATTTCATTGCCAAGCAAGTATCTTTCAGGTGCGGTTGAATTGAGAACTCAACTGTTAAAGCTTATAAATATTCTTTGGCTCCCCTTGTGTCGAATCAATAAATTGGGTTAACTTACCCGCGAAGACTGTTACGATCCCCTACACTTGTGGGTTATCACCATCTGTCTGTTCTTCATGTCTTTCATTACCCAAATATGTCTGTACTGATGCCCTCTTAACAAACTCAAATTGGTTGACATCATCATCTGCATCATAATCAGGATAAACAACTTGAATAGGGATAGGTGATTCCTCTCCTCTTCGAAACTCTGCTTCTGCCTGAACTTCTACATGCTCTGCTTCTGCCTCAGCTTCTCCTTCATCTGCATCTACATTCTCTGCATTGCTATGCACTCTCCTTGTTGGGCTGAAAACTTGAGGCAGACTAGCTCTTGGATGATTCACAACATCATCCTCACTAAGGTTAGCTCTGAAGCTATCATCATGATCCAAATAAAGGCTAAAAAAGTGGTGACCAATATCTAGAAACATGAGCATTCTGCCAGCTTCTTCATCATAAGTTATTTCCCTGAGACCATTTGTGCTAAGTGTAAGAATAGGGAGACAGTAGAAAACCTTAAACCTCCCTGCCATTTCATAATCTATTTCTTCCACAAGATTTTCAATCATTATTGGTGACCAGGTGACCCTTTCCACTTGATCATACCAAATGGCATGGCCATTCACATAAGAACCATTCCTGCCATGGCCAAGAAAAAACCCACCATGGTTGATCTCCACCGAAAAATTCTTGCTTCGATGACCTGACACAACAACAAAAGCACTACATGCATCACAATATCTTTGTTTAACTATCAAAAAGCCTAAGCCCCAATTCCCTTAACCCCCAAATCCTGACTGAAAACCCTAGAACAATCAGTCCAATCTTGCAACTACAACACATCTTAGATGGAAATGCGGCCCTAAAAGGAGGTTCTTTGACGATCAAAACGCACAAACCCGACGAGAAGAACATGGGGCCGGATACTTACTTTAGACAGGAGGTGGCGCCCCTTCTACGCGATGAACACGGGCCATCGCCAATGCCTCCCACAAGAATAACATGCACGACGCCGCTGCCTACGACACCACGGAGGACCTCCGCGCCTCAGCTTGCCTACACCGTCAATGATCGCCGAGGGCGGCGTCGCCTATGCAGTCGCTCCCCTATTTCCAATCGAAGATGAAGAGGCAACATGAGTGGACCAGGGGTGAATGGGTGGATTCCGTGATGGCTAGGGGGCTTCACGCAAAAAACGATAGCCATGCCTCCGCGATTCGCCACCTGGCCTGGAGGACCGGTCAACACGTGTTCAACAACGTTGTACCCACCGTGTACGTGCTAGAATGACCGTATTTTCATGTCAAATCGTATTCGATGACCATATTTAGCGTATTGCTAAGTTCACTGACCGTATTGTGCTTTCGTCGCAGCTATAGTGACCATGAGTATATTTATCTCATGTTAGAGCATCCATATGTTGTTTCAGGATTGTGCATCTATTGCATAGGGTGGCTCCTTGTGAGGGTGTCTGTTAGGAAGGAAAGGAGCAGATTAGGTCGCTGGGTGCTCTGTAGTTCTCTAGCTTTATGTGGCCGGGTTAGATTTTGCTCATGTATCAGGGTTTACCAATGTTATTTATTTTAGAGCAATCGATTAATGTGTTTAGCTGGAACGTGCGAGGCCTCAACTCAACTGTGTGAACCGATCTTCCATTGTTAGTGCCACATTGTTTCCCTTCTGGAAACAAAGGCCGTGAGTGTGGACCAATTCACATCGGCATTCTTGGGAGGTGCCAGGCTGCACAACTTTGCACAAAGGTCGGTTGATGGCACCAGGGGGTGGCATTCTCATGTTATGGGACAATAGCTTTGTGGTTGTTTCAAACATTACTACAACCAATTTATGCCTTTGTGCCATGGCCTGCTTGCGGCACTCAGATGTGCAATGCAAAGTCACCTCCGTTTATGGTCTGACGGCCTCCTCCTGTAAAGATGCCATCTTCACGGAGATTCTTAGTCAAAAGCTGCCTTCGGGGGTGCCATAGCTTGCCTCTGGGGACTTCAATCAAATCTACCATGCAAGGGATAAGTGTTGGAAATATGCCCTAGAGGCAATAATAAAATGGTTATTATCATATTTCCTTGTTCATGATAATCGTCTATCGTTCATGCTATAATTGTATTAACAGGAAACAGTAATACATGTGTGAATGAATAGATCACAATGTGTCCCTAGCAAGCCTCTAGTTAGCTAGCTCGTTAGTCAATAGATGATCATGGTTTCCTGATCATGGACATTGGATGTCATTGATAACGGGATCACATCATTGGGAGAATGATGTGGTGGACAAGACCCAATCCTAAGCCTAGCACTAGATCGTGTTGTTCGTATGCTAATGCTTTTCTAATGTCAAGTATCTTTTCCTTCGACCGTGAGATTGTGCAACTCCCGGATACCGTAGGAGTGCTTTGGGTGTATCAAACGTCACTACGTAACTGGGTGACTATAAAGGTGCACTACGGGTACCTCCGAAAGTGTCTGTTGGGTTGGCACGAATCGAGATCGGGATTTGTCACTCCGTGTGACGGAGAGGTATCTCTGGGCCCACTCGGTAGAACATCATCATGAGCTCAATGTGACTAAGGAGTTAGTCACACGATGACGTGCTACGGAACGAGTAAAGAGACTTACCGGTAACGAGATTGAACAAGGTATAGGTATACCGACGATCGAATCTCGGGCAAGTTCTATACCGACAGACAAAGGGAATCGTATACGGGATTGATTGAATCCTTGACATCGTGGTTCATCCGATGAGATCATCGTGGAGCTAGTGGGAGCCACCATGGGTATCCAGACCCCGCTGATGGTTATTGGCCAGAGAGGTGTCTCGGTCATGTCTGCATGTCTCCCGAACCCGTAGGGTCTACACACTTAAGGTTCGATGACGCTAGGGTTATAGGGAATTGTTATACGAGATTACCGAAAGTTGTTCGGAGTCCCGGATGAGATCCCGGACGTCACGAGGAGCTCCGGAATGGTCCGGAGGTAAAGATTGATATATAGGACGGATGGTTTCGGACACCGGAAGTGTTTCAGGCATCACCGGTAACGTACCGGGACCACCGGGACCACCGGAGGTGGTCCCGGGGGACCACCGAAGGGGGGCTGCGACCCCAAGAGGTAAGATGGGCTAAGTAGGGGTGGGAACCAGCCCCTAGTTGGGCTGGTGCGCCTCCCCAATCAGCCCATGGCGCAGGGGAAAGAAAAAAGAGGGGGGGAACCCTAACTCAGGTGGGCCTTAGGCCCACCAGAGGGGTGCGCCACCCCCTCCTCCCCATATGGCCGCCACAAACCCCATCTGGGAGGGCTGCCGCACCCCCTAGGGTGGGAACCCTAGGGGTGGCACCCCCTCTCCCCTTCCCCTATATATAGTGGGCACTTTTGGCCTTTGGAGGACACAGTTTTCCCTCTCCCTCGGCGCAGCCCTGCACTTCTTCCTCCTCCTCTCTGCCGGCGCTTGGCGAAGCCCTGCCAGGAGACCTCATCTCTCCACCAACACCACGCCGTCGTGTTGTTGGTCTTCTTCCCCAACCTCTCCCTCCTCCTTGCTGGATCAAGGTGCGGGAGACGTCACCGGGCTGCACGTGTGTTGAACGCGGAGGTGCCGTTGTTCGGCACTAGATCGGAATCGCCGCGAGTACGACTCCATCAACCACGTTCTAGCAAACGCTTCCGCTTAGCGATCTTCAAAGGTACGAAGATGCTCTTACCCCTCTCTCATTTCTGGTCTCTCCATAGGAAGATCTGAATAAGCGTAGGAAAATTTTGAATTTATGCTACGTTACCCAACAGTGGCATCCGAGCCAGGTTTTCTATGCGTAGATTCTATGCACGAGTAGAACACAAAAGTTGTGGGCGATGGTTTGTCAATTTTCTTGCCGTTACTAGTCTTATTCTTTTCCGGCGGTATTGTGGGATGAAGCGGCCCGGACCGACCTTACACGTACGCTTACGTGAGACTGGTTCCACCGACAAACATGCACATCGTGCATAAAGGTGGCTAGCGGGTGTCTGTCTCTCCTACTCTAGTCGGATTGGATTTGATGAAAAGGGTCCTTATGAAGGGTAAATAGCTTTGGCATATCATTGTTGTGGCTGTCACGTAGGTAAGAAGGCGTTCTTGCTAGAAACCCAAATCAGCCACGTAAAACTTGCAACAACAATTAGAGGACGTCTAACTTGTTTTTGCAGGGTTTGACATGTGATGTGATATGGCCAAAGTTGTGATGTTGCATGTATGATGTATGAGATGATCATGTTATTGTAATAGGTTTCACGACTTGCATGTCGATGAGTATGACAACCGGCAGGAGCCATAGGAGTTGTCTTAATTTATTGTATGAGATGCAACGCCATGTGCTTGCTACTTTTACTTCATTGCTAACGGTTAGCCATAGTAGTAGTGATAGTAGCAGTTGGCGTGACGACTTCACGGAGACACGATGATGGAGATCATGGTGTCACGCCGGTGACGATGATGATCATGCGATGCCTGAAGATGGAGATCGAATGAGCAAAGATGATAATGGCCATATCATGTCACTATGTGATTGCATTGTGATGTTTATCATGTTTTACATCTTATTGCTTAAAACGACGGTAGCATAATAAGATGATCCCTCCTAAAATTTCGAGAACGTATTCCCCTAAGTGTGCACCGTTGCGAAGGTTCGTTGTCTCGAAGCACCACGTGATGATCGGGTGTGATAGATCCTAACGTTCGCATACAACGGGTGTAAGCCAGATTTACACACGCAAAACACTTAGGTTGACTCGACGAGCTTAGCATGTACAGACATGACCTCGAATACAAGAGACCGAAAGGTCGAACATGAGTCGTATGGTTGAATACGATCAGCATGAAGTTGCTCACCATGGTGACTAGTCCGTCTCACGTGATGATCGGACACGGGTTAGTCAACATGGATCATGTATCACTTAGATGACTAGAGGGATGTCGATTTAAGTGGGAGTTCATACTTAATTTGATTAAATGAACTTAATTGTCATGAACTTAGTCTAAAAGTTATCTTTATAAATATTGTAGATGTCCAACGTCAACCTCAACTTCAACGCATTCCTAGAGAAAAACAAGCTGAAAGATGATGGTAGCAACTATGCGGACTGGGTTCGCAACCTGAAGCTCATCCTTGAAGCAAGTAAAAAGGCTTATGTCCTTAATGCGCCGCTAGGTGACCCTCCCGCTCCCGCAGCAGCGCAGGACGTTCTAAACGTCTGGCAAGCGCGGAGTGATGACTACTCTCTGGTCAGGTGTGGCATGTTATACAGTTTAGAAACGGGGCTCCAAAGACGTTTTGAGCAACACGGGGCATATGAGATGTTCCAAGAGCTGAAGCTAGTTTTTCAAGCTCATGCCCGTGTCGAGAGATATGAAGTCTCCGACAAGTTCTTCAGCTGTAAGATGGAGGAGAACAGTTCTGTCAGTGAGCACATACTCAAAATGTCTGGGTTACACGGTCGTCTGACTTCACTTGGAGTCGAACTTCCGGATGATGCTATCATTGACAGAATCCTCCAGTCTCTCCCACCAAGATACAAAGGCTTTGTGCTTAACTACAACATGCAAGGGATGGAGAAAACCATTCCCGAGTTGTACTCGATGCTCAAGTCTGCAGAAGTAGAAATCAAGAAGGAGCATCAAGTGTTGATGGTCAACAAGACCACTAGTTTCAAGAAAGGCAAGGGTAAGAAGAACTTCAAGAAAGACGGCAAAGCTGTTGCCGCGCCCGGTAAGCCAGATGCCGGGAAGAAGAAAAAGAACGGACCCAAGCCTGAGACTGAGTGCTTCTATTGCAAGGGAAAGGGTCACTGGAAGCGGAACTGCCCCAAATACTTAGCGGACAAGAAGGCCGGCAACGTTAAAGGTATATTTGATATACATGTTATTGATGTGTACCTTACCAGCGCTCGTAGTAGCTCCTGGGTATTTGATACCGGTGCTGTTGCTCACATTTGCAACTCAAAGCAGGAACTGCGGAATAGGCGGAGACTGGCCAAGGACGAGGTGACGATGCGCGTCGGGAATGGTTCAAAAGTCGATGTGATCGCCGTCGGCACGCTACCTCTACATCTACCGTCGGGATTAGTTTTGAACCTCAATAATTGTTATTTAGTACCAGCTTTAAGCATGAACATTGTATCAGGGTCTTGCTTAATGCGAGACGACTACTCATTTAAGTCAGAGAATAATGGTTGTTCTATTTATATGAGTGATATGTTTTATGGTCATGCTCCGCTGGTGAATGGTTTATTCTTGATGAATCTCGATCGTGATGTTACACATATTCATAGTGTGAGTACCAAAAGATGCAAAGTTGATAATGATAGTCCCACATACTTGTGGCACTGCCGCCTTGGTCATATCGGCGTTAAGCGCATGAAGAAGCTCCATACTGATGGACTGCTAGAGTCTCTTGACTTTGAATCATTTGACACATGCGAACCGTGCCTCATGGGCAAGATGACTAAGACTCCATTCTCAGGAATAATGGAGAGAGCCACCGACTTATTGGAAATAATACATACTGATGTGTGTGGTCCAATGAACGTTGAAGCTCGCGGTGGTTATCGTTATGTTCTCACTCTCACCGATGATTTGAGTAGGTATGGGTATATCTACTTGATGAAGCACAAATCTGAGACGTTTGAAAAGTTCAAGGAATTTCAGAGTGAGGTTGAGAATCAACGTGACAGAAAAATTAAATGTCTACGATCTGATCGTGGAGGAGAATATTTGAGTCACGAGTTTGGCACACACCTAAGGAAGTATGGAATCGTTTCACAACTAACACCGCCTGGCACACCGCAGCGCAACGGAGTGTCTGAACGTCGTAATCGCACTTTATTAGATATGGTACGATCTATGATGTCTCTCACCGACTTGCCGCTATCATTTTGGGGATACGCATTAGAAACTGCAGCATTCACTTTAAATAGGGCACCGTCTAAATCCGTTGAAACGACACCGTATGAACTGTGGTTTGGCAAGAAACCTAAGTTGTCGTTTCTTAAAGTTTGGGGCTGCGATGCTTATGTGAAGAAACTTCAACCAGAAAAGCTCGAACCCAAAGCGGAGAAATGCGTATTCATAGGATACCCTAAGGAAACTATTGGGTATACCTTCTATCTTAGATCCGAAGGTAAAACCTTTGTTGCCAAGAACGGATCCTTTCTAGAGAAAGAGTTTCTCTCGAAAGAAGTAAGTGGGAGGAAGGTAGAACTTGATGAGGTAATTACACCCCCTCTCGAACAGGAAAGTAGCGCAGCGCAAGAAGTTGTTCCTGTGATGCCTACACCGACTGAAGAGGAAGTTAATGATGATGATCATGAAGCTTCGGATCAAGTTACTACTGAACCACGAAGGTCCACAAGGGTACGCTCCATACCAGAGTGGTACGGCAACCCTGTGATGGAAATCATGTTGTTAGACAACGGTGAACCTTCGAACTATGAAGAAGCGATGGCGGGCCCGGATTCCAACAAATGGCTTGAGGCCATGAAATCCGAGATAGGATCCATGTATGAGAACAAAGTATGGACTTTGGTGGACTTGCCCGATGAACGGCGAGCCATAGAAAATAAATGGATCTTCAAGAAGAAGACTGATGCAAACGGTAATGTAACCGTTTACAAAGCTCGACTTGTCGCAAAGGGTTTTCGACAAATTCAAGGAGTTGACTACGAAGAGACTTTCTCTCCCGTAGCGAAGCTGAAATCAGTCCGAATCATGTTAGCAATTGCCGCCTTTTATGATTATGAAATTTGGCAAATGGACGTCAAAACAGCGTTCCTTAACGGGAATCTTAAGGAAGAGTTGTATATGATGCAACCAGAAGGTTTTGTCGATCCTAAAGGTGCTAACAAAGTATGCAAGCTCCAGCGCTCCATCTATGGGCTGGTGCAAGCATCTCGGAGTTGGAATTAAGGCGTTTGGGTTCATACAGGTTTACGGAGAAGCCTGTCTGTACAAGAAAGTGAGTGGGAGCTCTGTAGCTTTCCTCGTACTATATGTGGATGACATATTATTGATGGGGAATGATATAGAGATGTTGGAGAGCATAAAGGCCTATTTGAATAAGAGTTTTTCAATGAAGGACCTTGGAGAAGCTGCATACATATTAGGCATCAAGATCTATAGAGATAGATCGAGACGCCTCATAGGTCTTTCGCAAAGTACATACCTTGACAAGATATTGAAGAAATTCAATATGGAAAACTCAAAGAAAGGGTTCTTGCCAGTTTTGCAAGGTATGAGATTGAGTAAGACTCAGTCACCGACCACGGCAGCAGATAGAGAGAAGATGAGTTCTATCCCCTACGCTTCAGCCGTAGGCTCTCTAATGTATGCCATGCTGTGTACCAGACCTGATATAAACCTTGCGATAAGCTTGGTAGGGAGGTACCAAAGTAATCCCGGTGCGGAACACTGGACAGCGGTCAAGAATATCCTTAAGTACCTGAAAAGGACTAAGGAAATGTTTCTCGTTTATGGAGGTGACGAAGAGCTCGTCGTAAAGGGTTACGTCGATGCTAGCTTCGACACAGATCCGGATGACTCTAAGTCACAAACCGGATACGTATATGTGTTGAATGGTGGGGCAGTGAGCTGGTGCAGCAGCAAGCAAGAAGTCGTGGCAGCATCTACATGTGAAGCGGAGTACATAGCTGCTTCAGAAGCGGCTCATGAAGGAATTTGGATGAAGGAGCTCATCACCGACCTTGGAGTGGTTCCAAGCGCGTCGGGTCCTATGACACTCTTCTGTGATAACACTGGAGCCATTGCCATAGCCAAAGAGCCCAGGTTTCACCGGAAGACGAAGCACATCAAGCGCCGCTACAACTCCATCCAGGACCATGTCCAAACTGGAGTGATAGATATTTGTAAAGTACACACGGATCTGAATATTGCAGACCCGTTGACTAAACCTCTTCCACGAGCAAAACATGATCAGCACCATAATGCTATGGGTGTTCGATACATCACAATGTAACTAGATTATTGTCTCTAGTGCAAGTGGGAGACTGTTGGAAATATGCCCTAGAGGCAATAATAAAATGGTTATTATCATATTTCCTTGTTCATGATAATCGTCTATCGTTCATGCTATAATTGTATTAACAGGAAACAGTAATACATGTGTGAATGAATAGATCACAATGTGTCCCTAGCAAGCCTCTAGTTAGCTAGCTCGTTAGTCAATAGATGATCATGGTTTCCTGATCATGGACATTGGATGTCATTGATAACGGGATCACATCATTGGGAGAATGATGTGGTGGACAAGACCCAATCCTAAGCCTAGCACTAGATCGTGTTGTTCGTATGCTAATGCTTTTCTAATGTCAAGTATCTTTTCCTTCGACCGTGAGATTGTGCAACTCCCGGATACCGTAGGAGTGCTTTGGGTGTATCAAACGTCACTACGTAACTGGGTGACTATAAAGGTGCACTACGGGTACCTCCGAAAGTGTCTGTTGGGTTGGCACGAATCGAGATCGGGATTTGTCACTCCGTGTGACGGAGAGGTATCTCTGGGCCCACTCGGTAGAACATCATCATGAGCTCAATGTGACTAAGGAGTTAGTCACACGATGACGTGCTACGGAACGAGTAAAGAGACTTACCGGTAACGAGATTGAACAAGGTATAGGTATACCGACGATCGAATCTCGGGCAAGTTCTATACCGACAGACAAAGGGAATCGTATACGGGATTGATTGAATCCTTGACATCGTGGTTCATCCGATGAGATCATCGTGGAGCTAGTGGGAGCCACCATGGGTATCCAGACCCCGCTGATGGTTATTGGCCAGAGAGGTGTCTCGGTCATGTCTGCCTGTCTCCCGAACCCGTAGGGTCTACACACTTAAGGTTCGATGACGCTAGGGTTATAGGGAATTGTTATACGAGATTACCGAAAGTTGTTTGGAGTCCCGGATGAGATCCCGGACGTCACGAGGAGCTCCGGAATGGTCCGGAGGTAAAGATTGATATATAGGACGGATGGTTTCGGACACCGGAAGTGTTTCGGGCATCACCGGTAACGTACCGGGACCACCGGGACCACCGGAGGTGGTCCCGGGGGACCACCGAAGGGGGGCTGCGACCCCAAGAGGTAAGATGGGCTAAGTAGGGGTGGGAACCAGCCCCTAGTTGGGCTGGTGCGCCTCCCCAATCAGCCCATGGCGCAGGGGAAAGAAAAAAGAGGGGGGGAACCCTAACTCAGGTGGGCCT
Source organism: Hordeum vulgare subsp. vulgare (assembly GCF_904849725.1). NCBI lineage: Eukaryota > Viridiplantae > Streptophyta > Magnoliopsida > Poales > Poaceae > Hordeum > Hordeum vulgare. The sequence continues at coordinate 387,064,605 of NC_058523.1, read as the reverse complement.
TAGGCCCACCAGAGGGGTGCGCCACCCCCTCCTCCCCATCTGGCCGCCACAAACCCCATCTGGGAGGGCTGCCGCACCCCCTAGGGTGGGAACCCTAGGGGTGGCACCCCCTCTCCCCTTCCCCTATATATAGTGGGCACTTTTGGCCTTTGGAGGACACAGTTTTCCCTCTCCCTCGGCGCAGCCCTGCACTTCTTCCTCCTCCTCTCTGCCGGCGCTTGGCGAAGCCCTGCCAGGAGACCTCGTCTCTCCACCAACACCACGCCGTCGTGTTGCTGGTCTTCTTCCCCAACCTCTCCCTCCTCCTTGCTGGATCAAGGTGCGGGAGACGTCACCGGGCTGCACGTGTGTTGAACGCGGAGGTGCCGTTGTTCGGCACTAGATCGGAATCGCCGCGAGTACGACTCCATCAACCGCGTTCTAGCAAACGCTTCCGCTTAGCGATCTTCAAAGGTACGAAGATGCTCTTACCCCTCTCTCGTTGCTGGTCTCTCCATAGGAAGATCTGAATAAGCGTAGGAAAATTTTGAATTTATGCTACGTTACCCAACAATAAGAACAAGAGAAATGTCAATCGGAATAGGATCAATCAGTTCCGCGCAACCCTGTGAAACTGTGAGCTTAAATAGATTCATCTCCAAAATAGGCGGTTCACTTGGAGTAACGAAAGCGCTAATCCAACCTTATGCAAACTCGACTAGTATTTTTGCAACGTCGGGTGGGACACCACTTTTAGTACTCACGTTCTTCACGCCCTTCCATCCTCCTTCTCCGACCACTCCTCGCTTCTACTCACCGATGACAAGGGCCCGAGGTGGCCTTAGACATTTAAGTTCAAAAACTCTTGGGAAACAATGCTAGGGTTCAACGAGGTGGTCAGGGCGGCGTGGCAGGAGCATGTGGCGCACACCGACCCATATCAAGTATTGTTCCACAAGCTCAAAAAGACGAATATACGGCTTACAGAATGGAGCAATAGGTTTTCTTGAGATCCAAGGACCGGCTCCATGCCGCCCTGTTAGTGATCCTTCGTCTCGGCATTGCTTAGGAGGACCGACAACTCTCCATTGACAAGGGTGACCTCAGAAGTAGGCTTAAAAGAAGAGTCATGTGCCTCTCCATACTCGAGAGGGTCCGAAAGAAGCAATGCGCAAGAATGGACAACCTCAAAGAAGGGGATGCTAACACGCACAAAATTCATTCCCGGATCAATGCGAGAAGGAGAAAGAACCACATCCATAGAAGCAAACACGACCAAGAATGGGTCACCGAGCATGATGCAAAGGAAAACATTATCCATGACCACTTCTCCGATGTCATGAAAAAAAGGGTGCTCGAGTTCGAAGGACTTCAATTGGGACGAGCTCAATGTGGATTCCCATGATTTGCATGCTCTTGACTCCGCCATCACCGAGAAGGAGGTTAGCTAGGCCATCAATGACATGCCAAGTGACAAGGCACATGGGCTGGATGGCTTCACATGGGCATTCTTTAAGAGTTCTTGGGACATTATCAAGCACGACATCATGAGGGTCATCTCCTACTTCGACTCGCTTCACACATCCAACCTTCATTGGTTAAATTCGGTAAACATGGTGCTCTTGCCAAATAAAGAGGGGGCGGAAGGGATCATTGACTATAGGACAATTAGTCTCATTCATGCGATCACCAAGATTATCACGAAGGTGCTCGCCATCATGCTAGGCCCTCATATGAACGAGTTGGTCTCCAACTCCCGAAGTTCCTTCACCAAGATGTGAAGTATCCATGACAACTTTATGTAGGTCTGTAATCTTGCACGTCTGCTTCACAAATGGAAGACGCCCTACCTCCTTTTCAAGCTTGACATTTGCAAGGCGTTTGACTTGGTCAAATGGGGGTACCGCCTTGATCTGCTCCAATGAAAAGGATTTCCAAGCAAATTTCGGAATTAGATTGCGGCCCTACTATGCTCCTCATCATTGATGATTCTCTTAAATGGGATCGTCGGCCCGCCCATCAAGCATGGTCAAGGACTCTAGTAAGGGAACCCACACTCCTCGCTTGTCTTTTTTATTGCCATTTACCCTCTTCAACAAATCCTTGAGCTAGCAACAAGAAAGAAAACCCTACACAAGATTAGCAGGAAGGGGGTCATGGTGCGGACCTCTCTTTATGCGGACGATGCAGCGGTTTTATGGCTCCAATCAAAACGGACATTGACAACCTTGCGAACATTTTGGACGGTTTAGGGGAGGTCACGGGTCTTCGTACAAATCTCCACAAGATCTCAATTGTGCCTATTCGTTGCAACCAACTAAACTTGCAGTATATTCTTTCAAATTTGTCGGCGGCCTGCACATCCTTCCCCATACGTTCTTTGGGCCTCCCTCTCTCGGTTTGGAAACTCAAGAAAGGGGACCTTCAATTCCTTGAGGACAAGGTTGCAAGCAAGTTGACCACCTATGAGGGAAAGAACATCACCACCATTGGATGGACAACCCTTGTCAAGTCAATGATTACTTCTCTTGCGGTCTACTTCATCACATTGCTCGTCATTCCACCATCTACACTTAAAAATATGAATAAACTTGAAAGGGCTTCCCTTTGGGCCGGAACAAATAGGACATCGGGGGTAAAATGCAAAGTGACATGGGAGATTGTCTATCGTCCGCATGAGTATGGTGGGCTAGGGGTGCGCAACAACACTACTAGGGAAGACTCTAGCAGTAGCGTGGGTCAAAAGTCTAGCAGTAGCATGGGCAGCCACGCTGCTTCTACGATGCTAGAATTAATTTTAAGAAGTAGCACGGGCAGCCACACTACTGCTACAATTAATTTTTAGCAGTAGCGCCGGTTGCCGAGTGCTACTGGCAACTGAGTTAGCATTAGCATGCTTTTATAACCCGCACCACTACTAATTCCGCATATTTTTTATATTTATATTATATTTATACACGGTTATACATATTAATATACATCATCAATAATAATTGTGCAAGAAATAACATTTAGATTAAAATGGATGGGTGTAAGTGATCAAGTTGGGTTAGTAGGAAAATATGATGTTACAACGACACACAAGTGTACAATGAAAGGATTTTCTTCATTCGACACTTGTGTACGTCGCAACATCATATTTTTCTACTAACCCAACTTAATCACTTGCACCCATCCATTTTAATATAATCTATGTCATCTAATAACTCATCATCCTTAGTCACATAATAACTTATATATCATCATCTTAATCATTTAACAACTCATAACAAGTTAACTATTACTATAGAATGTCATAAAGTAGAAAAGGTCCTCTCTCCTAGGCTCTTAGCTAGCACATACTATTCTCTCCTAGGTAGAACCTACTACTCTCTCCTAGGTAAAATTCAGTGTTAAGATATCGCTTATCGTTAGTGTATCGGTGAGCTCGGGATTAGAGATTAATCAGAAATCGGTCGATTAATCGATTTTATCGATCGACTATTAGTCGACTATTTTTGGCAAATCTCAGGTTCCCAACACTAAAATATGCTATATTCAATTCGAATACAATATTGAACTGAAGTTTTACCTTGATTTCTAACCTTTTAATCCTCTTATAATGACAAACAAAATAGGACAACGGTACATACTCCCTAACCAGGTCCACGAAACACAAATAAATATAGTTTTTACAAACAAAGTGCTAGAAATAGGCCCAATTTATCGGTAGATTTGAGATAAAAGGCTTTTCGGAGTGATAAATCGGCTCAAGCGATAAATGTTGAAGATAAGGCATAATCTTATCTCTCACCCCACGAGTAGTGATAAATCGGGTGATAAATCGCTGAATCGGACGCTTTTTTAAACAGTGTAAAATAGCATAAAACAGGTAAGCTCCTTCCACTCCATTGAAAAGAATAAAGATCCACTTATCTCCGACATGTGGCCTGCACAAATCCTTCGCGTCTTCGTGAAGTGGTTGTCTACGGTCTTTCATTACTTTGCTAAATCCTTTGAGTTTCATGCTTCCATCCCTTCTAGAAACCGAGTATGCATTGCGGAAACATGTAGGCCACCTTTTGCCCTAAGCTGATAACATTCAAATAATGACCTTCTACAAACATCAGTTCAGGTAGGACCTCTGGCGGGAATTTGTGTTGAAGAACATAATAATAACACAGGTAGCAATCTAATTTTGCTTAAGAAAAATGTATGTATGCAAAAGATGGACTAATTAATGACATAATAGTAAAAAATAATCTTATCATGCTATCGACATGGAAGTTACTATGGTTCAACTCGTGCACTAGTGGCACGTATTCATATAACTTTCGCCAATATCTTCATAATTGATCTTAAAATTATCAACATTATCAATAAATGAGATCATATGATTTTTCTCCAACCAAGTTAGATCGGAGCCACGACTGTAGTAGGTCCGATCTACTATCTTTTGAGTTTTTTTAAGATGAGAAATAGGTTGTCAATTAAAATCAAACAAATTCAATAGGGATGAACACCAACTATTTTTAAATAAGCAATGCAAATTACTTAACAAATATGGTTGACAAACTCACATAGAGGTGAAAGTGCAAGTATATAGACATCCACACAAATGTCGATATTACCTTCAATATCATCTTCAGGACGAATATCGAAGGTTATTTCCATATCCTCCTGAAATCCATATGCCTTGCCTAGAGCTTCCCAATTTGAGCAACCAAAATGCGAGTGACTAATTGTATTGTATAGTTTAACTTGAGATGTGAAACCATGTGTTAGTTTTCAGTTGAGCCCTCCTCGTCTCCATATTATTAATTTCTTGGGAACCGAGATTTTTCAAGACATACTGCAGGGGATGCACTAGTCAAATTGTAAAAGAAAAAATACACGTTGAAGAAAAGAAACAAAAAGTCATGATTAATTATAAAGAAATAGTTGTCATCATTGCGTATCGTAAAAACATCAAAGGTATCATCAAGCTTGATGGTGAAGAACGTGTCGTTTCGCAGGTGAGGCCTGTCGCACAGACCACGATCTTTGCCGCACAAATCACACTCAGAGATCCCTTCATCATGAGACATTTCTTGTGTTCATGATTCAAAGATTAAAAATCTACGACAATTATACCAGAAAATATTCAGCATGGGCTGAGTTTCGGTCAGTCGAGGCTTTCCTTGAAAAACTCCCATATCTCATGGTGTATATGGTGCACACTCTCTCATACTGATATGGTGATGTATGTTGGTGGACACTCCCTCACACTAATATTTAGATCGTCGGTGATGGTCGCTCCTGCCTTCATCCCCGTGTGCATTACCAGAATCTCTAGCACATGGGAACGAAGGAGGAACCGACCCCCACGACAAAAGTCGGAATTCTTCCTCTGATATTTCGACCGTTGGTGCTGGTCACTTCCTCTTCTTCTCTCGCGCATTATGAGACAAATAAGAGGGAAACGATCCCCGCGACAACAGTTGGGATTCTTCCTCTAATATTTCGACCATTGGTGTTGGTCGCTTCCTCTCCCTCTCTTGCCCATTATACCAAGGTATATATCGCGAGAAGAAGAAGAGGAAACAACCCCCACGACAACAGTCGGGATTCCTTCATCAAGAACATATTGAAAGTCACACAAGGAGCTCCGACAAACTCAAGGTCAACCCTATAAAAATTAGTCAATTAGCGTTACATTTATGGAGTAACGACATAAAAATGACCTATGCTTTGCCGGAATGTCATCTAATTCATATTCTGACAAATCACGAGCACTCAATATTTCCTACTTTCTAGCACAAGTCATGACAAAATTAAAATTTTGGCATGACCTTTTCTAAAAATAGGACATACCGAGCACCTGAAATTTGCTGGAACAGAAATAAATTAACAATCCAGCAAAACATAGGCCACTCCGAGGTGTTCCCTGCAAAATCATACACTCCAATAATGACATATAGCATTATTTGTTGATAAAGTGATAATGACATAAAATTAATTAAATTTTATTACTAAAAATTTCTATTACTAAATTTGAAAAACCTATTATGTTCTATTTTTATACCTATTTTTTCTATTCTATTTTTATACCTAAAATGTTTTTACTAAACTTCCTATACCTATTCTATTCTATTTAAAACCTATTATATTCTATTTTAAAAAAACAATACCATTTTATTCTCTATACAAGAACAAAGGGAGGAGGGAGGAGGGAAGTGGAGAGAGGTGGGATGAAGGGGAGTGGAGGGAGGAGCAACCTCGGCTGGGCGGGGGTGGGCACGGGACGGGAGGAGAGAGAGTGGGAGGGCGGCAAGCGCATGACGATGACAGGAAACGACGAGGGAAGGCAGCGGGCAATGGTGGTGGGCAACGAAGGCGGCGGGTGCGGGAGGGCGGCCGGCGCGGGGGAGATAGTGGAGAGGGATCGAGTAAGGAGGTGGAGAGGGAGGAGAGTGAGGCGGTCGACGCGGGAAAAGAATAAAGTATGGTTAGCAGTAGAGCGGGCCTATAAAATGCGCTACTGCTAAGTGGGGGCAAGGGATGTGGGCCTCGGCTGGATACATTAGTAGCACCAGTCCTCCACCAACACTACTATTAATTGTCTTAGCAGTAGCGCTAGTGGGTGACAAGCGCTGCTACTATGGCCAGCTCGTGGGCGTAAGGTGTGGCTCACATATTAGCAGTGTGGGGTCAACTATCGAATACTAATGCTATAATTTATCTGTAATGCTTGTTGTTGTCGAACGCTACTGCTAATTAACAGTAGTGTGGGGCTTTAAAACCGTGTTACTAGTAATGTTCTACATATAAGCTATTTTTTTAGCAGTGCACGGACAAGTTCACGCGAGCCTTACGCTTGAGATGGCCTTGGTAGGACCTACAATTTTTTTATGCCTCCACAACCATCACAATTGGGAACGGTGCAAGAATCCCATTTTGGGACACTCCTTGGCTCCGTGGATGTAAGCCAAAGGAAATTGTTCTGTTCATCTTTGAGGCATCCCCGAGGAAGAACTAGATGGTGCGGGACGCCCTAAAGAACAAAGCGTGGATGTTAAAGATAAAACCACCCACTGCTGTCTTCATTGAGCACATCCGTCAATTCTTCACCCTATGGAGTTTAGTGCACGACACACAGCTTAACAAGGGTGTCCAAGATGACATTGCATGGAAGCATAAGACAAATGAGCAATACTCGCTAGCCTCCGCCTACAAGGCGCAATTCCTTGGCATGACCTTCTCCTCTATGGACCAACTGGTGTGGAAGGCTTGGGTACCGTCAAAGGTCAAGTTCTTCTCATGGTTGGTTATTCAAGATCGTATCTCGACAGTCGATAGATTGGACAAGCGGGGATGGACAAATTGTGGGCTTTGCCCTTTGCAAGCATGTGCAAGAGTGCCGCACACACCTCTTTTTCAAGTGTCGATACACTTTGAGGCTTTGGGGTCTGGTCATCGAGAAGCTACGGCTTAAACTTTTGGACGTCACATCTTGGCACCTGGAGGACTCCGTAAAGAATTGGTGGGAAAGCCATGCCAGCGCAGGCACCAATTAAAGGAAGGCCATGGCTTCGCTTACCATGCTTGTGTTATGAACTATATGAAACAAAAGGAACACACGGGTCTTCCACAATAGGAGCACGTCGCGAAGGCGCCAACCATTACACAATAGGAGCGTGGGGGGGTCGAGTTGCTCAGCCCATTACATGGTTTCAGGTTACATGCATAAGGCTAGTTAGTCCTTTGGCTCCGGCAAATGCCAGGGAGCGGGCTTTGTCCTTGATCGAAGCGATCACTGCGGAGGTAGATGGGGGATCTTGTCGAAGGCGATCGCGTTGCGGTGGCGCCATAGAGCCCATCCAACTAGGGCATCAATGGTCGTGAGTCCTCAACGCTTGGCCACGAGGAGCGTTAGGTGCACGGTGGTGAGCCAACCAAAGTAGCCATTAGACCCATCAGACGGGGAGGGGGGTGCTAGCGGGGCACCAGGCCAGGATCTCATACCACACGACCCGCGCGAAGACGCACCCGGTCAAGATATGTTGTACAGTTTCCAGCTCCTACAAGCAGAGAATGCAAGCTGGTTCGTGTGGAAGCCCTCGCCGGGCAAGCCTGTCGGCGGTCTAGCAACGGTTCAAGGAGGCCAGGTACAGGAAGAACCTGGCTCACAAGGGTGCACCGGACTGCCAAACCTGCTGCCAGTGCTCAGATGTCATGGAGCCGGTGAATATGGTTGTATAGTAGGAGGAGGCAGAGTAGTCACCACTCTCGGTCCACCGCCATCGGATGGTGTGTAACTGAGGGGATAACTGCACGCGCTGAAGCTTGCGTCATATTTCCACATAATCAAGCATGGCCGTCGGTCCCGGCGTGCCCGTGATATATGAGATCCAAGTGTGGTCAAGCAGGGCTGCTGCAACCGTGCGGGTGCGACGCCTCCTTGCCGGAACGAGCGTAATCAGGGCCAGAGCCAAGAGGGAGATAGAGCAACCCTCGAGCCACGGGTCCACCCAGAAGAGACACGTAGTGCCATCGCCCACTGACCAAGTGGTGGAAGCCCGGAATAACTGATCAGCCTCGGTGTCATTGGGTAGGTGGAGGTGGGACGAGGGGCGCTCGGGTTCACTTGCGTGAGCCATAGCCAGCGAACCTGAAGGGAGACTCCAGTACGATGAAGGTCCCGGATACCGAGCCCTCCCAACTCGACCCGGCGGCAGACGGCGCCTAGCTGACAAGGCAGGAGCCAGTCCTAGCGTCCTTGCGACCGTGCCAGAGGAAGTCCCGGATGATTATGTTTGCTTTTTTTAAGATAGAAGGGGAGAGCGCCATGGCGAGGAGGATGTGGACGGGCATGTCTATCAACACCTGGCAAACCAAGGCTAAGCGCTCGCCGCGTGTGAGGAGGGCAACCATCCAAGTGGCGAGCTTGCGCAAGAGCTTGTCAACAAGTGGCATAAGGGATGTGGGTGCGACCTTCTGGAGGGAAAGGGGCAGGACGAGGTAGTTTAGCGGGAAGGAGGAGACCGCGCAGTTAAGCGTTGCGCCAATGTCGTCTGTGGACTGGGATGGGCACTTGATAGGCAGGACCAGGCACTTGGCGAAGTTTGTTCGCATGCCGAACATGTACCCAAAGAGATCCACGATCTTGCTGGACGTAGTGAGCTCAGAAGCGTCGGGTGGTAGAAGACAACCACATCCTCCGCAAATAGGGACACACTGGAGGCGGCTTGACGACACATAAGGCGGCGGATGATGCCAGATGCCACGGTGTGCTGTAGCAGCGAGTTCAGGGTGTCTATAACCAAGACGAAGAGCATCGTCTAAACCGGGTCGCCCTAACGGAGGCCTTGACAGTGGGAAATGGGAGGTCCTAGTTTGCCATTGATTAAGACACAAGTCGAGGCCGTGGACATTAGGATGGACACCCATTCCTGCCACCGTGGGCCAAATCCCAAGTGCTGCAACACTTGGAGGATAAAGGGCCACGAAACTGAGTTGAATACCCGCGCAATATCTAGCGTCAGCATAACCCTGGGCTGCTTGAGCTGGTGCGATTGCCTGGGCGTCTAGTGCACGAGGAGGAAATTTTCATGAACGCTTCTCCGAGCGATGAAGGCACTTTGATTCGCGGAGAGAAAGGACCTTCGCGAACAGCTTGGCCAACAAGTGGATGAGGCTGATAGGACGAAAGTCAAAGAACGTGTTGGTATCCGGTTTCTTGGGAAACAAGGTGATGAGGGCATCATGGAGCCGCTGGAACGCTCGACCATTAAGGGCATACAACTTGTCGAAGACCTCGCAAAGGTTGTCCTTAATGATATCCCAGCAAGAGCGGAGGAACTCGGTCGTGAAATCGCCCGGGCCAGGAGACTTGACGGAGGGCAACTTCTTGATAGCTCCCCAAATCTCGTGAGGGGTGAAAGGCTCCTCAAGTTCCGAGAGGTCGAATGCTTGACGGTGGCTGATGGCGTCGAGGTCAAGACTGGAGTACCTCTCGCCATGGGACCCAAGGAGGGCAGAGAAGTGATCGAAGGCCGCCTTGGCAAGGCCCACCTCGTCGGATACGCGCGTCCCGTTGAGAAAAAGGTCCACAATGCAGTTCTTGCGGACGCGGTGCGAAGCCTGAATCTTGGATAAAGCCACAGAGGTCTTGCCCTCCTTCAACCAGCGCAAGCGGGAGCGCTGGCACGCAATGGAGCATTCCAAATAGGCGAGCCCTAGGTATTTGCACTTGAGCTCCCGGCACAGCCATGCCTCGACGGGGGAGAGGCACCTCGGGTCCTGGGCCGCATCGAATCTGGCAATAAGCTCACGGGCGACGCCAAGCTGGGCGGAGATGGTGCTGATAGTGCGTGAACTCCACCGCTGAAGACTACGCGTCGTAGACTTGAGGCGCACAAAGAATCGCCGGAATGGGTCCGGGTCCGGGTCGCTGGATCCCCAAGCCTCTTGCACAACTTGGTGGAAGCCAGCCAAGGAAGGCCAGGATCTCTCAAAGTGGAAGCATCGCCCACCATGGGATCTAACCGAGCAATCAATGAGAAGCGGGCAATTGTCGGAGGCCGTAGAAGAGAGGCACCGGAGCCAACACTGGGGTATGACGTTTCCTAGGAGGGGTGCACAAGACCATGTCGTTGCGCACAAGGGTGTGCGCATCTTGCTCATTGGACCAAGTATATCTCCGGCCATGAAGGTGGATGTCATGGAGGCCATGGTCTGAGATGAAGCGGCGGAAATGATTCATCGTGCGCCGGTTGATCCGGTCATTATTCTTGTCGGTTGTTGAGGTAATCATGTTGAAGTCATCTCCCAGGAGCCAAGGGTCGGCAAGGTTGCTCCTCAAGTCTTGGAGCTCATTTAGGAAGGCCACCTTTGTGTCGTCACCCTGGGGCCGTAAACTATTGTAATCCACCAATGATTGCCGCCCGAAGGGGAACAAACCGTTGTCGAAACGTGGTGCTCTCCCATGAATCGGGTTTGATAGAGAGACTAGGTTGGATTACCACGCAAGCAAGATCCCACCACGGGTACCGTCTGCCGGGAGCCAAAGAAATCATCGAAAGCGCTACCAAGCGTCTCGAGCACAAGCAACGACGAGACCAAAGAAAGTTTAGTTTCTTGAAGACAAACAACACAAGGGGAGATCGAGTTGATCACGGTGTGGACATCGATGCGCTTGGCACGACTGTTAAGACCACGCACGTTCCAAAAACACACTTTAAGGGTGGCTCGTCATTAACAACAGTATTTGGACGACTGCTCGTCTATAAAGGCGGGGTGGCCTAATTGCAACTTATTCCCCCTTTGTAAACAAGTTTAAGAGACGACAACACATCTACTCTTCAAATGCAGATACACTGTTAGAGTTTGGGTTATGATCAAAGTTTGCTTTGGCCTTCATGACGTGAACCTCCTGGATTGGGACCACATGAACTCCGTTAAAGATTGGTGGGGCCACACCGCGTCCAAGATGACACAATCCCGAAGGCCGTTCATCTCTCTCATGCTGCTCATTTTGTGGGAGGTTTGGAAGGAATGGTACGCGAGGGTCTTTCGCAATGCTGCGATGCCGGTTGAAGTTATTGTTGCAAAGATTAAAGAAGAGTGTAGCCTGTGATGTCTTGCTGGGGCTAAGCATTTGCGTAATTTAATGCCGCGAGAGTGATGTTTTCGGCCTTTGGCCACAAACTTTAAACGTTCTTATTCAATGAAAATGATAAATATTTTGTTTTGTTTCAAAAATTATTTCAAAAATAAAATAAAATTGGGAAGCAAAGGCTGGGCCAAAGTGTAAGTTGTTTTCTTGGATCGGCTGGTAGTTCATGAAGGCCTGATTCTTTGTTCAATGGAATTTAAATGAAATGAGAGGCCTGATTCTTTGTTCAATGGAATTTAAATGAAATGAGCGTCTCTGCACGTGGATGTCTTTTCATTGTGGCTGGTTGGTTTTCCATTGGTCACAACCTGACACCGGTTTTCTCTTTGTTTGGTTTGAGGACTGGTGGAACACGAACACTGACCATCTAAATTCGTCAAGGCGAAAATTCTTCAGTAAAGTGCTCATGTTTGTTCTATGGAATATATTTTTCAGCATACTTCCCTTCAGATCGTGGACGTTCCATATCTTGTAAAGGAAGGTATTTGTCAGCATGGTCTGGCAACTACTCCCTCCGTTCCTAAATATAAGTCTTTTAAGCGATTTCACTAGATGTCTACATACGGAGCAAAGTGATTGAATGTACACTCTAAAGTATGTCTATATACATCCATATGTAGTCCATTAATGAAATCTCTACAAAGACTTATATTTAGAAACGGAGAAAGTAGTTCCCTACAACTACAATTATCTAGATACAGATGAAGTACCACGTAGTACTTCCTCTATACCTAGATACTTGTTGTTGGAAACACTAATACAAGTACCTCCAACTACAAGTATTATGGTATGGAGCATGGAGGGAGTAGTTGTTGGGGTTTTCCCGTTCCTCCCCTGTAAATAATCTTTGCACACTTATTTATCTTTCCCTCTCTTAATGAGATCGACAGGATGCCTACCCTGCATCATAAAAAAGGGATCAACAGAACAACTACTACCTCCGTTCAAGTGTATAGAACATGCGCGTAGTTCTAGGTTGTCAATTTAACTAGCTAAATATATATTATATGTAATAAATAATATACCATTAGATTCATGTGAGAATGTAGTTTCTGAATATGTAATTTTTATCACATATAATATATATTTAGCTAGTTAAATTAACAACCTAGAACTACGTGCATGCCCTATACACTTGGACGGAGATAGTACAACAAACATCATCATCGACCAACAATGATCAACGGAAGAACTGCAGCAAACAACAACCGTCGCTTGTTCCAACCACTAAAACCGGGATATGGATTTTTACCTGAAGAGATGTCTTAGCAAAGTCCAGGCTAAAAGATTTGGACCTAGAGTTTTCTCCCCTACAACTCAGACCTAGGGCTCAAAGACCACCACCTTACAGAAGCCACGACATGCTGCCACAACATGTTGGTCCATCATTGCAACAAGATTGTGATTGCATGTCCTCTTGAATCGATCACAGACTAGAGAAAATTGGACCAGAGTTATGGAGGAAAAACAAAAGAATTAAAGCAAGAGGTTTGACTGGACGGAAATTTTCTCAAAAACAAAGTACAAATGAATCCTCCAGAACTCGACGACGAACGTAATTTTGTTTCTAATGATCCAAATCCTCCAAAAATCCTATGAAATTCCATGGGCCAAAGGAGATAACTGACCTGATATATTCTGGGGTGCAAGTCAATAACTTCACATGATATAAAATCAATAACTTCACATGACATAAAATCGCTAAACAGAGGGGCTAGTGACTGCCAGGTCGGACAAGGGAAGGTCAAAACTAAGGCATGTGAAATTTAAAATCAGAATATCCTCGTCTCCAGGTTCCCCTTTCTAAAGCATCAATTCTATTCTTCTGCTGCAGGAAATCCTTAAGCTTAGTCTGCAGCCAAAAACTACTACACATTCATTCTTGATGGGCTCGTGTTGGCTGGCGATCTTCGTCGCCTTGCCCGGAGAAAAACATCAGAACAACAAGCACAGCCACCAAGAAGAGGAGGATGTACAACGCATTCATACCAAGCAGCGTTGGGGAACGTCTGCCCAATGTCTTCTTTATTGTTCTTCCAGCTCTATATGCCTCGAGAAAACGACTAATTTGGGATCCATGGTCACCTTCTTCCAAACTCTCCAAACCCTCAACCTGCGACAAGAATCATTCCAATCACAGGGCAACTAATTAGTCACTATTGGAGATTGTGGTGTAAGCAATTAAGCAAACATATATGATATGAACAGACTGAAAAAAAGGATATGGTATGAAAGGATCAATTTGAACAAAAATGTGATGTCAAGACCAGGCACGGAGATGCACATAACAATTGCATATAAGTAATACCATGTGACATGCAGAGAACAGATACAGACTTTTAGCTGGGGACAACAAAAATACTATACTTACCACTTCATACTCCTCATCTTTGTCCCAGACTACCAACTTTGGCAGCTGTGAGCTCTTAGAATCATGGAAAGGCTCGGTGAATTCCTCCCATTGGTTGACTCCCACATATCCAAACACTAGGTCATGGTTTGCATTGGCTGCAGATCTTAAAACTTTTATCAACCGCATGGAAGTTTCATCAGATTCATCCTGCAGAACTGCAAGGACTACTTTCCTATCATCATCTTTTAACATCTTTACAGTCTCTGCATTGAAGGGCACAGTTATCGGAAGCAGGGATTGCCGTATAAAATCCTCCAAGAAGGTTCCTGCATCCACAAAAATCATTGCATGTATCATCAATCTGGAAAAGACACGCACTACAAAGCAGAGCGTGCAAATGTTTTGGTATAGAAAGGTGAAGTACGTAATTCCATCACTAAAAAATGGAGCTGCAGAACATTTGATACAAACAGAATGGCAAATCTAGGATTTTACTTGCTAGCACATGTAGCAAGAAACATAAAGCAAATAGATATCCACGCATATACCTTCAAAGGGGCCATAAAAAACATTCTGCTCGTTATATTTTGGGTTGAGCGAAACCAACGCTGGTATCTTGTCAAAATCATACACGGCCATCATATCCTCAGAGAAATCCTTTGCTGTAGAAAACCATGCCTTCTTCTTGTACCTTGCTCCATACTCGGCAATGGAGGATTCATCCACCCCAAATCCGATAAATAACGGAAAACCCACACCAGCTTCCTGGACAAAACTTTTGATTGCTGCATCGGACATGAGAAGAGAAACATCAGGTGCGACAAGCTTCCTCAGGCTCTCAACGAGCTGGCTGGCCTTCCTTGAACCAGTATACTCTGTGGGGACTCCATGGTCAAAAAGCATAAGAGTAGGGAAGCCACTGCATCCAGTAAAACAAACATATTTGTCAACTACAGAACAGACTCCCCTCGTAGAGGTATCTGATTAGGTCGCTTACTCTACTCCATATTTGGACCCAAGCTTTTTGTACTTCTCTGCATTTACTTTCGCGACTACAATTGGGGTGCTCAGCCCAGCAAGAACCGGAGCAGCTTCATCCAACTGCGAATGGGCAACGCGAGAGACCGCTTATCAGTTAACATGCCACACGAATGCTGGAATAAAAGGAAACAAAGCGATAGTGGCATGCCCTGCAAGGCTTGGTGATAATCTTATTACAAGCAAGGAGCTCAGTGGATCTTAGACGCGGCAGTGCCAATTTCACTTCCTCTCTACAACTCAATCAGACCCATGTCTTTCAACGATCATTACTCTAACCGAATCGCATATGCCATATCAACATGGGTGGTGGTGGATCGCGCGGAATCGAATGGAAGGGCGGGAGGATAGCTGGATGCGTACCTGCGGGGAGAGGCGTTTGCAGTGGCCGCACCAGGGGGCGTGGAAGTCCACGAAGAGGAAATCGACGGCGGCCAGCGCCGCCTCGAAGTTGCTCTCGTCTAGTTCCACGACGCTCCCGTCTCGCGGGATCTGGAACCTCGCCGGCTCCTCTCCGCCACTCGCCAAGCAGGCCGGCGTCAAGAAGGCGAGAACGAAGAGGACAAGCAGCCATTGCTTGTCCACGGCCATCGGCGGCATCAGTGAGCTCGATTAGATCTCGAAGCTGGTACCTGCGTCTGCGTGGAACACTACGCCTCAACTGGTAGTGCCCGTCCTCTAAGAGCATGCTAGATCCCCAATTTTTTTAATAGAAAAATCACTTGCTCATCTAACAGATCCCATGTCCTAAAAAATTATTTTGTCAAATCTTCAAAAGCGTTTGCTCAAACAATTGTAACAAATTGATCCAATTTCAACACAAATGCATCACATTACAATTCAACTACGAGCATAAATGTTGTTGATCAAATGCATTAAATATAATCATACTTTTTTTAGGACGAAGGCTGGAAAAGAAACCGGTTTTAAATTAACAAAGTCATCAATGGATGAGGATTACATGATCATAAACAAAAAAAACAAGAGAATTGGTACAAGGAGCTCAATCAAAACAACTCAAAGGCAGCAGCGACCAGCCGAAGCACGAGGCACCACCACACTCCGAACAACATCCTATACACAACCTACACTAAACTAGGACCTTGGGAGGAATAAACCACCGCGCGAACTTCGTGATTGTTAGGCCACATTTCTCTCTTAGTGATTTTGAGGATTGATGACAATACATTTACGGATTAATCATGTGTTTTGAGCATTTCAAATAATCTATCGTATGACACAGGACGATTTATACCCCTCGGTCCATCGACGGATGTTTAGTAAACATCTGTCACCTCAACGACCGTCCAATCTACGCACGCAGTAGTCCGATCTACACGGTGCGGGGCACCGGCCGGACATCCAATAATTCTTGAAACGACGATCGAAATACAGAAACAATCGCTTTGTTGCAAAAAAAAGCTTTGGACCCATTAATTCCCGAAACAACGATCGAGTTGCACAAAGAATCGTTTTGTTGCAGAATTTTTTTCTTCGTCTTAGAATTTTTTTTACAACAAAGGTCATGTTGCAGAAAACTTTTGCAACACAAGCGAGGTTACAGATTTTTTTTTTGTCTTCGCCTTTATGCAACATAGGTACTGTTGTGTCGTGTTCCTGAAACAAGACATGCGTTGCAAAAAAAATGCAACAAACAACATGTTGTGAAAACCTGTCGCTGCGCACCCGGTCGAAACCACCCCGCCGCCCCGTCGCGGTGAGCTCCTTGACCCGCACCGTGGCTGGCCGTCCTCCCAGCGACAAGCTCCACTGCGCCGTCCTCCCCGCACCGTGGCTGGCCGTCGCCTTGCGCCGCCACAGGTACATGCCCAGCTGCCTAGAGAAGACGGGGTGGAGGAGAGAGGAGATGAAAGAGATGGATGAGGAGCGTGGGTTCACAGGAGGGGAATTGGGGAGATAAGAATGAGTTGGTCCCCGCAAGGACACGCGTGGCAAGCGTGAGGAGGTGGATGGGCGGTGAAAAATCGCCCGGTTGAACCAGATCTTTTTCCTTATTTTTCTGCGTTTCTTTTTCGGTGGATTTGAGTCATAGGAAAATCGTAGTATTAAGAGGGGGTTTGCTTCGAAAAGGTTTGGGTGAAAACAACACGTACACATTTTCATTTGCACCCTTGTTCCTTTCCCGTGTCGATGGAGTTTGCTCATATGTTGTATGTGCATTTCTCCTGGTGGCCCGAAGCGCCAGTACCGCTCTGGAAACTATAGTATTGTTGTCCAGTGCTGCGTGCACTACCGCTGCATACGGGGACTCAACTTTTTGTGTTGGGTTTGTGCGGCAGTGGAACGGTAGTACCGCCCGCCCACTATTGCTCCACTTCCTTTTTCCTCTGGACTCGTCGCGCTCTCAGCGATGGTAAGGTCGTAGTGTGTGCGATGCACTATGGCTTGTAAGTCGTAGTACAGCTATCTTGAACGATAGTACCTTTGTTGCGGTACTACAACCATCCTCTATTCTTGCCCTACCTTTATGAGCTCCTGAGCTGCAACCCCAATGGTAGCACCGCTGGGGCGAGCGGTAGTATCGCTTCGACGACACTACCGCCTCGTGGCTCAGTGCCATTGCACTACTCAGCGAGTACTTCCACCCGAGCGGTAGTATCGCTTGTGTGCGAGCTGAGAGAAGGGTAAGGGTTAGATATCTTCCCACTATAAATAGGGGGTCTTCTTTCCCAAGAAGATCTACCTCTTCCTCCCTCAAACTCCATCGTTGCTCCAAGCTCCATTTTCGTCCGATCTATTTCCATAGCCAATAAAACTTGTTGATTCTCTAGGGTTCCGTTGGGAGGGCCCCGATCTACACTCACTAATAGAAATTTGATTCCCCTCACTAACCCCTTGCAGATCTTGTTACTCTTGGGTATTTGAGCACCCTAGACGGTTGAGGTCACTTCGGAGCCACAATCCATTGTGGTGAAGCTCTGTGGTGATGTTGGGAGTCTCCAATTAAGTTGTGTAGATTGCCCCAACCTTGTTTGTAAAGGTTCGGTCGCAACCTTCAAAAACACCACTGGTGGAATCAAAACATCTCGCATTGTGTGAGGGTGTGAGGAGAATACGATGGCCCAATTGGCTTCTTAGGGAGCATTGTGAATCCACACTACTCCAACAGAGACGTACTTCCCCTGAAAGGGAAGGAACTTTAGTAACACATCCTCGTCTTCACCGCCCCCACTTGTGGTTACTTCTTACCTTTACTTTGTGCAAGCTTTATTTGTGTTGTGTTGTTGTTGTTGCTAGCATCATATATGTTGCTCACCTAGTTGCATATCTAGACAACCAATTTGTCGTTACACCTAATTTGACAAGAAAAGCTAAAAAATGGTAGTTTCCTATTCACCCCCTCTAGTCAACCATATCGATCCTTTCAATTGGTATCAGAGATACGTATCTTGTAAGGGCTTAACTGTCCAAAGAGTATGTTGATGAAGGGACTTGGGATGGAGTGAACTCCGCGACTGTGTCCGAGACCTTGGTCACTCGGGGTGATTTGAATGAGGCCATGGCCTCTCTCAAATCATTTGTGGTGGACAAGGTTAAGGACACTGTTAGAGCATATTTCTCCATATGTGGTTTTGGTAATTGATGACAATCCCTATGGACTAATGTTTGCCTTGAGTTATATTTGTAGGATTTGTCCATATGCACTTCTTGAAGTTCATCTGTTGGTTTCAAGGAGTTTATATGATGACCAAGGTGGTACTCAAGGTTGAAAGTGGGTTATATCGACTAGAGGGGGGGTGAATAGGCGATTTTTATGATTTCATCACCGAGAAAAATCCTGGTGAGGAAAGTCCCCAGTCCCGAACTACATGCAGCGGACTTAGTACTCAAACAGATGCGCAGAACAACGAAAGCATAATCATTAGAGTGAATTGAAACATTCAGATTTGCACAAGTAGCGTGATCAAGATATGCAAGTGAAGAATAAGTTAAGTGAAGAATTTGGGGTGAGAAATTTGAGGAAGTCTTCAGTCAAATTCTTCAAACAATAAAGATCAAAGTCGTCAACATAAAATTGAGGAAATGAAAGGGTTGAGGAATTAGAACCCGATGCTCGATGAAGACAATGATTTGATGACCCAGTTCCAACTGTTGTGACAGTCGTACATCTGGTTTGGAGCGCTTGGTATTTAAACCAAAGGACACATAGTCCCAGGACACTAAGTCCTTACTGTATTCTCCTTGAGCTAAGGACACACAATCCTCGCCCAACACTCATGGTAAGCCTTCAGGGCAGACTTTCAAACCCTCAAAAACTTGGTCACTCGACGATCCACAATTCACTGTTGGATGCTCTAAACCATGATGCCTAACCTTCTGGAGGATGAACAGTGCTGAAAGCTAACAAGCGTTAGTTCCACACGGGAACAATATCTTCAGTGATGCTCAATCACTTTGGGTTTTGGGTTTTGGTTTGGGCATTTGGGCTTTTTCCTCACTCGTGAATTTCTCTCAAAGTCTTTGAGGATTGGGTTGCTCTCAAATGACAAGTGTCAGTTTCTCTCGCGGAGCAGCCAACCAACTAGTGGTTATGGGGGGCGGCTATTTATAGCCGGGGAGCAATCCCGACATGAATTGACATAAATGCCTCAATGATAAGGTTGGGGACAGCTAGCGTGCAACACAACCTCGGTCGGAACGTTTCAGCTATGAAAGTCCTCATGTCACTCATGTTCCTCACTGGTAGGTAATTTGCACTGGCAAAAACCTAACTCCTCAGTTAGATCAAATACCTTAGAGACCAGAAGATCTTCGTCCCTGTCACTGAAGAATTTGACTAAGCTGTTGAAGATTTCCAAAGGCTTCATCCGAAGGGTTTGTATGTGTAGGCTTTGAGATGAGCATCACTTGGAAACTTTTCCATAGTTGTACCTCGACCCCCTTTAACAGTGCGGTGATCCTATGACAAATAATACAGAAAATGAAACTATGAAAACAAAAGTCTTCACGCTTCAGAGTCTTCACATCGATTTCTTCACGGACACACCAATTTCCTCACATTCAAAGTCTTTAGAGGAAATACCAAAGTCTTCAGCCGAAGACATACATTTTTAGGGGTCGATATTCCTCAAATAATTCAAACTCCTCAACGACTTATAGATCATGTGTACACTCACAAATATACCAGTCTCTTAACCTATAAGTCTTAAATACACCAAAATCACTAAGGGGCACTAGATGCACTTAAAATCTGCCCCCTTTTGGTGATTGATGAAAAACAGGTTAAGTTTTCAACGGGGATAATAATATGAAGTGTAAGTACATAGTTTGAGGAATTTGAATGCAAGACATAGAGAAACTCCCCGTGAAGATGTGCATATTTGTGGAATTTGCTTTGGGCTGCAAATGCACATTGAGGATTTATACCATGGAGATCTCCCTCTATATCTTGTAATCCATGCAGGCATTTGACATATAACTTGAGGGAATTGAAATGCATGATGGAAAATCGTGTCTGACGAATTTCAGCATGCATGCATTAATCAACATGAGGAATAAGTACGCAAAAAATGGTTCAAAAGTGTCAGACCACCACCGGGCATAAGTTTACAACTCATACAACCAAACACTTGAGAAGAATGAGAGTTGTAACTTGAAGAAAATATAGTTCAAAAGCCCATAAACTAATAAAGTGGACCCCGCTTGAAGACTAACTCAGATTTCTCCCCCTTTGTCGTCAAATGACGAAAAGGGACAAAACTGAGGACTAACGCCCTTGAAGAATATCACTTTGTTGGTGGAGGAGGGGCGTTGGGGTCGTTCGTCGCAGTAGTGTCGTCAAGACCTCTAGCTTCATCAGTTGTGCGCTTTGAGGAAAATGAGCTCGCCACCAATTGAGGAACTGAAATCTTCTTAAACTTCTTGTTTGAAAGAGAGGACCAGTCGAAATCTTGCTGGAACAACATTTCAGTGAGTTCCTCAGAAGTCTTGAGGTGAGACAGAATGGCCCATGTACGATCAAAGATCTCATGAAGATAATAGTGATGTTTCTTCACAACATTTTGAGTTGCATTGAGGTCTTTCACAATGGCACCAAAGTGACACTTTACCCATTGGTGGTTGCGATCAACCTTCTTATGAAGACTTAGCAAGAGCTCATGGTCAGTCATCACACATGGTGCAGATTGACGAGGGGCTTTGTCTCTGGCAGCTGAATCTTGTGAGGCAATGTCGTCATTGGTGGAGTATGACGCAGCTTTGCAAAATTGGCCATCAAGGGGCCGAGATCCTTCATCAATCACAAATTTTCCTTTGCATTCAATCATCTCAAAATATTTATTGACGACTTCAAGTGGAGGCAGGTAGGCGTGATGATTCGGAATGTCTGCCTTGTAAGGAACTCCAGATCTGGCCATGATGAATCTCATGATCCATGGCGCATAAGGCTTTAGATCAAAAGGTGATAGAGCTGTGTTGGCCAGAGTCCTCATGAAGAAGTCATCAAGATTGATGGGAATCCTATGGATGATATTGAATAGCAAGTTCTTCATGATGCCCACAATTTCTTCATCATTGGAGTCATGACCCTTTATTGTACATAAAGTTTTGGACAAAATGCAGTACACTGTCCTGGGCACATAGATTAATTCCTTCACAAGAATTTGGTTCTTGGCGGCTTTCCAGGAGCCAAAGGCTTCATGAGAACTTGCATCATGTGATTGGGCAGTTCTATCTCTTCATAGACGTGTTTGGCTCCTTCTGTGGGAATTGGAATTGGAAGTGCCCGAAGTAATTCCGTGGTAGGTACTGTGTAGTGACTATTTTGAGCCATCCAGTCCAGAACCCAACTGTTGACATCTCCTAAGATGTGCAATGTAGCACATAATTGAAGAATGATTTCTTCATTCCAATCATAGATGTCCATGCAGAATTGTAGTAGTCCAGCGTCATGAATAACTTGAAGAACTGGAGTGAAGCAAGGAATATTCTCCATATCTACATGAGGATTTTGCGAGTGTGGAAAAACCTTATCCTTGTTGAAGAGTATAACACAATAGTAGTTCATGTGACTCAGGGTCCAGAATTTGTTGTGTCTGATACTTGGAGAGTCAAAAGGAGTTGCGCCAATGAAATAGTGATGTTCATCAAAGAATTTTGCCTTGTCAAACTTTGGCCTTTTTGTTCTAGTGAAAGGCCGGAGACTCTTTGGTTGAAGATTTGGATTAAAGCGGCCCACAAGTCTTCGAAGATCTTCAATTTGAGGAATTTCAGCCATGACTACTGCCGACTAAGGATTATCAACATAAGGTTCAGAGGTAGTGTCTTCACTCTGAGGAAAATGTTCTTCAGTGTCACTCTTCTCAGTTTGAGGAATATGTTGTGCAGATTCATCAATTTCTGGCACAATAGTTTCCTCAGTAGCTATTTGATTTGAAGTTTCTTCAGCTGATGCAGCTGAGGAATTTCAGCCATGAGTACTGCCGACTGAGGATTATCAACATGAGGTTCAGAGGCAGTGTCTTCACTCTGAGGAACATGTTCTTCAGTGTCACTCTTCTCAGTTTGAGGAATATGTTGTGCAGATTCATCAACTTCTGGCACAATAGTTTCCTCAGTAGTTATTTGATTTGAAGTTTCTTCAGCTGATGTAGCTAATTTAGTTTCCGGGATAGACTTCACTGGAGTGCTCTTTTCTTTAGACCATGTCTGAATTTTAGTTGCTACAGGGGACACAGGCACCTGAGGAATTGGAGTGGTCAATGGTGAGTTGGGATGAGCCTCTTCCCAATAGTCGCCATTGATCACATGTGTTGTGCTGCCAATGTCCACATCTTATTCCTTGTATTCATCTCCCATATCTATGTTCTGATGTGGCTGAGGAGATGAGGCTTGAGGAATTGAAGGATTTGGCTCAACTTCAATTTCCTCATCAATCAGTGTGAAAGCAGTAGAGTGAGTGTCTTCCACTTCTTCATCCCCTTCTTGGATGACATGCTTGGCACCAAATGGCACCATCACATAGGCGGGTGTAACATTGATAGGGGTGTCATCAATTGGAGCAGTTGAGGAAGTTGTCAAAGTCCTCAAGCGTTTTTCTTTTGAGGAATCTTAGCTCGTTGAGGTATTTTCTTCTTTGTTGCTTCCTTTTCAGCAACCTTAGTTTTCTTCACTTCTATTGCAGAAGGAAGCTTCAATTTCTTCACTTGTAAAATTTTGGAGCAGGGGCATTTTCTTCAGGCACGGCTGATGCAGTCGTCCTGGCTATAACAGATTCTTCAGCCGCAACCATTTCTTTAGCTACCCTGGCAGGTTCGTCAGTTGGAGGAATTTCATCATTAGAGTCATAAGGCAGCTCAACTGTGTAGTTTGTGTGAGGAGTTGGAGGTTGCATTTTGGCTCCAACCTGTTTGTTGTGCTCAGTGATGACTTTGTTGGCAACGTTGTCGAATCTGACTTTTGCGCCCTTCTAGTCAGCATTGACGCGACGGTATTCTTCACTAAGCATCTTGATCTTAATTTGAGCGGTAAGGAGCTGATCAGGGGTCATAGTCAGAATGTTGTTCTTCAGAAAGCTCTCCTTCTGAGTCTGAGCCTTTCTGGCTTGCTTGGCCTTCTACACCTTCCATTTTTCCTCATTGATGAAAGCCGTCAGCATGTGACTTTGACGAGGTGGAAGCTTCAAGTCGTCAATCGGTGTTTGAGGATTGTCATACTAGAGATCTATGGAGTCTAGTATCACCTTTGGATACATCATGAGGGGAATGGCGGTGCCTTTTGCCTGTGTGACCCTTTCTTGCTTGTTTCTGATGATTGCTGCAAGTACTTCATCATCAACTTCATCTTCTTCTTGTGATGCAGAAGGAACATTAAGGACTTTGCTAGGGTTGAGCCTTCTTCCTCACCCAACGGTCATATTCTTATTCACATTAGCGCTTGAAGAAGTATGCGCATAGCGTGAAGCAGATGGCCCTGAGGGGTTGTGAGTGGTTGTGAGCTTTAGTGGCGGTGAAGACTGCGTGGCAATAGTTGAGGAGTTTTTTACCACCTTAGCAGCTGTTTGAGGATTTTGTTGTGAAGTTTGAGTTGTTGAGGACTTTGGTTTGACAGCAGACTTCTTCAAAACAGTTTGCTTTGGAGCAGTCTCAGTACGAGAGGCCTCAAGAGCAGAGGAGGAGGCAACATCAGAATCCTCATTGAGTTTCTTCACATACACGTGTGCATGGTTGAAGTCTTGTTGGATGGGCTACCTATTGAGTGCCCAGAGGAGGCCTTTTGCACGGAAGCTTCAGGATGAATTTCTTCATGTATTTTGGAGTCACATACATGTACTCCCGCCATTCTTTGGCCCATCTCCTCGCAATTTTTTGCAAGCGCGTTTTGCGCTTTTCTTTGATCTCTTTCTCGTAAATTCCTTCATCGGGTGTGGAGTAGTCATCATAGATGTCATTGGCAATCTCAAAGGCAGTATTGGTATAGGCCTTCTTTCCACCCTTCTGTTTCTTCTCATCAGCCATTTTCTTCACTTGAGGAATATGAACTTTTGAGAGCTCTAATGATGTATGCAAATTTTCTTCAAGAAATGCTGCAAACGAGTTAAGTTGATGAGAACCTAGATATTCGTTAGCATACATTTTGTACCTGTGAACAGAGTATAGGTGCGAAGAATTTGAAGAGGTCATATGCCTTCTTAGAAGATTTAAAAAAATGACTCAAGTTGAGGAAATTGACCAATATTGTTTTTGATGAATTTTGCTAAGTGTCCTTGACTTGGGTTCCAGGGTTGTGCAGATGTGAAAATTCACACAATTGAGTAATCTTTTGAGGAATTGGGTGACTTAGTAAAATTTATCGAGTGTTCTTAGGCATGGAAGTGTTCATCTGATGAATTTGCTGAGGAATAACACTTTTCAAAGATTTAATGGAAACATAAGAATCTACAGGGCAGTAAAATTAGACTTTAATTACCGTGGATAAAGAACACAAAGAACACGACGAACTTTAGAGGGTGAAAAGAGAAGCTCGTGGTTCAGATCTTCAACTCCTAACTCGGCGGCTGAAGACAACTACGTCTGTGGCGGAGGAAGAAGGTCCACGGCTGGCGTGAGTACGCCGATGATGAGGTCGAGGTAGTGAAGCTTTTCCTCACCGTCGGCGATGATTTCTAGGGGCGGCGCTAGGTTTGGCTTCGAGCGGTAAGAAGTGGAAACGGGAGGAAGAAGTAACCGTGGGGATGAGAGTGGGGTATTTATAGCCTAGGTGAGAAATGGTGTTGCCAGAAATTTTCAGACTAGAATGTCCCTAGCCCTTCCTCTCTGCTCGACAGGTGGCACACATGTATTAAGCAGTGGAGTTAGTGGAGATCGTGCTTATCCAATTGTGGGAAGTGGGTGCGGTTTGAGCGGTAACGGCTAGAAAAATTTTAAAATAATTTTTGAGGACTTTGTTCGCAAATTCTTGAGCTGACAAGGATTTAGTGTAGACTTCGAACGAGTTTCCGACAGAACGGATATGAAGAATTTGAGAACAGAGTAGGTTGAACTTAGCATAGAGGGGGAAACAGGTTCGATCACATTCACTTAGAAGAAAAACATAGTATGAAGACTTAGCTATAAGTGAATGACGTTGAGGACATGAAAGCTCATAAAATTATGTAGTCAATGAAGAACACACATTTTTTTAAAATGTGAAGAATTTGAACTTTTTGAGGGATTTGGAAATTCGAAGACTTTGAAGAGTTGAAGTAATTGCAAAAGTCTCAACCTTGAAGAATTTCAACTTGAAGAACTTCAAATTAGGTTGGAGGCGTGACTCGCCGTATAAGAATGATGGTTTTAGGCACCACGTACAATTGTCGTAAGGTCCTGAGAATCAATTCTTCACACTTAGAGTGTTATTCTTCATTGATTGAATAAAAATTTACTTTGTGTGTTGCACATCTAAGTCATCAATTTTGCATAAATGTTAGGATGTGTGTCCTTTCACAGAACATTTGAAGATTCTAAGATATTTAGCTCACGCCGCAACTTGCAAAATCTCTTCTCATCCAAGGGCTTAGTGAAGATATCTGCTAGCTGTCCTTCAATATTCACGTGGTCGATGATGATGTTGCCCTTGAGTACATGATCACGAAGAAAATGATGACGAATCTGGATGTGCTTGGTCTTCGAGTGTTGTATTGGGTTGTATGCAATCTTGATTGCACTCTCATTATCATAGTAAAGTGGCACATTCTTCATGTTGTTGATGTAATCCTTGAGGGTTTGCTTCATCCACAGCAGTTGAGCGTTGCTAGAACTAGCAGGAATGTACTTAGCTTCAGCAGTGGAAAGTGACACGCAGTTATGCTTCTTTGAGGACCAACAAACTAAGGATCGTCTGAGGAAATGGCAGGTGCCTGATGTTAACTTGCGATTCACTCGGTCACTAGCATAGTTAGAGTCAGAATATCCAACGAGGTGAAGATTTGAGCCCTTGGGGTACCATAATCCAAGCGTTGGTGTGTGAGCTAGATATCGAAGAATATGTTTCACTGCCTTATGGTGTGGTTCCTTCGGTGTTGCTTGGAAACGAGCACACAAGCAAACACTAAGCATACTGTCTGGTCTAGGTGCACATAGGTACAATAAAGAGCCAATCATAGAGCGATATACGCGCTGATCGAAATCTTCACCATTTTCATGAGTGCGGAGGTGGCCATTGGTAGGCATGTGAATTTTGATGCCTTTGCATTAATGCATGCCGAATTTCTTCAAGATATCCTTGAGGTACTTCTCTTGAGAAATGAAGATGTTGTTGCGTTGTTGACGAATTTGAAGCCCTAGGAAGAATTTTACCTCCCCCATCATCGACATTTGATATTCTTCACCCATCACATAGGCAAATTCATCACTATAACGTTTGTTAGTACAACCAAAGATGATATCATCCACGTATATTTGGCATACAAATAGTTCATTATCATAGGGATTTGTGAAAAGAGTAGGGTCGAGTGAACCGGGTTTGAAGCCTTTCTTCGCTAGGAATTCCTTCAATGTATCATACCATGCCCGAGGGGCTTTCTTGAGGCCATAGAGTGCTTTGTTGAGTCTTAAGACTTTGTCAGGATGCTTTGGGCCTTCAAAACCTGGGGGTTGAGCAACATATACTTATTCCTCAAATTTACCATTGAGGAATGCACTTTTCACATCTATTTGATACAGTGTAATATTGTGATGATTAGTATAAGCATGCAATATACGAATAGCTTCAAGTCTAGCAATAGGTGCAAAACTTTCATCAAAGCCAATTCCTTCAACGTGTGTGTAGCCTTGGGCTACAAGTCGTGCCTTGTTCCTCACTACCTGAAAATCATCACCTTGCTTGTTTTGGTAGATCCACTTGGTACCAATGACATGTGCTTGTGAGGATCAGGCCGCTTGATGAGTTCCCACACATTGTTAAGCTTGAATTGATGAAGTTCATCTTGCATAGCTTGAATCCACTCAAGTTCCATGAAGGCTTCATCAACTTTTAAGGGTTCTTCGATAGACACAAAGGAAGAATGCCCACAAAAGTTAATCAAATGTGAAGCTTTTGAGCGTGTGAGGGGACCTAGCGCATGGATGACATCGAGGATTTTGTCAATTTCCACTTCATTTGCATTCCTCGGATGCGCGGATTGAAGACTTTGATTGGGTTAAGGAATTTGATTTGGAGCAATTTCCTCAGGTGCACTAGCTCGAGTTTCCTCGTTGTTTGGGACGACTTCTTCAACAGGCGGTGGTTCCTCAGTAGGAATGATATCTTCAGTGGGCTTGAGCTTAATAGCTTCCTCAGGAGGCATTTCATCTAGCACAGGAGGCAGGTTCTCTCTTTAAGAGGTGTTAGTTTCATCGAACCACACATCTACAGTTTCAACAACCTTGTTGTGGTAGTTGTTGAAGACTCTCTAGGTGTACGAGTCCTTTCCGTAACCAAGCATAAAACCCTAATGTGCTTTCGGTGCAAATTTTGAACTGTGGTGAGGATCTCTAATCTAGCATCTTTCACCGAAGACTTCGAAATTACTTACATTGGGTTTCTTGTGAGTGAGGAGTTCGTATGAAGTCTTCTTGAGGAATTTGTCAAGATATACCCTGTTGATGATGTGGCAGATAGTATTGATTACCTCAGGCCAGAAGCGGCGAGGAGTCTGATATTCTTCAAGCATAATTTGTGCCATCTCAACCATAGTCCCATTCTTGCGCTCGACGACGCCATTCCGTTGAGTATAAGGAGTAGACAATTCATGAGTAATATCAAGTTCATCAAGATAGTCATCAATACCGGTGTTCTTCAATTCTGTCCAACTGCCACTCCTGATGTGCTTGATCTTGATGTCAAAGTTTGTAGAGGCCCTTGAGGAAAATCATTTGAAGACTTCGTGCACTTCAGTTTTGTAAAGAATGATATGCACCCAAGTATAATTAGAATAGTCGTCAATGATGACAAAGCCATATAGAGATGTTGCATTGGTTAGAGTAGCATAATGAGCAGGTTCAAATACATCCATGTTAAGAAATTCAAAAGGATGAGTAGTGGTCATGATAGTCTTCGGTGGGTGCTTGGATCTGGTCATTGAAAGTGCGTTATATCGACTAGAGGGGGGGGGGTGAATAGGCGATTGTTACAATTTCATCAATGAGGAAATTCCTAGTGAGGAAAGTCCTCGGTCATGAACTGAGTGCAGCGGAAATAGTACATGATCAGATGTGCAAAAACGTCTACAACAAAGTACTCAACATGATTTTAGAGATTCGGTTTGCACAGGTCACAAGTATAGGGTAAGCAGGTGAAGATTAACTCACGTGAAGAATTTGAGGTGAGGAATTCAGAGAGAGTCTTCAGTCAAATTCTTCAAACAGTACAGATGAAAGTCTTCAACATGTTGTTGGCGTTCTCGGAACGGGGGTACCCAGACTCGCTTGTCTGCGGCCCAGGGCTGACCCACTTCATCGACCAAGCATCAGCAGGAACGACAAGGACCTCGTGAGGGGTCGGGCCTCACGAGGAGGAATGGCAATAAGCACCATAGGGGGCCTTCTCAGGACCCCTCTGGAGCGGCGTACATTCTGAGGCGAAGCCCAGCCTCACGAGTCAAGTGTGACGCAGGAGGAGGACACGCGAACCACATATGGTGGAGCAGTGCAGCCCCCCCTTTTGGTGCAAAGGGGGGCCAAGACGTACGCGGGACCCGAAGGCATATTCCAAAGGTTTCCACTTCGGTGTAACGAAGCCACCGCCGTCCGCCAGCAGGGCGGACGTCATCCTTGCAGCGCGGGCAACCACTTTGCAGGCGAAGACCACCTTTGGACAGGGGAGCACGTTCCCGTGTCCCCCTTTAAAATTGGCCATTGTGGGATCCCTTCCCGCCGATACGATAAGGGAAGAGGACCGTGGCCGCCGCTATATATAGAGGATAGGTCGCTTCATAGAGGGGGATCGGAACCCTAACCATCAGCTCACCCACCATCAGCTCACCCACCATCACACCTCTGAGGCCACCTGACCTCAGGAGGCCGGAGAACACTGTACCGGTTCACTCACCAACATCCACGAGAGGCAATCCACCGAAGCAGGGGTAGGGTTTTACGCTTCCCAGCGGCCCGAACCTGGGTAAACTGCCGCGTCCCCTGTCTCACTCACCATCGCGTGGGTTCTTAGCCTTGCTCACCTATTAATGGGCCTGGTGACTCAAATCTGTTAAGTGGCCTCCGCGCGCGCCCCTGTGTTTGAATCCTTGGGGTTTTGCGGAGCCCGAAATCCGACATTTGGCACGCCAGGTAGGGGGCGCGTGTTAGAGCCTCCATGCCAGCAGCAGGAACCAAATCTCGACTCGGCGGCACCATGGAAAGTACAACCACCGACGACCGTCGGTCCGCGGTGGTGGACGGCATCCGAGCAAGGAGGGCCATCCCTGCGGTCGCTTGTATTCTCGACGGATCATAGGCGCCACTCTCCGGCCGCCACGTCAAGCGTTTCCTGCAGTGCGGGGGACGGCTCGCCTAAGGCCCGAGCCCCCAGAACGCCGCCTGTGGCCAGAGGTCAACATCACCTTCGGCCCCGATGACCACCCTAAAGCCACGACGACTGCCGAGGCGCTTCCCATGTTGTGCACGTCGACCATCTCTGGCGTGGGTGTATCCAAGACCCTCATCGATGGCGGCGCGGGGCTCAACGTCATGTCAATGGAGGCCTTCGACGCGCTGCGGTTACCCCGAGAGTAGTTCACGCCCTCGAAGCCCTTTTATAGGGTATTAGCGGGATCCGTCGTTCCTGTAGGACAGATCCGTCTCCCTCTCACGTTCGGCACCCGCTCCAACTTCTGCACCAGGCAGATCAACTTCGACATCGCTCACATCCACCTTCCGTACAATGCAATACACGGCTACCCCTCCCTTCCGCGGTTCATGGCGGCGACGCACCCGAGCTACAACGTCGTCAAGATGCCAGGGAGCGGCGGGATGCTTACCGTCGTGGGGGACATCAAGGACGCCTCACGGGTGCTCGGGCTATCCCATAAGGTCGCGGCCGTAGTGCGTGCTGATAACCCACAAGTGTAGGGGATCGCAACAGTTTTCGTGGGTAGAGTATTCAACCCAAATTTGTTGGTTCGCCAAAGGGGAAGCGAAAGAATATTCTCAAGTATTAGCAGCCGAGTTTGTCAGATTCAACCACACCTGAAAGATTAGTGTCTGCAAGCAAAGTATCAGTAGCAAAGTAGTATGATAGCAACGGTGTCAGAAATGATCAGTTGACGACAGACTATTCCTAACTGTTGTATCAATGGCACCAGTAAGTTGCATGTGAGCGAGTAACTATTCTTCCCCGACAACAGTGTCGGAAAAGGATCTTGCAACAAGTAATAGCGAAGTAGCAAGGAACAACAGTAGCAGCAGCAACAGAGTAACAACAATAGCAACAGTAGTAGCAAAGTGGCCAAATCCCTTTTGTAGCAAGGGACAAGACTAGACAAAGCAACGTAGCAAGAACCAGTAGTAAAAGACTCGTAGGCAGTGGATCGGTGATGGATGAGTATGATGGATATAATTCATCATGTAACAGCTATAACACGGAGAGATAAGTAACTAGCTCCCGTTCGTCAATCTAATGTAGGCATGTATTCCGTATGTAGTCATACGTGCTTAGGGAAAAGAACTTGCATGACATCTATTGTCCATCCCTCCCATGGCAGTGGGGTCCTAATGGAAACTACGGGATATTAAGGTTCTCCTTTTAATAAAGAACTGGACCAACGCATTGACACTTGGTGAATACATGAACTCCTCATACTATGGTCATCTCCTGGAGTGGTTCCGGCTATTGTTACTCCGGGGTTGCCGGGTCATAACACATAGTAGGTGACTACAACTTGCAAGATAGGATCTAAAACACACATATATTGGCGACAACATAATAGGTTCAGATCTGAAATCATGGCACTCGGGCCCTAGTGACAAGCATTAAGCATAGCCAAGTAGTAGCAACATCAATCTAGAACATAGTGGATACTAGGGATCAATCCCCGTCAAAAACTAACTCGATTACATGATAGATCTCATCCAACTCATCACCGTCCAGCAAGCCTACGATGAGATTACTCATGAACGATGAAGAGCATCATGGAATTGTCGATGGAGGAAGGTTGATGATGATGATGGTGACGATTTCCCCTCTCCGGAGCCCCGAACGGACTCTAGATCTGCCCTCCAGATGAAGAACAGGGGGTGGCGGCACCTCCGTATCGTAAAACGCAATGAAACCTTCTCCCTGATTTTTCTCCGGGCGAGACGGAAGATATAGAGCTGAGTTTGGGGCCGGTGGTGCCACGTGGGCCCCACAAGCCCTCACGGTGCGACCTAGGGGGGTGGCCGCGGCCCAGGGGCTTGTGGCCCACTGGCACGCCCCCTCCGGTGGATCTTTGCGCAGGTATTTTTCTTTTATTCCAGAAAAATTCTCCGTAAATTTTTAGGACATTCCGAGAACTTTTATTTCTGCACAAAAACAACACCATGGCAATTCTGCTGAAAACAGCGTCAGTTCCGGTTAGTTCCATTCAAATCATGCAAATTAGAGTCCAAAACAAGGGCAAAAGAGTTCGAAAAAGTAGATACGACGGAGACGTATCAACTCCCCCAAGCTTAAAGCCTTGCTTGTCCTCAAGCAATTCAGTTGACAAACTAAAAGAGACAAAAGAAAAACTTTGACGAACTCTGTTTGATCTTGTTGTTGCAACTATGTCTAACTCATATCCAGAGTTTCAGCAAGATCCCAAGCAAACCACATAAGCAAATGACATCTAGGTCTCACGCTAAACTCATATCAATGGCATAATCAACTAGCGAGCAAATAATAATAAGCCTCAAATGTCAACACTTCAATCAAAACAACATGAAGTAGTATGAATAGATGGTATCTCGCTAGCTCTTTCTGAGACCGCAAAACATAAATGCAGAGCACCTTCAAAGACCAAGGGCTGACTAAACATTGTAATTCAAGGCAATGAAGTTCCAGTCATAGTCATACTCAACACAGTTAAAAGCAAAGCATAAAAATGATAGAGGTCCTCTCTAATTGGTGCTTTTGTAAGAGGAGGATGACTCAATAGGAACACAAATAGACAGGCCCTTCGCAGAGGGAAGCATTTATTTGTAGAGGTGCCAGAGCTCAAGCTTTGAAAATAGAGATAATAATTTTGGGTGGCATGCTTTCATTGTCAACGCAATGACTAAGAGTTCTCAACATCTTCCACGCTACACATGCTATAGGCGGTTCCCAAACAGAAAAGTAAAGTTTTGACTCCCCCACCACCATTCAATCACACTCCACGGCCAGCCGAACCCTTGGGTACCGTCCATACCAACATCAATCCTGGGGGAGTTTTGTTTGCAATTATCTTTTTGATTTTAGCATGGAAGTGGGAATTCCAATTACCGGCCCCTTTCTCGTGAATTATAGTGAATAAACACATATCGAGGATAACACACCTAGCATGGAAGATACCAATAGCCCCCTGTCACCACATGAGCGGTGCGGGCATGCAAAAAAGATTATTTCTTGAAGGTTTAGAGAGTGGCACATGCAAATTTACTTGGAACGGTAGGTAGATACCACATATAGGTAGGTATGGTGGACTCATATGGCACAACTTTGGGTTTATGGGGGTGGATGCACAAGCAGTATTCCCGCTTAGTACAAGTGAAGGCTAGCAAAAGACTGGGAAGCGACCAACTAGAGAACGACAACAGTCATCAAAATGCATTGAGATTAACTAGCATTGAGTGCAAGCATGAGTATGACATAAATCACCATGAACATGAACATCATAGAGGCTATGTTGATTTTTTTTCAACTACATGCGTGAACACGCGCCAAGTCAAGCCACTTGAAACATTCAAAAGAGGATACCATCCTATCATACTACATCATAGTCATCTCAACATTCATGTTGGCAACCAAGACAAACCATTATAAGCTCCTAGCTAAGTAAGCATGGCATAAGCAACTATGATCTCTAAGTTGTCATTGCAAACATGTTTCTCTCACAACAAAGCTGAATCAGGAACGATGAGCTAGTCATATTTACAAAAACAAAATAGATCGAGTTCATACCAGCTTTTCCAGGCTCAGTCACTTCATCATATATCGTCATTATTGCCTTTCACTTGCACGACCGAATGATGTGAACAATAATAAGAGTGCTCGTGCATTGGACTAAAGCTGGAATCTGCAGGCAAACACAAAGGAGAAGACAAAGTAAAATGGCTCTTTGAAAGCTAAACATGTATGCATGCAAGAGCCACTAAACATTGTAACCATTATCTTCTATCTTGACCCAAAGAAAAAGAAAACTATCTACACGGGAAAGCTCCCAACAAGAAAAAGAAGAAAAAGAAAATATTTTTGGTTTTTCTCAAACTAGACAGACACACGAAAAGAAAACGAGAAAAATAAAATAAACTAGCATGGATGATACAGTGGCAAAGTGTGAACACCGGCTAACAAAGTGAAAGCATAAGCAAGAATGTAAAGTCGGTGAGAACACGTACTCCCCCAAGCTTAGGCTTTTGGCCTAAGTTGGTCTACTCCCAAGGAGGGAAATAACGAGCTCCGAGGTACTCCGGAGTGGACTGAGGATGCCACTGCTGTGTGAGCTCCTCCGGCTCCCACTGATAAACTGGCGTCTGGTACTCGACTGGTGGCTCGGGCATGGGCACCTGTGGTTGGGCCAAGCCCCAATATGCGTAGATGTCCGAGCGCATAATAGTGTACCTGCCTGCATGAAGATTGAACAAAGAAGGAGCAGGCAAAGTAATAGTCTCACGAGTACCCTGACTAAATACCAGGTTATAAATCATCCTTCTATTTATATCTCTATCAAGAAAGTCTGGCGAACCATGCTATCGTAATCTAGATATCTCTCGGGAAGAAGAATCTCTTCTTCCTCATCCAGTCTAATAGGTATCTCAAAGTGTCTAGCAAGACGAGTAGCATAGATACCTCCATAGACAACGCCTTTAGAACGGTTCAGGTTCAACCGTTGAGCTACTATAGCGCCCAAGCTATAATTTTGTCGTTATAAAGGGCTTCGCACAAGGCCGCAAGATCTGGGGAACTAAGTGACCCAGCCTTCCCTTGGCCAATCAAACATTTTCCCACAAATAATGAGAAGTACCGAACCACGGGAAAATGAATGCTAGCAGCTCTAGCGCAAGACACTCCTCTCTCCTCTCCTACAACAATAGTACCGATGAAAGCTGCTATGTCCCGTGGACGAGGTTCATGAATATCCCCAACGTAAGGTAATTTGCAAACATTGCAAAAATCCTGGAGTGACATGCGCTGGGGGATATCATAAAGTTTAAACTCAACCATAGGAGGATTCTTCCTTGGATAGAAGTTAAAGCTTTGTACGAAGATATTAGTGAGGAGGAGGTATTGCGGACACTTATCTTCAACGAAGGCGGTAAGGCCTGCATTCTCCACCAAGTGATAAAAGTCCTCATAAATTCTAGCGGCGCGTAAGAACACGTCGCTTGGCCACTCGCACGCTCGAACTTCTGCGACTCGAGGGACCAAATACTTGGGCTTCTTCTCACTCCCATCATCCTTGGGGTCACGGGTTGATGAGCCACTTAAGAACCTCCTCATTCTTTCCCTTTTCTATCTCTGAAAATTTCTGAAATTTTTAGTGATTCTAAGGAAAAGTGAACAAGGCTCAACTAAACTCGTAGCAACTACTCCCACAAGTTCCTAGAGGCCATATTACGCATCAAAACTACTTGGGACCAGCTAAAATCAGCATGCAAAGCTCAAGAACATGGTCACTTACCAAGGAGTAATTTCCCCAAAACAGTTCGGAGAATGGTGATTTGAGCAAAGAGATCGAAAATCCCAGCAAGAGGAGCAAGAACACGGGTTTGAGCTACGAAATGATTTTTTCTGGAGGTAGGAGAACCAGATGAGAACAAGAATGAGTGGAGGGGGTGCCTGTGGGCCCCATAAGCCTGGGTGGCGCGGCCAGGGGGGTGCCCGCACGCCAAGGGTTTGTGGCCCACCGGTGCAGCCCCCAAACAAGCTCTTTGTCCCAGTATTTTTCAAAAATTCCAGAAGAAATCATACTTGATTTTCAGGACGTTCGGAGAACTTTTATTTTCGGGGTACTTTTCTACCAGACGCTAAAACAGAAAACAGGGAAGACTAAACTAAATCTATCATTTTTCTTCTAAGCAACCTAAAGTGAAAGCTTGGAACAGAGGTTTGTGACTCCTTGATTCATCCATCTCCTGGTCATCGAAAGAAATTCGTCAATGGGGTTGATCAAATCCCCTCGACAAAACTTTTTTCGAATCACAAAAGAGAATGGAGAATTTTTGATTAGTCACTAGGTCACCTCAATGGGGATGTGTATTTCCCCAACAAGCAAATCATACTTCATCTTGGCACGAGGAATAGGGCATTCAAAGCTCCCAATAAGAATCGATGAAGTTTTTTCGATAGCATTGATGCAATGTACTCGAGATTGTTTCTTCGGAAAGTGCACCGTATGCTCATTACCGTTGACATGGAAAGTGACCTTGCCTTTGTTGCAATATATAACAGCCCCTGCGGTGTTTAAAAAGGGTCTTCCAAGGATGACCACCATGGCATCGTCCTCAGGAATATCCAAGATAACAAAGTCTGTTAAGATGGTGACGTTAGCAACCACAACAGGCACATCCTCGCAAATGCCGATAGGGAAATCAGTTGATTTGTCGGCCATTTGCAGAGAGATTTCAGTGGGTGTCAACTTATCCAGTTCAAGTCTACGATAAAGATAGAGAGGCATAACACTAACACCGGCTCCAAGGTCGCATAACGCAGTTCTAACGTAGTTGCCTTTAATGGAGCAAGGTATAGTGGGCACACCGGGATCACCTAGTTTCTTAGGAGTTCCACCCTTGAAAGTGTAATTGGCAAGCATGGCGGAGATCTCAAGATCAGGTATCCTACTCTTATTAGTCACAATATCTTTCATGTACTTAGCATGCGGAGACATTTTGAGCATATCCGTCAAACTCATTTGCACAAAGACATGTCTGATCATTTCAACAAATCGCTCAAAATCCTCATCATCCTTTTTCTTGAATGGTTTGGGAGGAAAGGGAATGGGTTTCTGAACTCATGGTTCCCTTTCTTTACCATGCTTCCTAGCAGTGAAGTCATTCATATCGTATCTCCTATTCTTAGGCTGTGGGTTATCAAGATCAACACTAGGTTCAATCTCCACATCCTTTTCATTGCTAGGTTGAGCATCATCATGAACATCACTATTGATATTATCATTAGACTCATGTTCATCACCAGATTGTGTCTCAGCATCAGAGACAGAGGCATCGTTTGGACTCTCAGGTCTAGCAGCAACAGGGTTGCTAGCGTGTAGGTTCCTATCATCTTTCTTCTTCTTTCTAGGATGACTAGGTGCATCAGTGCTAACTCCTTGAGAGTCTTGTTCAATTCTCTTCGGATGACCCTCAGGATACAGAGGTTCCTGAGTCATTCTACCGCCTCTAGTGACGACTCTGACGGAATTGTCATTCAACTGATTGAGCAAGTCATTTTGAGCTTTAAGTACTTGTTATACCTGAGTAGTAACCATAGAAGCATGTTTACTCAGAAGTTTAAGATCATTGACGTTTCTGTCCACACAAGCACTTAAATGACTAAGCATACGAGCATTCTTTTCCAATTGTCTACTAACATAATCATTGAAACTCTGTTGTTTGGCAACAATGTTATCAAATTCATCCAAGCATAAGCTAGCAGGTTTATCAAAAGTAATATCACTCTCATCAAATCTACGCAGAGAATTTACTTCTACTACCTGTATCGGGTTATCGAGACCATGGATCTCTTCGATAGGTGGTAGATTTTTGACATCTTCAGATTTAATGCCTTTCTCTCGCATAGATTTCTTGGCTTCTTGCATATCTCCGGGACTGAGGAATAGAATACCTCTTTTCTTTGGAGTTGGCTTAGGAGGTGGTTCAGGAATAGTCCAAGCATTCTCATTGCTCAAGATGTTATTCAATAGAATCTCAGCTTGTTCTACGGTTCGTTCCCTACAAACACTACCGGCACAACTATCTAGGTGGTCTTTGGAAGCATCGGTAAGTCCATTATAGAAGATATCAAGTATTTCATTCTTCTCAAGAGGGTGATCAGGCAAAGCATTCAGTAGCTGGACGAGCCTCCCCCAAGCTTGTGGGAGACTCTCTTCTTCAGCTTGAGCAAAGTTGTATATTTCCTGCAAGGCAGCTTGCTTCTTATGGGTAGGGAAATATATTTCATAGAAGTAGTAGACCATATCCTGGGGACTACGCACACAACCAGGAGCAAGAGAAGTGAACTAGGTCTTAGCATCATCCTTTAGAGAGAAAGGAAATAACTTGAGGATATAGTAGTGGCGGATCTTTTCCTCACTAGTGAATAGGGTGGCTATATCGTGCAGTTTGGTAAGATGGGCTACAACTGTTTCAGACTCATAACCGTGAAAAGGATCAGATTCGACCAGATAGATTAACTCAGGGTCGACAGAGAATTCATAATCCTTATCGGTCACAAAGATAGGCGAACTGGCAAACTTCGGGTCGTATTTCATCCTAGCGTTCAGAGATTTTTCTTTCCACTTATGCAGTAATTTCTCAACATCATAGCTATCCTTACACGCAAGAAAATCCTCAGCTATCTCTCCCTCCATAACATAGCACGTATCAGGCATAACAGGCATAGTAGAACTAGTTATAGCAGGCAAAATAGCAGGTTCTACTTCAATAGTATCAACAGTTTCAGAAGTATCATCACATCTAGCAGCAACTCTAGCAAGTTGTGCATCAAGGAATGCACCTAGTGGCAAAGCAGTATATGGCATAGCATCATCAGGCATAGTATCAAGCATAGCATCATCAGGCATAGTATCAAGCATAGCATCATCAGGCATAGTATCAAGCATAGCATCATCATAAGCATCATGGGCAGCAGAAGTAGCATCATCAAACACATGCGACATATCAAGATTTCTAGCAGGAGGTGAAGTCGCAAACTTACTCAAAACTGAAGGTGAATCAAGTGCGGAGCTAGATGGCAGTTCCTTACCTCTCCTCGTAGTGAAAGGCAAGATTTCAGTTCTTGGATCTTTCGGATTCCTCATAGTGATCAGCAGACGTCAATCCCAAGTGACTCAGAGAAAATAGTTGTGCTTCCCCGGCAACTGCGCCAGAAAAAGGTCTTGATAACCCACAAGTGTAGGGGATCGCAACAGTTTTCGAGGGTAGAGTATTCAACCCAAATTTGTTGGTTCGCCAAAGGGGAAGCAAAAGAATATTCTCAAGTATTAGTAGTTGAGTTTGCCAGACGGAAGATATAGAGCTGAGTTTGGGGGCGGTGGTGCCACGTGGGCCCCACAAGCCCTCACGGCGCGACCTAGGGGGTGGCCGCGGCCCAGGGGCTTGTGGCCCACTGGCACGCCCCCTCCGGTGGATCTTTGTGCAGGTATTTTTCTTTTATTCCAGAAAAATTCTCCGTAAATTTTCAGGACATACGGAGAACTTTTATTTCTGCACAAAAACAACACCATGGTAATTCTGCTAAAAACAACGTCAGTTCGGGTTAGTTCCATTCAAATCATGCAAATTAGATCCCAAAACAAGGGCAAAAGAGTTCGGAAAAGTAGATACGATGGAGACGTATCACGTGGCAACTCCACGGGCGAGGCGCACACCACGGAGGACCCGGGAGATGTCCACGACATCGCGCCCGTGAAGAAGAAGTAGTTGTTTTCCCAGGACCGGGCGGAGATGAAGCAAGTGACGGTGGACGAAGGAAGCCTGGCCCCCACCTTCACCATCGACGCGAACCTCCCCCAAGACCAAGAGAAGCCATTGGTGGATTTCGTCAGGGCGAACAAGGGCATGTTCGCGTGGAGCGCCTCCGATCTTGTGGGGGTTCCGAGGGACGTCATTGAGCACCACCTCATGGTGTGCCCGAACGTGCATCCGGTGAAGCAGAAGGCAAGGAGGCAAGCCCCGGAGAAGCAGGCGTTCATCGCTCAGGAGGTGTGCAAGTTGAAGGAAGCAGGGGTCATAAGGGAGGTGCGCTACCCAGAATGGGTGGCCAACCTGGTGGTTGTCCCGAAGAAGTGTGGGAAGGAGTGCATGTGCGTAGACTTCATGAACCTCAACAAGGCTTGCCCTCAGGACCCGTTCTCGCTGCCACACATCGACCAGATCGTGGACTCCACCGTGCAGTGCGACCTATTGTGCTTCTTGGATGCATTCTCGGGCTACCACCAGATCAAGATAACGGTGGAGGACGTCGAGAAGACAACTTTCCTCTCTCCGTGCGGGGTATACTGCTACGAGTGTATGCCTTTCGGGCTGCGGAACACCGAGGTGACCTTCCAGCGGTTGATGCATATTGCCTTGGGGCTGCAACTCGGGGGGAACGCGGAGGCCTACGTTGACGACATCGTGGAATGTCAAGGCAAGCAAAAACCCTGGTGGAGGACCTGGGTGAGACCTTTGCCAGCCTGCAGGAGGTGAACCTGAAGCTCAACCCCGAGAAGTGCGTCTTCGGAGTCCCATCAGGCAAGCTGCTCGGTTTTCTGGTGTCGCACCGGGGGATCAAAGCTAACCCAGTAAAGGTCAATGCCATAAACAAGATGAGTGCGCCCACAATCCTCAAGGAAATGCAGAAGCTGACAGGTGTGTCACCTCCCTGGGTCGTTTTGTCTCCAAGCTTGGTGAGCGGGCCCTGCCCTTCTTCAAGATCATGAAAAGGAAGGGGTCCTTCGAGTGGACCCCGGAGTATGACGCTGCCTTCGACGAGCTCAAGCGTTACCTCACGAGCCCGCCGGTCATGGTGGCGCCTCGCCCTCGGGAGCCCTTGTTACTGTACCTCGCTGCCACCTCACTCCGCTAGCGCCACATTGATGGAAGTAAGGGAGGAGCAAACCGGCAAGGGCGCTACTTTGGGAAGCCCCGGCGGGCCCCCGCCCGCTGCGCCTGGGGGCTCGCACGACTCACAAGCTCCAACTCCCCCGTGAGCGGAGGGACCTGAGTCCCAGACTGATGAATCATGTCATGAAGAGCCTTGCCCTCCCAAGGCCTCGGCTTATCCTCCCCTACCAATTGGATTCATTTCATGGACTTCTTGGGCTACATCATAAGGGTCTTGAGAACCCGGTTGGGTTGCGCCCTCACAAGGAGACCTCTGCCGTGTACAAGTCCAAGCTCTGGCCATATAGCATAGAGAAGATCTCTCCAACCACTGGCAAGAAGTCTTATGAGTTATATCCCTTCCTAGATATCATCCCTCACATTGGGAATTTGGACTTGGTTCACTCTTACCTAGTGGACATGTTGCTTATTTTTTAGGAGAAGAAGTACATGGAGGAAGTTTTGGATGTGCCACATGTCATGTAGTCGGAGCTTCACTCGACCGTGATGGAGCACAAGTGTTCCATCTATGGTCTCTTCTTGATACTACTCATTGAAAAAACATGGGAATCCACCTTTCCAGATGAGCTGTTTGTGGATGATGATTTGATTACTCATGCGATTGTTCACCTCATGCAGAAGGACAACTGGGGCACTCCTACTACTACTGAGATGGATGCTCTTGCGGATGAGTTTGAGGGCGATGATGAGCCCGACTACGCGCCATCCATCAAGGAGCCATCTTGGGCTAAGAAGCTCGAGAAGATGATGAAGAAGTTGTTCTGTATTGAGGCTCTGGATCAGTACAAGGCTGATGTGGTAGAAAAGAAGGCCCGCAACCATGAAAACATCATCATGATGCAGATTGGTCTGGAGGTTGCGAGTGGGTCGGAGGACAATATCTCGTCAGAGGAGGAGTGGACGCCCAAGCATTGCTAGTGGACAGACTCAAAGGTCGACAAGCCTCATGCTGCATAAGAGGGGTCCAGAGAGCACGAGGAGTGGTGTTCTAGATCTCATGTGTGTCTACCATCTCGAACCGCTGTAGTGCTCTTTGCCATTTTGGTGTCTCGCTACCAAAGGGGGAGAGAGTTTAGGGATTTTCCGATTCACAAGTGTGTCTTATTTGCTTGCTTTCTTTGTTTGTGAACTCGTTTATCTTTTGCTTCGGTTTGTGGTTTATGTTTGTGAGACCTAGAGACAGAGTCATATGGTGTGAGACATATGCTACCCTTCTGTGATAGCCTGGCTTAATGGGGATGTTAGACTAGTCATATCAATAAGGAATTCCTTATTTTCCAAGAGCCCATTCGAACTCAACTCCCAAGTCAAGCGTGCTTAGCTTGAGTAGTTATAGGATGGGCAACCGACTGGGAAGTTGGACCCGGGTGTGCATAAGTGAGGACAAAGTGCACAGAAAAGGCTAATATTGATATGTCCGGGGTGTTACACCTTGTACTTGTCTATGTATTCTGAGTACTTTGTTAGTATGTGATATTATGCTTACCTTGTGCCCTATATTTATCCTCTCATGCTATCTCTTGCTTTATGCTTATCTCTCATTATGTGAATGCAAGTATTGTATGTCTATAAAATATAGGGGGAGTGTTGATCTAAGTGTGTGTTCCTTGCATTCCAAAAGCATACCTAAATAGTGCACACGTCTAGGGGGGGCGTTGCGTTACACCTTCTATTTATCTTTGTATGTCTAAGTACTTTGTTAGTATGTGAGATTATGCTTATCTTGTGCCCTATATTTATGCTCTCATGCTATATCTTGCTTTTATGCTTATCTCCCATTATGTGAATGCAAGTATCTCATGTCTATAAAATATAGGGGGAGTGTTGATACTAGTGTGTGTGCTTTGCATTCCAAAAGCATACCTAAATAGTGCACACATCTAGGGGGGCTCTCGGTGTTAAAACCGACTGATCTTGAGTAGGGGTCCAAACTATGGATCTTGGATTGATGGGTAACAAGGGACGAAGGAGACGATCTTTTACCGAGGTTCACGCCCTCTTGCTGGAGGTAAACCCTATGTGTTGCTCTTGTTGTATTGATGAAGTAGTACAGAGCACAGAGTTGATCTATCTCGAGATTAGATGTTGTGGTCTAAAACCCTAATCGTAGTGAGCTTAATGTGTCCCACGAACTATGCCCCCCCGATTTGTATAGATACGAGGGGTGCTAGGGTTACACAAGGTGGGTTACATCAGGAAAGGAATATGCCGATTACCATGTCGCCTTGGATTGTACGCGAAGTCTTCGGAAGAGTCCACCTGCGATACTAAGACCACAAATGACGATCGTGTGACCCAGGAGTCTGGCCCACAAGAATAGATGAGCGGCCCGAGGACCCCTTAGTCCCGGACTCCGTGAGTAGCCCCCAAACTGGCCTCCAATGCTGAAACCTTTAACCTGTGGTTTCTTCATATAATTAGAATCTTCGGCTTGCGAGGCGAGTTCCCCTCTTCCTTTAATCGACGATAGTTCGGCTGCCGATGACCTTCCTTCCTTCAAAAATATAGATACACACACACGCTCACACACACAAACGCACACACACACACATGCACACACACATAGGGAAAATACCTCCTACTACCGGGTGTAGTTAGTCCCATGTCTCATATACTATCATGTGGTAGTAAATATACTAATTTATTACTTTGATAATGTCCACATACTATATATAAGATACTATAAAGTATGTTACATGAAAATAATAATTAATGCATAGTTTTTATGTTATTATGAAATACATACATATTTGTACGTAAAAATGAGTACGCTAAAAATATGGTACATACTATCTAAAAAGTAGTATATGTACTATCTAAATATTCTTATATACTACATACTACGCGTACATACTCTCTGATATGATAAATACTACCTACAACATACCAAACAAAAGTGGGAGTAACTACACCCGGTCGTATGAAAAATTTGTCATATATATATATATATATGTATGTATGTATATGAATTATAATTTCCAGGCGAACCGTTCGATTGTGAATAGTGTTTTTTCTTCCT
This sequence comes from Hordeum vulgare subsp. vulgare, assembly GCF_904849725.1. Taxonomy (NCBI): domain Eukaryota; kingdom Viridiplantae; phylum Streptophyta; class Magnoliopsida; order Poales; family Poaceae; genus Hordeum; species Hordeum vulgare. The sequence continues at coordinate 387,021,106 of NC_058523.1, read as the reverse complement.
CTATTCACAAGGTCGTGGCTGGTCAAGGCCTATAACCTTTTATGAATGAATGGTTCGAGACCGTTTTGACTGACACGTTCCATCACGGAGATCGTGTCCCTCTTTTCCAGGGATATGGATTATGATTTGGGTTATCCCATGCGCCCATAGCCGGACGATTTCATCGAGAAACAATGAAGTTCATGGTGCTGTAGTGGGGCTTTTGGTATTTCAGTGAGCCATAAAAGGTAAAACCGCCACCATAATCCCCTCACACATTCTAGATATCGGACCGCGTTGCCATTCCCTACCCCCAAAGCTCCAATGCTCAAGCCTTCCTTCTCCTCTCATTCTCTCAAATTCTCCCTTAGTTCGGCGATGGCCAGCTCAGGATCCAAGGGCAAGTGCGAGGCGTCGTGCATCATCGAGAAGGACGTCCTAGAGCTTAAGAGCTCCGGCTACCTACTGGAGAATATAGACCATCGTGCTCTGGAGAAGGGTCAGGTTATCTGAAAGTGCGTTATCTCGACTAGAGGGGGGGGGGGGTGAATAGTCGATTTTTACAATTTCATCACGAAGGAAATTCCTAGTGAGGAAAGTCCTCAGTCATGAACTGAGTGCAATGGAGATAGTACAAGATCAGAAGTGCAAATAACGTTTACTGCAAAGTACTCAACGTGATTTCAGAGATTCGGTTTGCACAAGTCACAAGTACATGATAATCAGGTGAAGATTAACTTAGCTGAAGAATTTGAGGTGAGGAATTCAGAGAAAGTATTCAGTCAAAATTCTTCAGACAGTATAGACGAAAGTCTTCAACATGCACTTGAGGAAATGAGAGAGTTGAGGAAATAGAACCTGTAGCTTGATGAAGAAAATTGTTGATGACCCAGTTCCAACTGCTATGACAGTTGTACGTCTGGTTTGGAACGGCTTGGTATCGAAACCAAAGGACACACAGTCCCGGGACACACAGTCCTCGCCCAACACTCATGGTAAGTCTTCAGGGTAGACTTCCAAACCCTCAAAAACTCGGTCACCCGACGATCCACAATTGAGTGCTGGATGCTATAGACCATGACGTCTAGCCGTCTGGAGGATGCACAGTCCTCAAAGGTAACATGTGTCGGTTCCACATAGGAATAACTTCTTTAGTGATGCTCAATCACTTGGGTTTTTGTTTGGGTTTGGGTGTTCAGGGTATTTCCTCACTTGATAATTCTCACTCAAAGGCTCTGAGGAATTTGGGTTCCTCTAAATGACCAGAATCAGTTTCTCTCAGAGAAGCCAACCAACTAGTGGTTGTGGGGGGCGGCTATTTATAGCCTGGGAGCATCCGACATCATTTGACATAAATGCCCTTTAATAATATGACTGTTGTGTGGATAAGATCTTTGACAGGTGGCGCATGGCGCAGCAACGATCGGAAGGAACTTTCAACTGTGAAATTTCTCATGTCTCTCATATTCCTCACTTTGAGGCTTTAGTAGATATAGGTTTGGGTTGAGTATCATGAGGAAATTCGTTGCATAGTTGTCACATCCCTAACCCTTAAGCAAGATAGCCTTGTGCTCATGTCTTCTTTGCATTTGCATCTAAGATTTTTTCAACAAGAACAACAAAGTGGCAAAGGAAAAACTCAAAACCCTAGCCACTATTTCAAATAAAGGATTTCTCAAACTAGTTAAAATCAATGAACCCAAAATGGCCTCAAGAAATGTTCAAACTTTCTGATAAATCATGAAAGTAAATGAGCATTGGAGAAAACTATTTTCTTGACACTTTAAGCATTTTAAATTAATGCAAAAAGCCACTGGTTTCAAATTTGAAATTTGAAATCAGAAACAATAAATTTTCAAAAATGTTGAAAACTTTGGAATTGGTTGGGAATATTATAACAATATTTCAGGAGGACTAAAATAGTTTTTACTTTTTGTTTTGGAGCTGAAATAAATAGCAAAACAATAGTTAGCAAAACAGAAAAACAAAAACAGAAAAAAATGGGAAACTCTTACCTGCCGCCTAGCCTGGCCCGGCCCATCTCCCTGGCTCGTCCCCTCCCTCGCGCCAGTAGGAGCAGGAGGTGGCCGCCGCCTCCTCCGGCGCGGCCACGCACCTGTGCGCCTGCCTGGCCGCCGCCTCGCGCTGGCAAGGCCGGGGATAAGCTCCCCAGGGTCTCCTCTATCCATTCCCCAGCACCGTTCTTCCTCTCCTCTCGGATCTTGCCCTCCCTCCTGCTGCCGCCATTGGAGCCGAGCTCGAGCTCGAGCCGCAGCACCTCTAGCCATGGGAACCCTCCTCCGAGTAGTCTATTAGCTCCGCCTCGTCGCCCTGGTCATCTCTGCAGAAGCCGAAGCTTCCCCAAGCTCTGCATAGCCCCAACGCCGTCGTCTTCCACCTCCGGCCGCCGGACCTCTCGTGTCGATTCGCTCCCTCCGTCGCATCCCCGAGCCCCTCAACAGCACCATCGGAACCGCCGTGAGCTCGTCGTCGTTTCCCCTCTCGCCCCACGCTCTCCCGTGCATCGTAGCCTCGTTCCCCACCAAGGCCGAGAGCTTCTCGCCGCCGGTCATGTCGTCGCCGTCGCTGTGGTGTCTGATCCACGCGCTCGAGCTAGGATTCGAGCTCCTGGAGCCTCCAGGAGTGCGATGAGCCCTCCAGCTGCCTCCCCGTGCCCTAGAGCCATCGCTCGTAGAAGGCCGAGCTTCGGCCACCGCTCCGGCTCGTCGCCGGCGCCTCTCCCGGCGACCCTAGCCTCCCCTGATGCCCCTGCCAGATCGGCCACTTCACCAGCGTTCCGTAGCTGCAAACCGCGTTCAAATTGGTGCTGTGCAGCGCCGATTAGGTCGTCTCCGGCGAGCCCTCCGCCGCGGGCTTGGTCGTCGGCGACCACCCTCCGGTGGGCATCGACGTGGCCGACCATTAGGGCGTAATTTCCCTCCCCTCAGTCGCTGCCAGAGGGCCCCATGCCTGGTCAAACCCCAATTAGGGGCTGGTCAGCGCGGGGTTAGCCCCTGGGTCACTGACCAGTGGGTCCCCCCTGTCAGGTTTGACCTGAACATGTCGGCTGACCTGCTGACGTCAGCCTGATGCAATAAATAGAATTTCCAGTATAGAAATAATTCCAGTAAATTGCTAAAACCTGTAAAAATCATAGAAATTAATCTGTAACTCCAATGAAAATAATTTATATATGAAAAAGTATCAGAAAAATTCAAGGATTCTGATTATGCTATTTTCAACCATGTTTGAAAAAGATACAGAACCCTAAATTGTGGAATAAGGAATAATTCAATTCTTATAATTACTTTTAAAATGGAATTTGGAAAATATTCAAATTTCAATATGAATGCAATGATCCCACACTGTCCTAATTACAAATCAGTACCATAACATGACAATTCATGCATGCTAACATCAAGTTGATCTGAGCATCAGGTCGAATCAATTAAACCGGTATCCAAGAATACCCCGTTTGAATTGCTATTCGAATGTGATTCAAATCAACTCTAAACCTAATACCTGTTGAAAATAACAACTTATCACTTTGGATTCTCATGCCATGCTCATGCATCATTTTGATTGCATATGATTGTTATTGAATGTTGCCGTTCATTTCGGTAGGCTCCGCACCCCCGAATTCCACCGAATATCCGTCTGACGGATATCGTTCCTCCTGTGAGCAACAAGGCAAGCAACCCCTTTGACCATCCCGATAATTCCCATGTTCTTGCTCCTGCACTTATTTATTGCATTAGGATCAAATGCTTCAACTGTTTTTGCCACGTTAGTTGAACCCACTTCCTTTGCATGACCTAACCTTGTCACAGTAAATAGCCGAACCTTGCAACCTAGCATACCTGGTAGTTGCTTGAGCTATGATGTGCCTTATCCTGCTATGCATGCTATGCTTAGAGTTGTGTATGGTCTGTCATCTGGGAGATGAACAGAAATGTGGAATGTGTTCGGTGAGCAAAGGTTGTGTGTTGAACTTGATTTGGTAAAGGTACCGGTGAAAGGCTGTGTAGGAGTACATGGCGGGTTGTTTCATTGGAACCGTCCTTAGGAACTGAGTTCCGTGTATGTAATCCAAGACTAGATACTACCACATGCTGGGCCCTGAAATATGACCCCGCTCGGCCTATTAATCGCGTAGTACTCGGTCCAGGAGTTGCAAGTAGTTTCTGGTGTTTATAGTAATGCTGGAGGCCGTGCATGGTGCTGACCTGAGAGGTGGACCGTGATGCGGTAGGCAGTGGCACGGTGTACCAAGTGGCACCCGGATGGTGGGCTTGGGAACCCTGCGCCCATCGTTTGAGGCCGTGGCGGAAACCTCGGCCGGACTTCCGCACGGGTTACTCTTAGATAGGCGATAAACCTGGACTAGGTACTAGTGTGGTTAACGGTCGTGGCCGACTCCCTCGCTGGGCTTCCACTTGAAGGTTGCCGAGGTGCATGACGTGCACATGGCGATAAGTGGCGAGAGCGTGTGTGACGAAGTACACCCCTGTAGGGTTATGATCTATTCGAATAGCCGTGTCCGCGGATATGGACTACTTGGAGACATATGTTGTTCATAGATAACTTCAATGGCTACTCATAAAATTGTCAAGATAAGTGTGAGTGTCGTGGACGGTATTTCCGTATGGAGACGGAATGATTCCACGATAGTGTATTGTTGTGGTGTTAGTGGACTCGTGTGCGAGAAATCAAGTTGTCAAAATCATTTAAAAATGCAAGTTGTCTAGCCACGAGTCAAATGCTGGCTTTCCACATGAAACCCCACAATACCTTTTGATACCTTGCATGAGCAGTTAGTCATCCTAAAGTCTTGCTGAGTACCTTCGTACTCATGTTTGCTTAATAAATGTTGCAGAGGTTGCTAATGACCCTAATGGAGGGTTCTTCGTAGACATCGACGACGACGAGTAGCTGGTGTCCCAGCTACGATCTGGCCCTACGCCGGCTCTGTAGTATAGTCAGGCCATGTGCCTTCTAGTTGCCTGTCTGTACCCAGACAGTTTATAACTCTTCCGCTGGCTTGTAATTGTATGACTGCTATTATGGGTCGTGAGACCCTTAATGTGTAATATTATGTGTGTGGCTCTTTCGAGCCTCGTAAATAAAGGTTGTATGTTTATGGCTATGTTGTGATGCCATCGATGTATCTATACATATCGGTATGCCATGCGTACGTGTGTCGTACTTGATATGTATGGGGTTCGATTACGTAGTCGTGAACTTTAGTAGCACTCCTTACAAGGAAATGCCCCTTTGTGATCTAACGAGCCTTGGTAGTTCGCTACTGCTCCGGACACAATGGTTGACCGGCATGTGTCCTTCTTAGTTGCTGTGTCTGTCCCCTTTGGGGAAATGTCACGCGATGTAATGGAGTCCTTGTAGCTTGCTACGACTCGTCTACATTCGCTGATGATCGACACCTGCTTTGTTGGGTCATGTATGCCTGTCCTTGTGCGGTACTGCCACTTTGGTTTATGACTAGTGTCGATCCGGGTTCTTTGACATTGGATTGCTAGCGACACCTTCGCATACGTGAGTCAAAAGACGCAAACGGTCCCGGCTAAGGTAAGGCTGCAGCCGTGGAGTTAACCGTGCGTGAGACCACAAAGGGATGCGATGTGTTACAGGCTGGATTGCTATGGCTTAGGATCGGGGTCCCGACAGCGTTGGTATCAGAGCCTGACTGACTATAGGATTACTAAGCTAAACTGGTCGAAGTTGAGTCTAGAATTGCTTTAGTTATATATAAGGGAATTGTTTGGGGAAGGGAACGTAAGATTCTTGTTCTCTTCTCAGGTTATTCTATTCTGGTCATCCTCGTCTTTTCTGCGGGAATTAAGGACTAGGTTACTCATCTTCTTCTAGGCTCGTGTTCTGATCGGTAGATTATAGGACTACGGGTCAAGAGACATTGGGTTTCTTCTATTCCTAGGAAAAAGGAAGTAAGTTGATGATCAGAGAGTTGAACTTGATAGTTGAGTGGTTACGCTATTCCATTTTGGGTTGTCTCAAATTTGTTTTGAGCATTTACAGCCGTTATGCTGCCCAATTTTGCATTCGGAGCTCTAATGCTTTTGCATTACTCTCTATTTACAGATGCCTGGCCGTCCTTCTCGTCAGGTGGTACGTCTGACCAGGTGCATTGATGTACCGGGTCATACGGCCATGCTGGTCAGGGTGATGTCGGTGTGCGGTTACCGCTGGTACCCCGAGTACACAGTGGAGGAACAGTACCGAGACTTCAACCAGAGCCAGTACATCTGCACTGTTAGGGTATTTCCAGACTACCCTGGAGCTGAGAAGCCAATCCATTGGTCCTATGGGTTGGGGGTCACCGTTGACATGGCAGTACAGGATGCTGCCTATTCAATGCTGACCATTATGAGAGCGAGACATGCACTGCTGCAGAATTCAGAGTTCTGCTATGTTCCGGCCTCTTAGCCTGGTGAAGAGGGATACCTCAGTGGAGTCTATTTTGATTCTTCTATGGAGGATCCACTACTGCAGTCCACTGTTGAGATGCTAGAGAACAGAGACAGGGATGCTCATGCTCTCCGCATGGAGCTTTATGCTACCCGTGCCCGTCTGTGGACAGCTTTGACGCAGCTGGCACCGGTAGTCCAGACAGGGTATGGAGAGATGGAGATGTTGAACCCTGTTAGGACCCATCTTCCGGCCCACGTTGACTGGCCAGCTATAGGAGGAGTTACACCTCTTCTGGGACCCCTCTTACCACCAGTCAGGGGACCAAGGCCACATCCGTGTCCTTATGGATCTTAGGGATCTCAGGCTAGAGTGTTTCCTGATCCGCAGGTTGAGCTTCCAGTCCATGGAGGTAATCTCTATGAGATGTTTTATGCGGATGCCTGAGCAGTGAGCGGAAGGATAGTGTGGTAGTAGCCGTACGTTCACAGTCCTGCGTGACTTGTGAAGTATGCGTGTAATGTGAAATGAATTCCGGAGGCCTAGATAAATAATGTATAGGAAGCTTGTAAGCCTCTGATGAGTAGTTTCACAATTTCAGTAGTTCGCTCTTCGGTTAAGGGTGTACTGAACTATGTAAGGGTGTGTATGAACCATGGTGTATATATAGCAGTTGCTTGTTACCATGCAGTTCGGATATTCATTTCCGCATTCCGTGTGTTCAGTACATTCTTAATCCATAGCTAGTTTTGATATGATATTGGTCTAAGCTATGAGTTTGTTTGTCAGGATGGTGTTCACCAGGTTGAACCGTGCCCCTGCTCATGAGCAAGGTGAGGGTAGTCAAGCGTTGCAGGAAGACCTGCCTCACCCACCTTCTCTGGTAGAAGTGATGCTTGAGGCAGAAAGGAACAAAAGGGAGACCAACCGACTGCTAGAGCGTATTGAGCAGAATACGGCTCGACAGCCTAGGAATGCTGAAGTGTCCCTCAATGACTTTGTGAAGCTGAATCCTCCAAAGTTTCATCATTCCGTCGATCCCCTCGACGCTGATGACTGGTTGTGCAGCATCTCACGCAAGATTCGCTCTGCGAATGTGTCTGAGGCCGACAAGGTGACCTTCGCGGCGTATTTCCTGGAAGGACCCGCCAATCTGTGGTGGGAGAATTTTGAAGCTATGCGTCCCGCTGAACCAGTGGCCACATGGGCAGACTTCAGTGCAGCTTTTCGTCTGCACCATATTCCAGAGGGCCTGATGGACAGAAAGAGAGAGGAGTTCTGTGCCTTCACTCAGGGCAAGTTGTCTGTGGATGCCTATAGCCGCGAGTTCGGTAACCTCGCCCGCTATGCAACAGAGGAGGTGTCTACTGACGGCAAGAAGCAAGCAAGATTCCGTAAGGGTCTGAGCCCTGAGCTCCGTCGTGACCTGCGCTTCCATGAGTGTGCGAGCTTTCAAGCCCTGGTCAACAAAGCGATCAGTGCCGAGACTGGTCATACTGACTTCGAAGCCACCAGGAAGCACTCCCGTGACTTTGGCTCGTCTTCTGGTTCCGCGTTTCCAAAACGCAGGCTGTGGGTTCCAAACAGTTCTCTGCCACCAAGATACACTCCGAGGCCATCCTACGTGGCGCCTCAGACGAATCAGGCCAACCCTCCAGCAAAAGCTTATGGTGGTCCGGCAAGCAATGCTGCACCACGTGCCAACCAGGTGATATGCTACAAGTGTGGAGAACCAGGGCACTATTCCCGTGAGTGTCCTCAGAATGTGGGTGCCAAGCAACCCGAAAAGTCCGTCGGGCAGGCCAAGTCGGGCAAAGCGTACTATGTGAAGCCAACTCCTGCACGTGGCCGTGTGAATTATGTGTCAGCAGAAGAAGCTGCAGAGGATCCCGACGTCATGCTTGGTACGCTTCTGGTTAATCATCACCCAACGTCCGTTCTCTTTGACACTGGGTCTTCTCATTCCTTCATTTCAGAAAGTTATGCACAGTTGCATAACATGTCTTTTTGTGATATGCCAATCCCATTGGTTGTCCAAACCCCTGGTAGTAAATGGCAAACCTCTAGGATAACCTATGACAATGAAATTCTAGTAGATAGGCTAGTTTTTCTAGCCTCATTGATAGCCTTGAAATCTTCGGATATTAATATCATCTTGGGCATGGACTGGATGTCAGCTCACTATGCCAAGATTGATACTCATTCTAGAAATGTCCAACTTATCCATCCCTCGGGTGAGATAGTAAATGTCTCCACTCGAGTTGCCAAATGCCAACTCTATTCCCTAAATGCCAACCCTCTTCCGGAACTTGAAGACATTCCGGTAGTCCGTGACTTTCCGGATGTTTTTCCAGAGGAACTGCCAGGAATTCCACCTGACAGAGATGTAGAGTTTGTGATAGATCTTGTTCCGGGAACTGTCCCAATAGCCAGGAGACCTTATAAGATGGCACCCCTGGAGCTAGCCGAACTTAAGAAGCAATTAGATGAGGCTTTGAACAAAGGTTTCATTCGTCCTAGCTCTTCTCCTTGGGCTTGTCCCGTCCTCTTCATCAAGAAGAAAGACGGAACTGATCGAATGGTTGTAGATTACCGACCAGTTAATCTGGTCACCATAAAGAACAAGTATCCGCTCCCCAGGATCAACGATCTGTACGATCAGCTCGCTGGATCCTCAGTCTTCTCCAAAATGGATTTGAGGTTGGGATACCATCAAATCAAGATTAAGAACGGGGACATTCCAAAAACGGCTTTTGTTACTCGTTATGGCCAATATGAGTACACCGTTATGTCCTTCGGTTTAACCAATACCCCAGCCACCTTCTCTTGGCTGATGAATTCAATCTTCATGGAGTATTTGGATAAATTCGTCGTGGTATACCTCGATGATATTCTCATCTACTCGAAGAATGAACAAGAACATGCCGAGCATCTAAGGCTGGTATTGATGAAACTTCGAGAGCATCGCCTTTATGCCAAATTTTCAAAATGTGAATTCTGGTTACCAGAAGTGACCTATCTAGTCCACGTAATCTCTGGTAAGGGTATTGCTGTCAATCCCGAGAGAGTTCAAGCTGTCCTTGATTGGACTCAACCTGAATCGGTTAAGCAAGTTAGGAGTTTTCTTGGTCTAGCGAGCTATTGTCGCCGCTTTGTCGAGAATTTCTCCAAGGTTGCAAAGCCTCTAACTGAACTCCTCAAGAAGGATAAAAAGTTTGAGTGGACACCACAGTGTGAGCATAGTTTTCAGGAACTGAAAAGACGCCTGACTTCCGCACCTGTGTTGCTACCACCAGATTTCTCTAAGGACTTTGTTATCTACTGCGACGCCTCGCGACAAGGATTAGGTTGCATACTCATGCAAGATCGTCATGTGATCGCATACGCATCTCGTCAGTTGCGTCCACATGAGGATAATTATCCCACACATGACCTTGAGCTTGCAGCTGTGGTCCATGCACTAAAAACCTGGCGACATTACCTTCTGGGTAATCGTTGCGAAATATTCACTGATCACCAAAGTTTGAAGTATATCTTCACCCAGCCGGATTTGAATCTCAGGCAAAGATGGTGGGTTGAGTTGATCTCGGATTACGACTTAGGGATAAATTACACCCCGGGGAAGGCCAATGTTATGGCCGATGCGCTAAGTCGTAAATCTTATTGTAACAATTTGATGCTACAACAAGGTCAACCACATCTCCATGAGGACTTTCGGAAGTTGAATCTTCATATTGTTCCTCAAGGATTCCTTTCTACCCTGGTGGCGAAGCCTACTCTTAAGGATCAAATTATAGCTGGCCAAAAGCATGACAAGGGTATATCACGGATCAAGGAGAATATTTTTAGTGGAAACGCTAAAGAATTTTCCATGAACGATCAAGGTGTTGTGTTCTTCCAGAATCGTTTAGTGGTTCCTAAGAACCCACATCTAAGGCAGTTAATCCTTAAGGAGGCTCATGATTCTCCTCTCACCATTCATCCCGGTAGTACTAAGATGTATGAGGACCTACGCAAGAGGTTCTGGTGGACTAGGATGAAGAGAGAAATTGCTGAGTTCGTTGCTAACTGCGACGTTTGTCGTCGAGTTAAGGCAGAACATCAAAGGCCTGCTGGCACCCTTCAACCTCTAGCTATTCCTGAATGGAAATGGGATAAAGTTAGCATGGATTTCATTACCGGATTTCCCAAGACCAAGAAAGGAAATAATGCTATCTTTGTGGTCATTGACCGTCTTTCCAAAGTGGCTCATTTTCTTCCTGTTCGTGAGAGTATAACAGCTAGCCAGCTAGCAGAATTATATATCTCCCGAATAGTGTCTCTTCATGGTGTTCCCCTGGAGATTAACTCGGACCGTGGAAGTATCTTTACTTCTCGCTTCTGGGAAAGTTTTCAGAATGCCATGGGGACTCACCTATCTTTTAGCACTGCTTTCCATCCCCAATCAAGTGGTCAAGTAGAAAGAGTGAATCAAATTCTAGAAGATATGCTCCGAGCTTGTGTTATATCATTCGGTATGAATTGGGAGAAGTGTCTTCCATTCGCCGAATTCGCTTATAACAATAGTTACCAATCGAGCTTGGGCAAAGCCCCTTTTGAAATTCTCTATGGACGAAGATGTCGAACACCTCTTAATTGGTCAGAAACCGGAGAGAGGCAACTCTTTGGTCCGGATATGATCCAGGATGCAGAAGAGCAGGTTCGCATTATTCGTGAAAAGTTGAAAACATCCCAGTCTCGTCAAAAGAGCCAATATGATCGTCATCATAAGGCTGTGACCTTTGAAGTTGACGAGAAGGCTTACCTTCGGGTTACACCTTTGAAGGGTACCGATCGTTTCGGTATCAAGGGCAACTTGGCTCCTCGTTACATTGGTCCTTTTCGCATTCTTGCCAAACGAGGAGAAGTTGCCTACCAGTTGGAACTTCCTCCGCATCTTTCCAAGGTTCATGATGTTTTCCACGTCTCGCAACTCAGGTGTTGCTTTTCGGATCCTATCCGTGAAGTGGACCACGAAACGCTTGATCTACAAGATAACCTTTCATACCGAGAATACCCCGTGCGTATTCTTGATCAAGCTGAGCGTACCACTCGACGTCGAAACCTCAAGTTTCTTAAAGTTCAATGGTCAAATCATTCTGAAAAGGAGGCAACTTGGGAAAGAGAGGATCGTCTCCGACTTGAATATCCGGCGTTATTCCCGACGACTTCTAAATCTCGGGACGAGATTCTTTTGAGTGGGGGTGAATTGTCACATCCCTAACCCTTAAGCAAGATAGCCTTGTGCTCATGTCTTCTTTGCATTTGCATCTAATATTTTTTCAACAAGAACAACAAAGTGGCAAAGGAAAAACTCAAAACCCTAGCCACTATTTCAAATAAAGGATTTCTCAAACTAGTTAAAATCAATGAACCCAAAATGGCCTCAAGAAATGTTCAAACTTTCTGATAAATCATGAAAGTAAATGAGCATTGGAGAAAACTATTTTCTTGACACTTTAAGCATTTTAAATTAATGCAAAAAGCCACTGGTTTCAAATTTTAAATTTGAAATCAGAAACTATAAATTTTCAAAAATGTTGAAAACTTTGGAATTGGTTGGGAATATTATAACAATATTTCAGGAGGACTAAAATAGTTTTTACTTTTTGTTTTGGAGCTGAAATAAATAGCAAAACAATAGTTAGCAAAACAGAAAAACAAAAACAGAAAAAAATGGGAAACTCTTACCTGCCGCCTAGCCTGGCCCGCCCCATCTCCCTGGCTCGTCCCCTCCCTCGCGCTAGTAGGAGCAGGAGGTGGCCGCCGCCTCCTCCGGCGCGGCCACGCACCTGTGCGCCTGCCTGGCCGCCGCCTCGCGCTGGCAAGGCCGGGGATAAGCTCCCCAGGGTCTCCTCTATCCATTCCCCAGCACCATTCTTCCTCTCCTCTCGGATCTTGCCCTCCCTCCTGCTGCCGCCATTGGAGCCGAGCTCGAGCTCGAGCCGCAGCACCTCTAGCCATGGGAACCCTCCTCCGAGTAGTCTGTTAGCTCCGCCTCGTCGCCCTGGTCATCTCTGCAGATGCCGAAGCTTCCCCAAGCTCTGCATCGCCCCAACACCGTCGTCTTCCACCTCCGGCCGCCGAACCTCTCCCGTCGATTCGCTCCCTCCGGCGCATCCCCGTGCCCCTCAACAGCACCATCAGAACCGCCGTGAGCTCGTCGTCGTTTCCCCTCTCGCCCCACGCTCTCCCGTGCATCGTAGCCTCGTTCCCCACCAAGGCCGAGAGCTTCTCGCCGCCGGTCATGTCGTCGTCGTCGCTGTGGTGTCTGATCCACGCGCTCGAGCTAGGATTCGAGCTCCTGGAGCCTCCAGGAGTGCGATGAGCCCTCCAGCTGCCCCCCGTGCCCTAGAGCCATCGCTCGTAGAAGGCCGAGCTTCGGCCGCCGCTCCGGCTCATCGCCGGCGCCTCTCCCGGCGACCCTAGCCTCCCCTGATGCCCCTGCCAGATCCCACTTCATCAGCGTTCCGTAGCTGCAAACCGCGTTCAAATTGGTGTTGTGCAGCGCCGATTAGGTCGTCTCCGGCGAGCCCTCCGCCGCGGGCTTGGTCGTCGGCGACCACCCTCCGGTGGGCGTCGACGTGGCCGACCATTAGGGCGTAATTGCCCTCCCCTCAGTCGCTGCCAGAGGGCCCCACGCCTGGTCAAACCCCAATTAGGGGCTGGTCAGCGCGGGGTTCGCCCCTTGGTCACTGACCAGTGGGTCCCCCGTGTCAGGTTTGACCTGAACAGGTCGTCTGACCTGTTGACGTCAGCCTGATGCAATAAATAGAATTTCTAGTATAGAAATAATTCCAGTAAATTGCTAAAACCTGTAAAAATCATAGAAATTAATCTGTAACTCCAATGAAAATAATTTATATATGAAAAAGTATCAGAAAAATTCAAGGATTCTGGTTATGCTATTTTCAACCATGTTTGAAAAAGTTACAGAACCCTAAATTGTGGAATAAGGAATAATTCAATTCTTATAATTACTTTTAAAATGGAATTTGGAAAATATTCAAATTTCAATATGAATGCAATGATCCCACACTGTCCTAATTACAAATCAGTACCATAACATGACAATTCATGCATGCTAACATCAAGTTGATCTGAGCATCAGGTCGAATCAATTAAACCGGTATCCGAGAATACCCCGTTTGAATTGCTATTCGAATGTGATTCAAATCAACTCTAAACCTAATACCTGTTGAAAATAACAACTTATCACTTTGCATTCTCATGCCATGCTCATGCACCATTTTGATTGCATATGATTGTTATTGAATGTTGCCGTTCATTTCGGTAGGCTCCGCACCCCCGGATTCCACCGAATATCCGTCTAACGGATATCGTTCCTCCTCTGAGCAATAAGGCAAGCAACCCCTTTGATCATCCCGATAATTCCCATGTTCTTGCTCCTGCACTTTTTTATTGCATTAGGATCAAATGCTTCAACTGTTTTTGCCACGTTAGTTGAACCCACTTCCTTTGCATGACCTAACCTTGTCACAGTAAATAGCCGAACCTTGCAACCTAGCATACCTGGTAGTTGCTTGAGCTATGATGTGCCTTATCCTGCTATGCATGCTATGCTTAGAGTTGTGTATGGTCTGTCATCTGGGAGATGAACAGAAATGTGGAATGTGTTCGGTGAGCAAAGGTTGTGTGTTGAACTTGATTTGGTAAAGGTACCGGTGAAAGGCTGTGTAGGAGTACATGGCGGGTTGTTTCATTGGAACCGTCCTTAGGAACTGAGTTCCGTGTATGTAATCCAAGACTAGATACTACCACATGCTGGGCCCTGAAATATGACCTCGCTCGGCCTATTAATCGCGTAGTACTCGGTCCAGGAGTTGCAAGTAGTTTCTGGTGCTTATAGTAATGCTGGAGGCCGTGCATGGTGCTGACCTGAGAGGTGGACCGTGATGCGGTAGGCAGTGGCACGGTGTACCAAGTGGCACCCGGATGGTGGGCTTGGGAACCCTGCGCCCATCGTTTGAGGCCGTGGCGGAAACCTCGGCCGGACTTCCGCACGGGTTACTCTCAGATAGGCGATAAACCTGGATTAGGTACTAGTGTGGTTAACGGTCGTGGCCGACTCCCTCGCTGGGCTTCCGCTTGAAGGTTGCCGAGGTGCATGACGTGCACATGGCGATAAGTGGCGAGAGCGTGTGTGACGAAGTACACCCCTGCAGGGTTATGATCTATTCGAATAGCCGCGTCCGCGGATATGGACTACTTGGAGACATATGTTGTTCATAGATAACTTCAATGGCTACTCATAAAATTGTCAAGATAAGTGTGAGTATCGTGGACGGCATTTCCGTATGGAGACGGAATGATTCCACGATAGTGTATTGTTGTGGTGTTAGTGGACTCGTGTGCGAGAAATCAAGTTGTCAAAATCATTTAAAAATGCAAGTTGTCTAGCCACGAGTCAAATGCTGGCTTTCCGCATGAAACCCCACAATACCTTTTGATACCTTGCATGAGTAGTTAGTCATCCTAAAGTCTTGCTGAGTACCTTCGTACTCATGTTTGCTTAATAAATGTTGCAGAGGTTGCTAATGACCCCAATGGAGGGTTCTTCGTAGACATCGACGACGACGAGTAGCTGGTGTCCCAGCTACGATCTGGCCCTACGTCGGCTCTGTAGTATAGTCAGGCCATGTGCCTTCTAGTTGCCTGTCTGTACCGAGACAGTTTATAACTCTTCCGCTGGCTTGTAATTGTATGACTGCTATTATGGGTCGTGAGATCCTTAATGTGTAATATTATGTGTGTGGCTCTCCCGAGCCTCTTAAATAAAGGTTGTATGTTTATGGTTATGTTGTGATGCCATCGATGTATCTATACATATCGGTATGCCATGCGCACGTGTGTCGTACTTGATATGTATGGGGTTCGATTACTTAGTCGTGAACTTTAGTAGCACTCCTTACAAGGAAATGCCCCTTTGTGATCTAACGAGCCTTGGTAGTTCGCTACTGCTCCGGACACAATGGTTGACCGGCATGTGTCCTTCTTAGCTGCTGTGTCTGTCCCCTTTGGGGAAATGTCACGCGATGTAATGGAGTCCTTGTAGCTTGCTACGACTCGTCTACATTCGCTGATGACCGACACCTGCTTTGTTGGGTCATGTATGCCTGTCCTTGTGCGGTACCGCCACTTTGGTTTATGACTAGACATGTCGATCCGGGTTCTTTGACATTGGATTGCTAGCAACACCTTCGCATACGTGACTCAAAAGACGCAAACGGTCCCGGCTAAGGTAAGGCTGCAGCCGTGGAGTTAACCGTGCGTGAGACCACAAAGGGATGCGATGTGTTACAGGCTGGATTCCTATGGCTTAGGATCGGGGTCCCGACAATAGTTTTACCTCGACCCCCTTTAACCGTACAATGTTCCTATGACTCAGGTATGAAGAAAATGAAACAGAAAGAGTAAATCTTCAAGCTTCAAAGTCTTCAGAGTGTTTTCTTCAGGACACAGAAATTACTTATCTTCAATATCTTCATGAGGAATATCAATTTCTCCGCAATTTCTTCACGATCAAAATCTTCAAGGAATGACCAAAGTCTTCACCTGAAGACATACATTTTTTGGGGTCGATATTCATCGAAGAACTCAAACTCCTCAGCGACTTATAGAGACTGTGTACACTCACACACATATCAGTCTCTTAACCTATAAGTCTTCAAACCACCAATATCACTAAGGGGCACTAGATGCACTTACTTGGTGGTTGATGACAAGTAGGTTAAGGTTTCAACGGGGATAATAATATGGAATGTACGTACAGAGTTTGAGGAATTTGAAGTCAAGATACAGAGAAACTCCCCCTGAAGATGTGCATGTTTTGAGCAGCAAATGCACATTGATGATATATATCATGGAGATCTTCCCGTGTATCTTGTAATTCATGCATGCATTTGACCTATAGTATGAGGAATTTGAAATGCATGATGAAAAAGGGTGTATGACGAATTTCAGCATGTATGCATTAATTAACTTTAGGAATAAGCATGCGAGGAAAAATGTTCAAAAGTGTCAGAACACCATCAGGCTTAAGTTACAACTCATTACATCAAAATCTTCAGAAGAGCCTAGAGTTTGTAACTTAATAAAGTTTATAAGCCCATAAATAAACCTTCTTGAAGAATAACTTTTAGATTTCCCCCCTTTGTCATCAAGTGACGAAAAGGGACAAAACTGAGGACGAACGCCCGTGAAGAACTTCACTTCTATGTTTAGGAAGAGGCACGAGCATTCTTCGAGTCAGACTTCCTTGTTGGGCTAGTTACTGTATCTGCGGGTTCTTCATCTGAATCAGCGGTGTAGAATGAAGAAAATGAGCTGTCCTCAAGGTTAGGAACTAGAATATTCCTGAATTTCTTCTTTGGTGGCCATGACCAATCAAAGTCGCGAGTGAATTCCAATTCTTAAAGTTCCCTGGGAGTCCTCAGATGAGACAATATGGCCCAAGTGCGATCAAATACCTCATGAAGATAATAGTGATTCTTCTTCACAACATTCTGAGTATCATTGAGGGTTTTCACAATGGAGCCAAACTGGCATTTTACCCACTTGTGATTGTGATCGACTTTCTGATGAAGACTGAGGAGAAGCTCTCTGTCAGTCATCACCCTTAGGGCAGTTGGGCTTGGAGGTTTTGCTCTGTCATCAGATTCTTGAGTGGCGGTGTCATCATATGAGGAATAGGAGACAGCCTTGCGGAATTGACCATCTAGGGGCCGATTTCTTTCATCAGTCATTGACTTGCCTTTGCCTTCAACAGGTTCAAAAGTTTTCTTGATGACTTTGAGAGGCGGTAGATAACCGAGGTGATTCTGATAGTCAGGTTGGTAGTTGATGGCGGATCTGTTTCTGATACAACTCATGATCCAAGGAACATAAATCTTTAGCTCAAATGGTGACAAGGCATTATCAGCCAAAGTCCTTAAGAAGAAATCATGAAGGTTCATTTTGTTGCCATGAATGACATTGAACACGATATTCTTCATGATACCAACAACATCTTCTTCCTTATCATGCACTTCGATAGGTGCGATGGAATATGCCAATATTCTATAAACAGTCCTCGGCACATACTTCAATTCCTTCACTTGGAATCTTGTCCTTGGAGGTTGGCCGAGAGCCAAAGGTTTCATGAGGACTTCCATTAGATGATTTGGCAGCTTTCTTTCATCATAGAGTTTAATTGCTTCATCTGAAGGTATTGATATTGGTAAAGCTTGAACACTACTGAAATTCAGAAATTTGCTGTCTGCCATGGCGGACGGCAAAGGGGGGAACCACGGACGGCAAAGGCTTTGCCGTCGGTCAGCAGACGGCAAACTAGACGGTAAAAAAAATCCGGTGAAGAGGTTCTTTGCCGTTTGCTTTTGTAAAGCGGACGACAAAGAATCTTTGCCATGAGGGGGCAGATGGCAAACAATATGGGACGGCACATAGTGTAACGTCCCCATTAAGTGTTAACGGCAGGCCTCCTCTCTTTGCCGTCTGCCATCCCCCCTTTGCCATGCGGCGGGAGACGGCAAAGAGGGGAGAGAGAGGGGGCTGATTCCCCCCTTTGCCGTCTGCCTGCCCCCCTTTGCCATGTGGGGGCAAACGGCAAAGAGGGGAGAGAGAGGGGGCAGATTCCCCCCTTTGCCGTCTGCCTACACCCCTTTGCCATGTGGGGGCAGATGGCAAAGAGGGGAGAGAGAGGGGGCAGATTCCCCCCTTTGCCGTCTGCCATCCCCCCTTTGCCATGTGGGGGCAGACGACAAAGGGGGGAACCAGCCCCTTTTTAATTTATTTTTTATTATATCCAGCATTTTTAACAGTAATCAGGATATATATATATATGACATAAATAAATTTCTTTTCGTAGTCATAACCATATTAAAATAACTCTCATCCATAGTGCATACATATTATGCAAGTTGCATCCATACCAAGCCATATATTACACCAGTTTCATCCACATGCATACAAAGTTTCATTTATATCCATATACTACAATAGTTTCAATACAAGCCATGGTACAAGAAATCATCTTCAAGCATTCCATCAATATAATCCAAGCTTCCCGTGAAGTGAAGGTAATCTACAAAATGAGAAATAAGAAAGTTAGAAGAATAATACTAGATGAAGAAGTGTATATACAGGTTATTTCGGAGAGAAATTAGCTAAGTATAGACCATTTAGGAGCTAACTAAGCTAATTATGTCATTTAGGTGGAACCCTAGCTAACTATAGGTCGTTTCGGAGCTAACTTGGGTAAAATAGGTCATTCCAGAGCAAACTATGCTTATTTAGCCATTTTGGATCGAGCTTGGCTAATTATAGGCCATTTAATACCAAATTTAGGGGGAATAGGTCATCTTGCAGCTACGTAAGCCTTATTATGTCATTTAGGAGAGAACTTAGCTAACTATAGGTCATTTTTTATTAAATAGGTCATTTTGGAGCTAACTAAGCTAATTATGTCATTTCGTAGGATAATTAGCCAATTTAGCCTTTCTTGGATGAGTCTAAGCTACGGAGAAGAAGAGAAAGAGAATAAGAAGTAAAAGAAGAAGGAGGAGGAGGAGGATGAGGAGAAGGAAGAGGAGAATAAGAAGAAAAGAAGAAGGAGAAGGAGAAGGAGGAAGAAGGAGGAAGAAGAAGGATAAGGAGGAGCTCCTTCTCCTTCTTCTCCTCCTTCTTCTCCTTCTTCTTATCCTCCTCCTTCTCCTTCTTCTTCTTCTCTTCTTCTTCTTCTTCCTTCCTTTCATTTTTCCTCTTTCTTCTCCTCTTGTCCCCTTCTTCGGGCTAAATTGGCTTAGAATGCCTTTTTGGAGCTAATTATGTCATTTCGAGGATAATTAGCTAAGTATAGGTCATGTTTTATTAAATAGACCATTTAGGAGCTAACTAAGGTAATTATGTCATATAGGTGGAACCCTAGCTAACTATAGGTCGTTCCGGAGCTAACTTGGGTAAAATAGGTCATTCCGGAGCAAACTATGCTTATTAAGCCATTATGGATCTAGCTAGGCTAATTATAAGCCATTTAATACCTAAGTTAGGGGGAATAGGTCATCTTGTAGCTACGTAAGCTTTATTATGTCATTTAGGAGAGAACTTAGCAAACTATAGGTGATTTTTTATTAAATATGTCATTTTGGAGCTAACTAAGCTAATTATGTCATTTCGTAGGATAATTAGCCAATTTAGCCTTTCTTGGATGAGTCTAAGCTACGTAGAAGAAGAGAGAGAGAAGAAGAAGTAAAAGAAGGAGGAGGAGGAGGAGGAGGAGGAGAAGGCAGAGGAGAAGAAGAAGAAAAGAAGAAGGAGAAGGAGAAGGAGGAAGAAGGAGGAAGAAGGAGAAGGAGAAGGAGGAGCTCCTTCTCCTTCTTCTCCTCCTTCTCTCCTTCTTATTATCCTCCTCCTTCTCCTTCTTCTTCTTCTCTTCTTCTTCTTCTTCTTCCTTCCTTTCATTTTTCCTCTTTCTTAAATAGGTCATTTTGGTCATTTTTTATTAAATAGGTCATTTTGGAGCTAACTAAGCTAATTATGTCATTTCGTAGGATAATTAGCCAATTTTGCCTTTCTTGGAGCTAACTAAGCTAATTATGTCATTTAGATGGAAGTCTAGCTATTTTTATTAAAATACTAGAAATAACATACCATTATCGTCATCACAGCTGTGAAGCACGGTGGCTGTGGCTTGTTTCACCTGGAGAAGGCTGCCCTGGAGAAGGCTCGACTGTAGAAGGGTCGTGCGATGCGTTTCGGGAGATATTCTGCACCAAACATCGTTTGCAATGTGTAGTTAGCATGAGGACACTCTTAAGATCACTGCACTGAAATGAAACTCACCGTCCCCGCCACGTTAATGACTGGCATCGACGGAGGGACTTGGCCGCTCTTCTCACACATAGACTGTACATTTGGTTTCGACAAGTCAAACTTTTTATTTATTAATGAAACGGACATTCAAATGCAAGATTTGAAATAACATTAAGAAGAAACTTACCACGAAGAGCTCGTATATGGACCTGTTAGACGCATCATTCCGTGCCCTCTCCGCCTCCACCAATGGAGTCGTCCTCTCCTCCAGCTCCCTAATTTCCTTATCCTTCTCCGCCATAGCCGCCTGCATTGCCTCTCTCTCTTTCTGAATAGTAGCCTGCAACACAACTCATTGTTAGCAATGTAATCATATTGGTTCCAGCGCACAACATAATGCGGAAAGATAGTTGAGTCCATTAAACTAACCTCGATGGCGAGCTCGACTGGCCATGGAGGACGTGTTATCTCCGGACAAGAGCTTGTTTGGCGTGCCTTTATCTGCCAGAGAGTGCTAGGACAACGTATAAGGACGTCTCCAATGGCGATCGAGCCATGGGGCCTCCCGTTGCCAGCTATCATCACCATCTCTGGATCAATAGGCCCCTCGCTCGGGTTAAAGTCCTCCCCTTTCCTCGCCTTCCCGTGATCTCTGTACTTCATGAGCTTGTGGTGAGAGGAGATGTTGGTGAAGTTTTCTGGATGCTCGAGGTCAGACTCAGAGAATGCCTTGACCTTCTTGTATCAGGCAGTATGGGCCATCTCATACAGGTCGTACATCTGTGGCGCCTCCGTCTTATTGTGACGCGCCTAAAAGTGAGAGAGAGAGGAAAATTGTATTAGTAAAGGGCTCAAGATAGCATTAAGAATGAATTGCATGAGGCATGAAGCAAACCACATACCCAGTTCTCGCCAAATTGGATTAAGTTGACGCTCCCTTGATGGTGTGGCACGCCAACCATTTTGCCACGCCTCTCCTTGGCGTTGTTGTGGCTGGCCTCCCACGTTTCGGAGCACCACTGATCCACCAAGGCCTCCCAACAATCCATCTTATCCACACACCATCCCGGGGGCACCTAAGTTAATAAAGAGAAATTTGAGCGCGTAAGAACCAAATCAAGGAAACTAACTACAAAGCCTTAATAATATGTAATTACCTTCATGTAATGCTCCTTCTCCATCTTAGCATCACGGCACTTCGCCTTGTCAATCCTAATACGCCACGTGGCATAGTAGTCTCGAAAAGCCTACACCCAAGCCTCGTGCCGAAAGTTTTGAAGTAGGCGGCGACATTCGGTTTTGATAACCTTTGCCGCATCCTCCTCGTATCCCTCCTCACACCTGTAGTAGGTCTGCAAACGAGACAACACCGATTAGTACAATAAATAGCTATGGTTGATTTATAATTGTGTGAAGGAGAAATTACCCAGAACTTTCAGATCACCATGTCCGCCCTCGTGTCGCACAAAACACCGTCGATCTCCACCTCCGGCGGGGCCGGGGCACCCAAGTAGTGCTCCCAGGTCATTCCTACCTCTCGCTCCCGACCGGGCAACGTAACAAACCCTGGGAAGTTTCTACGACAAAGAACACCAAGGACGCTGTTGGGCTTGCGGACACCCTTGGCAACAATCCAACCCCTACACTATGACAAATTAAAGCCAAAACATTAGATATTTGAGAAAACGCGAAGGCAAAAGGTTAAATTAGAGTAAATTAAGTTACTTGTCCCCATTTGGCCTAATTGACCACCTCTGCTCGGGGGTCGCTGGCACGAGCGAGAGCCCCGAACTACCACGCTGGTAGACAGTAGCCCCCTCACCCAGCTCCTCGTTGCTACCAGCATCCCACTGGGTCTCTTCGGACGTACCCTCATCCCTGCTTTGCTCCGGAGTCTCCTGGAAGGAAGTCTCTGGGACACGAGTCTCCTGGGTCGAAGGCTCGTCGACCTGAGGCTCGTGAACCGGAGACCGTGTAGCCTCCACCTCAGACGAATCCACCCTAGAAGTCCTGTGCTCAGGTGAATCATCTTGGGGTGGTGGCGGAGACCGTGTAGCCGCCACCTCAGAAGGCGTGGCAGCCACCACCCTACCTCTCCCGCGGCAACGTGTACCTTTAGTACAACATAAATACCAACATGAGTAATAAAATGTATATAAATACCAATATGCATACAACATGAGTACAACATAAATAACAACATGAATACAACATGTACCTTTAGTACCTCTCGGCTTCGCGGGGGGTCGACCTCCTCTCACGGGGGGGGGGGGGGGGGGGGGGGCGCTCCTTGCAGAGTAGAGAGCAACGCTCTCCGAAGAGGCGAGGCAGGAATGGAAGTACCCATCCCATCACCCGCCGATGAAGAAGGAGCCGCGGAGTGCTTTCGACCCTTTCCCACCATCTTTCAACACCTGTCATGTCAAAGAGTAAATGAAATTAGTACAACATAAATACCAACATGAGTAATAAAATGTATATAATTTAAGTGTATCATCGTCTTAAATACCAACGTGACTAATAAAAATCGAATACCTAACATGAAATCAAAATTTATATATAGTATAATAGTTGAATACCTGACATGAACTAATAACAATCGTGCTCGTCTATATATGCT
This sequence comes from Hordeum vulgare subsp. vulgare, assembly GCF_904849725.1. Classification (NCBI taxonomy): domain Eukaryota; kingdom Viridiplantae; phylum Streptophyta; class Magnoliopsida; order Poales; family Poaceae; genus Hordeum; species Hordeum vulgare. The sequence continues at coordinate 386,998,194 of NC_058523.1, read as the reverse complement.
TCGGGGTCAATAAATGCATCATGATCATCACTATCATGAATAAATACATCATCATCATCACTATCACAAAGAACATGTGGAAGGCCACCATTATGTAATCGGTCAAGAAGTGACAGGTCATCCGCAACAGTAACCTCTTCTTCTTCCAGCTCTTCCTGTTCGGGCTCAGGGGTTAAGACGGATTCAATGTCGCTGTCTACTTCAATGTTCTGGGGTGAAGTAGAGCGGTTCTTGAAACGTTTCTTGGACATACGTGTTTCTTGGAAGAATTCTCCTTCATATGTGTCTGGGTTAATGTGAGGTTCGTAATCCTCTTCATTGAGGGTAGGTGGTCTAAAATGTGGTGGCACTTCATAAACGACATCCCAAGCTTTGAGATTTGGATCAGTTTGGCAGGCCCACGGTAGATAAAAAACTTGTGTCGCCTGTTGAGCCGTAATATAGACATCGGGAACATCTAAGTGGGTGTTTTGGTTGATTTCGACTAGTCCTATATGTTCATGAGTCCTTCTAGTCTCCCTCGGCTCAAACCAATAACATTTGAAGACTACGACGGTCGGTGGGTTTACACCATAGAATAGAAGTTCATAAATTTCTTCAACTCTTCCATAATACTCGGTGTCTCCTTCGCCGATAGCAGAGATAGAACAATTTGTAGTCTTTAGGTCGGGCATAGATAGCTCTTTGCCAAAGGTACGAAAGTTATACCCGTTGATGTTGTATTTGTCAAATGAACGGACCTTATAGTCAAAACCGTTAGCGACTTGTCTCAACTTGGCGTCCATAGACTCTACATCAGCTTACAAGTTTAATACGAAAGAATGGATGCATTAGCCACAAATTAGACCAAGAAATCAAATGGGCCCTTAATGGTAATTAATTATCCTTTGTTTGAACCAAGAGATGAAACCGGGATAGTCGCCTCCATGCTTTGCGAGAAGCTCATACTCTTCGACGGAATCCTTTTCGATGACCGCTCCATCCGAGAATTCGGCAACGTATCGACTATATAAAATATCCGGGAATAAGAGTAGTTCAAAGCAATTTGAAGTTGCGGAACAATAAATTACCGAGAACTTACTCGATGTACGACTGCACTTCGGTTGGTGAAGATATACAATGAAATGGTCCGCCATTCTTCGACATCCAACGATTTCCCTTTCGAAGCACCGGATGGTGCGAGCTTACCTTTGAATAGGCTGAGGTTGGATCGAACCTTTTTTTCAATCGCCATCATTGTACCGAGGCTTCGGGTTATGCAAATGATGATTTTTGGCTTCGTAGTGTGCTGTCACGAAGTTTTCCGCCTCCTCAGTAATGAATGCCTCGGCCATCGATGCTTCAATTCTACGTTTATTTTTACACTTAGCTCGAAGTGTCTTCTGCATCCTCTCAGTTGAGTAGCACCATCGATTTTGAACGCCCCCCCCATTCTTGCCTCGGTCGGGAGATGCAAAATCAAATGTTGCATTGGATTAAAGAAGCCCGGTGGAAAGTTCTTTTCTAATTTGCAGATCAAGTCCGGCGCCAACTCTTCCATTTCATCTAGCACGCCAGGCGATAGTTCTTTCGCACAAAGAGAACGGAAGAAATAGCTCAGCTCTGCCAGTACTAGCCATTCGTGCTCAGGGATAAATCCACGCAACATCACCGGCATTAACCGCTCAATCCATATGTGCCAATCATGACTCTTGAGCCCAAATATTTTCAATTTCTCAAGACTCGCTCCCCTCTTTAGATTCGCAGCATACCCATCGGGGAACATCAACCGCATTTTCACCCACAATAGCATTTCCCTCATAGCTGGCCTTTCAAGATTGAACCATGCCTTTGGCTTCGCTATGCTTTGCTTTCCTTTCCGTTGTCGCAAGTTTTGCAACGGTCTATCACATAGAGCCTCCAGGTCGATTCTAGCCTTAGGATTATCTTTTGACTTCCCCTCTATGCCGAACAATGTACCAAAAATGGCCTCCACAATATTCTTTTCAGTGTGCATCACGTCAATGTTGTGTGGGCAAAGGAGGTCTTTGAAGTAAGGCAGATCCCATAAGCATGACTTGTGAGTCGAGGCGTGTTCCGTATTATACCCTTTGAAGTATCCTGGATGCAAAGGATCAGGCTCGAGAACGTTTAACTGATCAAGGGTCTGTTGGCCTGTCAACGCAGTTGGTGCAGTGTTTTTGACAACTGTACCTTTGATGAAATTCTTCTTGTCCTTTCTGAACTTATGGTCAGGATCGAGGAATTGTCTATGCATGTCGAAGCAAGAATACTTACGACCAGCCTACAGCCAACGGAACTGAAGAGTTGCCTTGCATGTGGTGCACGAGAACCTTCCATGCACACACCAACCAGCGAATAGCGCAAACGTCGGATAATCATGCGTTGAGTACATGTACCACACATGCATTTTGTAATTTGTTTTGGTAGCCGCGTCGTAGGTCTTGATCCCATTATCCCAGGCTTCTTGCAACTCATCCTTAAGCGGCTGCATGTACACATTCATATTCTTCCCTGGATAGTTGGGCCCTGGAATTATCATCGTCAGGAAAATGTTCTTTCTTTTCATAATCTCTCCGGGTGGCAAATTTAGTGGAATGACAAATACAGGCCAACAACTGTATTGTGCTGCCGTCATACCATACACATTTAACCCATCCGTGCTAATGGCAACTCTAGGTTACCTTGGATCTTCCGATTTATCCTTATGTAATGCATCGAAGGGCCTCCATGCAAAACCATCTGAAGTGTGTACCAGCATCTTGTTCCTATCCGCATCTAGTTCGGTTCTTTTGCCCAATTTGTGCCATGTCATCTGTCTGGCCTTCTCTTTGACCGTGAAAAGACATTGAAGTCTTGGTACGATTGGCAGATACCAAAGAACACTAATGGGGATTTTGGTCTGATTCTTCTCACCCGTGCCGTTGTCTACCACAATATACGTGGAAGAATTGCAAATGGGGCAATAGTTCAAGGCCGCATACTCAAGCCTAAATAAGGCACATCCATTCTCACAGGCATGTATCTTCTCATAGGGCATCTTAAGTACACGGAGGATTTTCTCTGACTGGTACAGGTTTGTAGGCAGTACATGGCCTTTGGGTAGAAAGCGTCCAAATATCATCATCAACGCGTCGTAGCATTCTTTGCCTAGCTTGAATTGAGCCTTCAGAGCCATTACTTGCGCGATGGCATCCAGTTGACAAAGCTCAGTCTGCTCGTGGAGAGGACGTTTTGAAGACTCCAACATTTCATAGAAGGCCTTTGTAGATTCCTCCATCTCATGGTTCGAATCCCGAGCATCATCAAAGTCTTGCACCATGTCTTCAATCCCGGTACCATGCTCGTCGGTGCGACGACGAATCACCTCAACTCTGGCACGTTGGTCAGACTCACCATGGAAAGTCCACACCGTATAATTAGGCATAAAACCCCACTTCTGCAGGTGTTTACCCATTTCAAACTCTGTCTGCTTTTTCCAGTTGTCGCAGTTGGGACAGGGGCACCATGTTTTTTGCTGGCCATTTGCAAATGCGGCTCTCACAAACCCCCTGGTTTTTGTTAACCATTCATGGGTCATGTCTTTCTGACTAGGGTGACCAGTGTACATCCAAGCACGATCACTCATGTTGCCTAGCTACCTATGGGGGCACAAGAAATAAATATATAATTCATCATCAATATTCATACGCTAATCAAGTTTTTCAGTTTTATTACGTCCATGCAACCTACACGCTAATAGGTAAAGATAGGTCCTAATCCCACCTGAGTATGTGTAGATTGGGTTCGTTTTCCCATGCTCTGCTCGAGATGCGATGCAGAATTTCGGCAGCACCTCCCCGCTGTTCTCCTGATACACGTCTCGGCAATAAGCAGAGAGGATCGGACGAAATTCCGCATCGGATCCAAGCACAACATACGGGAAAACAAAGCCAATCTACACATACTCGGGCTGTCCATGGATAATGTTGGACAATACGAAAGGATGGCGGTTATAAATATGCAAAGAAATGCATATTTATAGATGTCGCCCTTTCGAACGGGAGACGCATACTGGTCACGCATACTTATGATTGAAGAAACCTATAGCTAGCAAGTTTCATCGACACGAAGACCGGGACAGAGCAAATTAAGGGGGTAGGAGGAGAAGTCATTTGTGCTCACAAACAAACGCAAGGACGGAGCTCGTCCAACACACGTGGAGGTCGTCAAACAACTGCACATTGAAATTAACACGATCAACACAAATATGATGTTTTTATAATTAACATAATTAGAAAATATGTGACCTAACTCATAATTTACAAAGCTATGACCCCATCGGTTTTTGGAAGGCCGAAAAGCACCTTCTCGTTCAACCGGAGGCAGAAGAGTTGTCGGGGGTTAGTGGCGTCGGGACTCAGTGCCGTCGAGGGTCGGTGGTGTCGGGTGTCGGTGGCGTCGGGGTTCGGGGGTTAGTGGCGTCGGTGGTCGGGGGATCAGTGCCGTCGGGGGTCCAGGGTCAGTGGCGTCAGGGGTCGGTGGTCGGGGTACTTTTTGGTCAACAAGAGGCCCAAGAGGTGTCGGAGGTTGGGGGTTGGGGGTCAGTGGCGTCGGGGGTGGCGTATTCTGCCAGGGTGTTGTCAGGATGTCGTGTCGGGGTTTCGGGCATCGTGTCGGGGTGTCGAGGTGTCAGGGTGTCATTTTCTTCTTCTTCATCTTCTTTTTTTCCTCCTCTTCCTTTTCTTCTTCTTCTTCTTCCTTCCTTCCTTTTCTTCTTCTTCTTTTTCCTTCTTTTCCATTTCCCTCTTCTTCTTCTTCTTCTTCTTCTTCCTTCTTTTCCTTTTTCGTCTTCTTTATTATTCTCCTCTCTCCTCTTTTTCTTCTTCTTCTTTTTATCCTCCTCCTCCTCCTCCTCCTCCTCTTCTTCTTATTCTTCTTCCCTTATCTACTTATTCTTCTTTTATTCTTCATCTTCTTTCTACTTATTTCAATTATGACTATGTAGAATCTAAACCTATCACTAAACCTATCGCTAAACCTATATAGCACTAAACAGCAAAAAAATAACAAAAAAAATCTATCAATCATTAACTAAAAAAGAATCTACCACTAATCAACAAAATAGAATCTACCTCTAAATTAACAAATCAAATAACTAACTAAACCTACTATTCAAATCAACTAACTAAATCTAATTAAAACAACTAACTAAATCAATTACCACTAAATCAAATAACTAAATATAAAAAAACTCACCTAGCCGGGGAGGAGGGGCGGGGAGGAGGGGCGGGAGGGTAGGCGGCCGGCTGCCGGGAGGGGAGGCGGCCGACAGGCGAGAGGGGAGGCGACCGACGGACGGGGAGAAGGGTGTGGGGAGGAGGGCGCGGGGAGGAGGGGCGGGAGGGGAGGCGGGCGGCGGGCGGGACGGGAGGCGGCCGACGGGGGGAGGGGAGGCGGCCGGCAGGCGGGAGCAGAGGCGGCGGGCGGGCGAGCGCGGGGAGGAGGGCGCGGGTAGGAGGGGGCGGGAGGGGAGGCGACCGACGGGCGGGGAGGAGGGGTGCCGCGGGAGGGGAGGAGGGGGCGGGGGAGGAGGCGGCCGGCGGGGAGGCGGCCGGCGGGCGGGGGACGAGCGGCTGAGAGAAACTGTCGGAGCAGAGGAGACTGGCCAGTGAGAGTGAGAGGGAGAGGGAGACGGCCTTTAGGGGGGGGGGCTCGCTTTGCCGTTCGCCCCCCGACGACAAAGAGAAGGAGGGCAGACGACAAAGGGAGCGCCCGTTATGGGGTGGGAGGGGTGTACGGTGGCACCCCCTTTGCCGTCTGCCACCCCTTTGTCGTCCGCCTGTGGTTCATTTGCTGTCCGCTGGCCAACGGCAAAGATTTTTTTTTTTGCCTTAGGTGTTGTCTTTGCCATCGGCTTTGTGCCAGCTGATGGCAAAGAAGCTCTTTGCCATGTGTCAACAGACGACAAAGGAAAGGGAGACGTCAAATTTCTGAATTCCAGTAGTGGAAGCAATTCAGTGGCTGGAGCTTGGTAGTGGGTGTGCTGTGTCATCCAGTCCAAGACCCACGAGTTGATGTCTTTGGGGTCACCAGAGATATGTAGTGTGGCATAGAACTGAAGAATAATATGAGTATTCCAGTCACCAATATATGAGCAGAATGGCAATAGCCCTCCATCATGAAGAACACTTAGTACTAGGGTGAAGCAAGGAATTTCCTCTATGCCATAATGAGGAATGTGGGTGTGATGAAATATCTTCCTTTTCCCACAAAGCACAGAAGCATAGTAGTTAAGTTGAGTTCTTGTCCAGAACTTTTTGTGCCTGATGTGAAGCCTATCGTAAGGATTTTCTCTAGTGAAGAAATGATGTTCATCATAGAACTCTTGCTTCAGAAACTTTGGCCTCTTTGAGAAGGGCCGATGAACCTTAGGTTGAAGATTACAATGTTGCTCATCTTGAGGAGTTTTGGCCACCACAATTGCAGTTTCAGGATTTACCACTACAATTGCAGTTTCATCAGGAGTATTTCTATCCTAAGATGAGGCATTTTGATCAGTAGCTTGTTCTTCAGTTTGAGGAATTTGCTGTGCCGAAGGAGCAGATGCAGCTTCTGGTGCAACTGTTTCCTTTTCAGTTTCTTCAGCTGATGCATCTGATTCTTCGTCTCGTGCTGATTTCACATGTGAGCTCTTTTCATCAGAGCTAGTTAGAATTTCAGTGGCTGCAGGAGTTTGAGGAATTTGTGTGGTCATTGGCGAGTCTGGGTGAGACTTTTCCCAAAACTCATCATGGATAATAGGTGTGCTACTACCAATGTGTTCACCAGCCTCCTTTTCTTCAGCGGCCATTTCTTGGTTTTTGGAGGAGGTGTTGAGACTTGTGGAATTTGAGCAACTTGAATTTCCTCATCAATTGGTGTGGAAGCAGCAGAGAGATTGTCATCCATTTCCTCATCCTATTCTGTAATGATGTGATCTTCACCAAATGGAACAATAATGTAGGATGGTGCAACGCTGAGGGGTGTTGCATCCACGAAAGCTCATGATGTAGTAGGCAGAGTCTTCAGACATTTTTGCTTCTGAATACTTTGATGGTGTTGATGCCTTTCTCTTCTTTGCTTCATTCTCAGCAACTTTTGTTTTCTTCGCGTATGATGCAGACGGAAGAGTCACTTTCTTCATCTTTGAAGCTTTGGTGAAGGAGCGTTTTCATCAGGCATTGCAGGAGCTGTGTCACACCTCGCAGATTCTTCAGCAGAAATGTGCTGACTGATTTCATTAGCACCTCCTTCTTCATCTTCATCAGAGTCAGGAAATTGTACAGTATAGCTGGGCTGAGGATGTTCTGGTTTCTTTGGGCCTGCAACCCTGCTGTTGTATTCATCAATTGCAGCAGTTGCGGCTTTGACAAACTTCACTTTGACACCCTTTTGATCCGCATGAAGACTTGTATATGCATCAGTGAGGGTTTTCGGCTCTGCCTGAGTAGAAACAAGTGTCTCAGGCGTCAGGTTAAGGATGTTTTGCTTCAAGTATTTCTCCTTTTTAACCTTTGCAACCCGAGCTTGTTTGGCTTGCTGATCCTTCCATTTTGCCTCATTGATAAATGAAGTGACCATATGACTGAGTCCATGTGGAAGTTTCAAATCATCAATTGGAGTGTTAGGATGCTCATACCAAAGGACGATGAAGTACGACACAACTTTGGGATCCAGTGCGAGGGGAATGGTGTTGCCAGTAGCTTGGGCAACCCTTTGTTGTTTGTTTCTGATGATGGCTTGAAGAGTTTCATCATCATATTCTTCACTCCCTTCAGATGCAAAAGGAATGTTGACAATCTTGCTTGGGATGGGACGTGTTTCTCTTCCAGCAGTCATTTTTCGTCTTCAATAGACTAGGTGAAGATTTGAGAGGTGAGCCTGAGGCAGATGGTACTGTGGAACTTGGATTTCCTGTTTGATGCTAAGTGGGCTGTGACTGCAGAGGAGGTGAGGACTTTGCTGTAGTTGAGGACTTGGCAGTTGTTGTTGCTAGTTTCTGAGGAATTTCCTCTTTTGACAGTGATGTTGTGGGTTTTGCCTTGAGACCTGGTTTCTTCATCAGAACCTTCTTTTGAGTTTTTTCTGTAGTGGAAGCCTCAGTAGTAGAAGAAGTGGCAGCAGTAGCTGCAGCAGTAGAATCCTCATTAAACTTTGTGATAGTAGCTTTTGCCTTTTTCTGCACCTTAGAAAAATACTTGTATTTTTCATCAGGACAGTCCTCAATTGTGGCTACGCTTGAGAGATGGGCTGCTTGTTAATCTCCTTGTGGCAATCTTTTGCAAGGAGGTTTGAGGGAAAACTTCTTGGCATACTTTGGAGTGACATACGTGTATTATTTCCACTCCTTTGCCCATGTGCGTTCAATCTTTTGAAGCCTTATCTTGTGTTTTGCCATGGTCTCTTTTCCATGAATTTCCGCATCACACATGTAGTACTCAACATATATCTCCTCGGGGATTTCAAAAGCAATATTTTGTTAAAGTTTCTTACCACCCTTCTGTTTTCTATCTTCCTCCACTTTCTTCAGCTCAGGTTTTTGCTGAGGAATTTGTATTCTCAAGGAATCCGAGGACACATGTAATGTTTCTTCAAGAAATGCTCCAAATGAGTTAAGTTCATGAGAACCTAGTGATTCATTAGCACACATTTTGTACGTGTGAACAGAGTATAGGTGCGAAGAATTTGGAGAGGTCATATGTGTTCTCAGATTTGAGGAAATTGAAAAATTACTTAAGTTGAGAAATTTGACCAGTGAGTTGAGGAATTTGACTAAGCATTATGATCTTGGGTTCTAGAGTTGTGCAAATTCGAAAATTTACACAATTGAGGAATCTCGTGAAGAATTTTGTGGCTTAGTGGAATTATCAAGTGTTCTAGACATGGGTGTGCACAGCTGAGAGATTTTCCGAGGAGAAACTGATTTCACGAATCTAAAGAGAATAAAGAGATCAACAGGGGTAGTAAATAGGATTTTAATTACGTTGTGTGAAGAACTCGATGAACTGGGGAAGTAAAAATAGAAGTTCTTCGATTCAGATCTTTAGTGCCCTAGCTTGGCGACTTAAGACAGCTACAACGGCGGCAGAGGACGATGTTCTGCAGTCGGCGTGAGTCCGGCGACGACGAGGTCGAGGCAATGAAGTTGTTCCTCACCGGCGACGTGGATGCTAGCGGCGAAGCTAGGTTTTGAGCAAGAGCGGAGGAGTCGAGAGGGAGAGAAGAGTTTTTGACTAAGGGGTGAGGGGCTATTCATAGCTCAAGTGAAAACGGTCTGAAGCGAAAACTTCGGACGAAACTTGCCTTGCCCTTTCGTCTTCGCACGACACGTGCTACCCACGATAGAACTGGTGGAGATCGTGTTTATCCTATCGTGAGTAGTGGGTGCAGTTACTGTGGTAACGTTAAAATAAATTTTTGAATTTTGAGGATTTTGTTGCAAAGTCCTCAGCTGATAACGACTCAGTGAGGATTTTAAACAAGTGCCAAACAAAACGCATATGAAGAATTGAGAATAGAATAGTTTGAGCTTAGCATAGGGGGGAGTCGGGTCCGATCACATTCACTTAGAAAAAAATACCAACTTGAAGATTTAGCAATAATTGAATGTTGTTGAGGAGATTTGAAAGCTCAATATATAATATATAGTCAATGAAGCCCATCACACAAAGTTTTGAAGGATTTGAAAATTTGGAGGAATTTGTGAAAAGTCTCAGATTGAAGAATTTCCAACTTTAAGAATTTCAAAGTTTGGTCGTCGCGTGACCCACCGTATAAGAATGATGATTTCAGGCTCCACGTACAATTGTTGTAGGGACCTTAGAACCAAATTCTTCATTAATTTCTTCACACTTAGAATGATATTCTTCATTGATTGAAGAAAACTGTTACTTCGTGTGTTGCACATCTAAGTCATCAATTTTGCATAAGTCTTAGGATGTGTGCATGTTTACAAAACATTTGAAGATTCTATGATATTGAGCTCATACCACAACTTGCAAAACCTTCTCTCATCCAAGGGCTTTGTGAAGATATCTACAGCTGATAATTAGTCTTCACATGGTCGATGATGATATTGCCCTTGAGTACATGGTCACGAAGAAAATGATGACGAATCTGGATGTGCTTGGTCTTCGAGTGTTGTACTGGGTTGTAAGCGATCTTGATTGCACTCTCATTGTCGCAGTAGAGGGGCACATTCTTCATGTTAAAGTCGTAATCTCTGAGGGTTTGCTTCATCCATAGAAGTTGAGCACACCAAGACCCAACAATAATGTATTCAGCTTCAGAAGTGGAGAGTGATACGTAGTTCTGCTTCTCTAAGGACCAGCAGACTAAGGATCGTCCGAGGAAATGACACGTGCGTGATGTTAACTTGCGATCCACATGGTCACCAGCATAATCAGAATCAGAATATCCAATGAGGTGAAGATTTGAGCCCTTGGGATACCATAATCCTAGTGTTGGCGTGTGAGCTAGATATCGAAGAATATGTTTCACAGCCTTATGGTGTGATTCCTTCGGTTTTGCTTGAAAACCTGCACACATGCAAACACTAAGCATAATGTCTGGCCTATATGCACATAGGTACAATAAAGAGCCAATCATAGAACGATATACCTGCTGATCAAATCTATACCATTTTCGTTAGTGCAGAGGTGGCCGTTGGTAGGCATAGGAACATTGACGCCTTTGCATTCATGCATGCCGAATTTACTCATAACATCCTTGAGATATTTCTCCTGACATATGAAGATGCCATTGCGTTGTTGACAGATTTGCAGACCTAAGAATAATTTTAGCTCCCCAATCATAGACATTTTATATTCTTCACCCATCATGTAGGAAAATTAATCACTGTAACGTTTGTCAGTACAACCAAAAATAATGTCGCCGACATATATTTGGCACACGAATAGTTCATTGTCATAGGATTTTGTGAAAAGAGTAGGATCAAGTGAACCGGGTTTTAAGCCTTTCTTCATGAGGAATTCCTTCAATGTATCATACCACGCCCGAGGGGCTTGCTTGATGCCATATAGTGCCTTTTTGAGTCTGAAGACTTTCTCAGGATGCTCCGGGTCTTCAAAACCTGGCGGCTAAGGAACATATACTTCTTCCTCAAGATTACCATTGAGGAATGCACTTTTCATCCATTTGATATAGAGTAATATTGTGATTGTAAGTGCATCTAGTGCCCCTTAGTGATTTTGGTGGTTTGAAGACTTATAGGTTAAGTATCTAATGTGTTTATAAGTGTACACAGGATCTATAAGTCATTGAGGAGTTTGAGATATTTGAAGAATATCGACCCCTAAAAATGTATATCTTCAGTTGAACAAATTGGTCTGAAGTTGAAGAAATGAATCACGAGGAATCTGCGATGAAATTGATATTCCTCATGAAGATATTGATATTGAGAAGATCGGTGGTTCCTGAAGAAAATCATTTTGAAGAAATTGAAGCGTGAAGATTTACGTTTTCTGTTTTACTTTCTTCGCATTTGATGAATAGGAACACCATACTGTTAAAGGGGGTCAAAGTAACACTATGGAATAAATTTCCTCATGATGCTCAACCCAAGCCAAATCCTACCAAAAGCCTCAAGTGAGGAATATGAGTGACATGAGGACTCTCACAGTTGAGGGTCCCGACCGTTTCGATAAGCCACGCCAAGTCACTGGTCTTATCCACTCCAACGGTCATATTATTTAAGGGCATTAATGTCAAATCATGCCGGGATGCTACCAGGCTATAAATAGCCGCCCCCCAACCACTAGCTGGTTGGCTGCTCCGTTAGAAACTGACACTTGTCATAAGAGCAACCCAAATTCCTCAGAGCCTTCGAGAGTAAATCATCAGTGAGGAAATACACCACCCACCGAAACCACAAACCAAACCTAGTGATTGAGCATCACTGAAGAAGTTGTTCCTGTGTGGGACTGAAGCCTTTTACCTTTGAGGACTGTGCATCCTCCAGACGGTTAGGCATCATGGTCTAGAGCAATCCAGCAGTTAATTGTGGATCGCCGGGTGACCGAGTTTGTGAGGGTTTGGAAGTCTTCCCTGAAGACTTACCATGAGTGTTGGGTGAGGACTGTGTGTCCTTAGCTCAAGGAGAATACGGTAGGGACTGTGTGTCCCGGGACTGGGTGTCCTTTGGTTTCAATACCAAGCCGCTCCAAACCAGATGTACAACTGTCACAGCAGTTGGAACTGGGTCATCAACAACAGTCTTCATCAAGAATCGGGTTAAAATTCCTCAACTCTTTACATTCTCTGTATTATGTGTTGATGACATTCACTATGACTGTTTGAAGAATTTGCTGAAGACTTTCTCTGAATTTCCTCAAGCCCAAATTCTTCACTTGAGTTAATCATCATCTGTATTCTGCGTGCCTGCTTACTGTGCAATCTGTTTTCATAATCTTCACTCTGTAATACTGCTGTTGTGAACGATTGCACGACTGATCCTTAACTGTTTCTGCTGTAAGTTAGTCATCAGTGAGGAATTTACTCAAAAGGAATTTCCTCAGTGATGAAATTCTAAAAATCTCCTATTCACCCCCTCTATTCGATATAACGCACTTTCAATTGGTATCAGAGCAAGGTACTCCCTTGTTCTGTGTGATTTTGGTTTAACCACCTGGAGTTTTAGTTATGTCGACTGCAGGCATGTTTAAGGTGACTGCAGCATGTCCTACCTACGAGGGAAAGAACTTTTCCTTCTGGAAGGACAAAATGCAAATGCATCTACAAGCTATAGACAATGATCTCTGGTATATTGTGGAAAATGGTGTCCCCATCATTTCTGCTAGTGTCACTGCAGCTGATGTGAAGAAATTCAAGCAACTTGATTCTCAAGCAAAGAACATCATCTGTGGTCATCTGAGCCCTGGCCAGTTTGGAAGAGTAAGTGCCTTAGGCTCTGCAACACTGATCTGGGAGAGAATGTGCAAGGTAAATGAAGGAGTATCAACCCAACGTGACTCTCGTGTTGATATTCTTCGCAATATCTTCAATCGCTTCAAGAGACATGACAATGGAAGCTGCCAAGACACCTTTGATCGCCTCACTGACATATCAAATGAACTGCAAGCACTGGGAGCTCGAGACATCACTGATCACGAAGTTGTGAAGAAACTGCTGAGATCTTTGGATTCTTCATTTGACACTTTAGTTCTGATGATTCAAGAAAGACCAGACTACAAGATGTTAGATCCTGCTGATATCCTCGAAAGGCTAAATACTCATGAATTCCAGCTAGAAGAAAAGAGAGATCTATATGGACAAAGCTATTCCAGACCACGTGCACTGAAGGCAAGAGCAATTTCCTCATTTGAAGAAGAAGACACAGATGACAGCAGCTGTGACCCTGAAGAATTTGGTCAGGAACTTGCAATGCTTGTGAGGAAATTCCAGAGATTTACACGACGAGGCCAGTTCGGTAAATCATCAAGAAGAGACATGGGGAAATCAGAATCTGCATCTGAGGACTACAAGAAACGGACCTGTCACAAGTGCAAGAAATCAGGTCATTACATTGCTGATTGTCCTCGCTGGGGAAAGGAATCAAAGAAGAAGAAATACAAGGATGACAGTTCTGATGACTCAAAGAAGAAGAAGAAATCTTCAAAATCCTCATCTTCAAAGTCCTCCTCACACAAGAAGACTAGCTTCAGAAAGGCTCGGGCACTTATTGGCAAGGAAATGGATTCCGAGGCAGAATCAGAAGAATGTGATGATGAAGAAGGCTCTGGAGAAGATTCAGAATCCGGACAGGCTAGTCTTGCACTAGCAACCAATTTCCTCAGCAAGTCAATCTTCAATCTTGAAGAAAATGAGTGCACCATCCATACTGATGACTATGCTGATGACTTCGCTCCAACCTATTGCTTCATGGCAAAAAGTTCAAAGGTATCACATAATGCCTCCTCCTCTGATTCAAGTGACTGTGAACATGATGATTACAAAAAACCCAGTTACAGTAAACTTGCCATCATTGCCACTAAACAACAAACTGCTCTGGAAAAGCTTCAAAAACTGCTAGACAAAAGTGATGATCTGTTGAATGATGAAATGAATCTTAATCAGATCCTCGCTGATGACATGAAAAATCTTCAGTCTAGATTTGATATTCTTCAGGATCGTTATGATACACTCCTCACTGATCATGAGAAGCTTTCCTACGAATTTCTTCAAAGGAAGCTTGATCTTGAGAAGCTGAGGATGTCTTATGATGATCTTCGTATGGAAAATGATTCATTACTAGCTCAACAGATCAGTGCTAGTCAAGTTGAATTTATTCCTCCATGTCTTAAATGCATTGATCGTGAAACTGCTAATTCTTCACCTGAATCTTCAAATGCTACCACTGCTAGAAATTCTTCAACTGCACCTGTTGTGTTTATTTCCTCACTTGAGGAAAACAAGAATGTCACTGATGAAAATGCAGGGTTGAAAGAATTGTACTTGACAGGCATGTACAAAAGCCTCAAAGGACACCAAACCCTTTGTGATGTGCTCAAAACACAGATCTTGAACAGGAACCCGAGGAAAGAAGGAATTGCCTTTGAGAGGAAATTGAATGCTGATGGATCTTATTGGAAACCTGAGCAGTATCCCAAAACCTCATGGGTTGCTGCTACTGGGCCTCCTTTTGATCCATCTAATCTAACTGGCTTCTCATGTGAATTATCCTATTCCTCGGATGAGTCATTTGATTCCAACTATAAACTGTTCAAAAATCAATCTGTTGAAGTATTTGCTCGATATGTTGGAACTAACTGCAGGAATGGCCCTCCTCTGAGGAAAATCTGGGTTCCCAAAAGTTGTCTTGAAAATCTTCAAGTGAATGTTCTGATGACATCACCTCTGAAGAATCTGAACCCCAGATCAAATTCCTCAGGAGGACCAAAGTCTTCAAGAGGATCAAAATCCTCAACTGGTCAAAACTATGCTTGTACCCGTGCTTATGCGTCTAACATGCAGGGAAACTACAAGGAATATGATTATGAGCGCTACTCCTCAAATCATTATGTTCAAAAATCCTCAAACCAGTTCTCTGCATACTCATATGAGTACTTTAACCCCCCTACTGTTAAGAGAAGTGCATTAGCTTCAATGCCACCTTTCTCATATGGTGCTCGCAGGATGATGAATGCTTTGCCACCCCTTCAGATGTGGGTGGTGAAGAAATCAAACTAATCCCTTCTGCTGGACAGGTCTCCAGATGAAAATCATCATCTGAAGAATTTGCTGGAGACCTGAGGAAATGCTTGATAGGACGCAAGCTAATGATTGATGAAATAGAAATATTTCACACGTCCTTACATTTATGTTATGATGAAATCACTGAACTGATGAAATTAGTATCATATTGTTCAAATCTGAAGCATATGAGATGGTAAGCTGTACTAATTCATCTGCAGGATGACAAACCCAAAAATACTGAGTGGGTTCTCGATAGTGGCTGCACACATCACATGACTGGTGATAAAAGCTTACTAATGAATATGCCACTAACTCCATCACCTCTGAAGCAAATCACATATGCTGACAAAGGTAAAAGCAAGGTATTGGGACTTGGCAAAGTAGCTATTTCCAAGGATAGGCATATGGACAAAGTGATGCTTGTTGAATCCCTTGGTTTTAACCTCATGTCAGTCTCGATGCTTTGTGATCTTGATATGATTGTTACCTTTGGTAGATATAGATGTGTAGTCATCATGGAATTTGACAGATCCAAAGTCTTCGAAGGTGTAAGAAGAGGGGATTTGTACATTGTTGACTTCTCTACAGGTCCTCAACCAGCCACTTGCTTACTAGCAAAAACCTCAGAAGGATGGCTGTGGCACCGAAGACTAGGTCATGCAGGCATGAGGAATTTGCACACACTTGCAAAGAAGAAGCATGTCATTGGCATCGAATCAGTCAAATTCCTCAAGGATCATCTCTGTGGTGCTTGTGAATCTGGGAAAATGACCAGATCCAAGCATCCCTCCAAAACCATCATGACCACTACACGTCCATTTGAATTGCTTCATATGTATTTATTTGGACCTACTCACTATGCAACACTAACCAATGCAGCATCTCTATATGGCTTTGTCATAGTAGATGATTATTCCAGATACACTTGGGTGCATATCATAGTGTATAAAACTGAAGTGCAGGAAATCTTCAAACGATTTTCTTCAAGGGCCTCGACGAACTTCGGCATCAAGATCAAACATATTAGGAGTGATAATGGAACCGAGTTCAAAAACACTGGTCTTGATGATTATCTTGATGAACTTGGTATTACTCACGAATTGTCTGTTCCTTATACTCCTCAGCAGAATGGTGTCGTCGAAAGAAAGAACAGGACTCTGGTTGAGATGGCAAGAACTATGCTTGAAGAATATCAGACTCCTCGTCGCTTCTGGCCTGAAGCAATCAATACTGCATGCCATATCATCAACAGGGTATATCTTCACAAATTCCTCAAGAAAACCTCATATGAACTCCTCACTGACAAGAAACCCAATGTAAGTTATTTCAAAGTCTTCGGTGCAAAATGCTGGATTAGAGATCCTCATCATAGCTCAAAATTTGCACCTAAGGCACATGAAGGTTTTATGCTCGGTTATGGAAAGGACTCGCACACCTACAGAGTCTTCAACAACTATCACAACAAAGTTGTTGAGACTGTAGATGTGCGGTTCGATGAAACTAATGGCTCGCAAAGAGAGCAATTGCCTTCTGATCCAGATAAGCTGTCTCCTGAGGAAGCAATAAAGCTTAAGCCTACTGAAGACATTGTCCCCACTGAGGAAATTGGTGAAGAAACAATCCCCATCACTGACGAAAGTCAAGAAGATGCTCCTGAGGAAATTGCAACAGCACCACTTCCTCAGCCCAGAAAAAATCCTCAACCAGCTCATCCGAGGATTGCAAATGAAGTTGAACTTGACAAAATCCTCAACGACATCAACGCGCCAGGTCCTCTCACTCGCTCAAAAGCTTCACACTTAGTTAACTTTTGTGGGCATTTTTCTTTTGTATCTATCACAGAACCCTCAAAAGTAGCTGACGCTTTTCTGGAACCGGAGTGGATCCAAGCCATGCAAGACGAACTTCTTCAATTCAAGCTGAATGACGTATGAGAGCTCGTCAAACAACCAGATCCTCGCAAGCATAACATCATCGGCACCAAGTGGATTTTCCGAAACAAGCAAGATGAGGACGGTCAAGTGGTGAGGAACAAGGCACGACTAGTAGCCCAAGGCTACACCCAGGTTGAAGGAATAGATTTCGATGAAACTTTTGCACCTGTTGCTAGACTTGAAGCTATTCGAATTCTACTTGCTTATGCTAATCATCATAACATCATCTTATATCAAATGGATGTGCAAAGTGCATTCCTCAATGGTAAGCTTGAGGAAGAAGTATATGTTGCTCAGCCCCCAGGTTTCGAGGATCCAAAGAATCCAGACAAAGTCTTCAGACTCAAAAAGGCTCTGTATGGCCTCAAGCAAGCCCCTCGGGCATGGTATGATACATTGAAGGAATTCCTCATGAAGAAAGGCTTCAAACCTGGTTCACTCGATCCAACTCTTTTCACAAAATCTTATGATAATGAGCTGTTTGTATGTCAAATATATGTTGATGACATCATATTTGGTTGTACTGACAAAAGATACAGTGATGAATTTGCCTATATGATGAGTGAAGAATATCAGATGTCCATGATGGGGGAGCTGAAATTCTTCCTAGGTCTTCAAATTCGTCAACAAAACAATGGAATCTTCATATCACAGGAGAAATACCTCAAGGATGTTCTGAGAAAATTCGACATGCATGAATGCAAAGGTGCCAAGACTCCAATGCCTACCAACGGTCACCTCGGCATTGATGAAAATGGTATAGATTTCGATCAACAGGTATACCGTTCTATGATTGGCTCTTTATTGTATCTATGTGCATCTAGGCCAGACATAATGCTTAGTGTTTGCATGTGTGCACGTTTTCAAGCAAAACCGAAGGAATCACACCATAAGGCTGTGAAACATATTCTTCGATACTTAGCTCACACACCAACACTAGGATTATGGTATCCCAAGGGCTCCAATCTTCATCTGGTAGGGTATTCTGATTCAGACTATGCTGGTGACTGTGTGGATCGCAAGTCAACATCTGGCACATGCCATTTCCTCGGAAGATCACTAGTTTGCTGGTCCTCAAAGAAGCAGAACTGCGTATCACTCTCCACTGCCGAAGCTGAGTACATTGCTGCTGGTTCTTGCTGTGCTCAATTACTATGGATGAAGCAAACCCTCAAGGACTACGGCATCAACATGAAGAATGTGCCTCTCTACTGTGACAATGAGAGTGCTATCAAGATTGCATATAACCTAGTACATCACTCGAAGACCAAGCACATCCAGATTCGTCATCATTTTCTTCGGGACCATGTCATCAAGGGCAATATCCTCATCGACCATGTGAAGACTGATGATCAACTGGCTGATATCTTCACTAAGCCCTTGGATGAGAAAAGGTTTTGCAAGTTGCGGTGTGAGCTAAATATCTTAGAGTCTTCAAATGTTTTGTAAAAACATGCACACATCCTAACACTTATGCAAAGTTGATGACTTAGATGTGCAACACATGATGAAACGATTTTCTTCAACCAATAAAGAAAGTCACTCTGAATGTGAAGAAATTAACGAAGAAATTGATTCTCAGGGCCCTACGACAATTGTACGCGGAGTGTGTAATCAACATTCTTATATGGTGGGTAACGCCACCGCCCAATGTGAAATTCCTCAAGTTGATTTTCTTCAAATGATAAATTTCCTCACAATGCATTTTCTTCAAAACAACTGTTCTTCATTGTGATGATCTATTGCAAAATCTTCAAAAACACTTGATGACTTTCATTTGCCTAGGTAGACTGTGATTTCTAGTCCTCAACAGCATTCACTTATTGCTATTTCTTCAAGTTGATGTTTCTGCTAAGTGAATGTGATCGGACCCTATTTTCCCTCTATGCTATACTTATCCAGTCTATTCAATTCTTCATATGCGTTCTACTTGAAACTTTGTTCAAAATCCTCACTGCATCCTTGTCAGCTGATGATTTTGTAACGAAAATTCTCAAATCTTCAATTTTTTTTTGTTTTCTTCAAAGAAACAGTAACTGAACCCCCACTTCCCACGATTGGATAGCCATGATCTCCACTATCTCCACCGCATCGTACGGGAGCTACACGTGTCCTGTGGAGATGTAGAGGCAAGGGCTATTCGGTCCGAAACTTTCGCGCCAAACAGTAACTTTCGGGCTATAAATATGTCCTTATCCCCCTCGGTATCATCTTCTTCGCCTCATCGCTCTCCTGCCACAGCACACCGAACCCTAGCGCCACCGCTGGTAGTCTTGTCGCCGGCAAGGAAGAGCTTCACTGCATCAACCTTCTCGCCGCCAGGATCACGCCGGAGTCGGAACATCTACGTCCGCCGCCGCCGTAGACGTCCTCTGCTGCCAAGTTAGGGTGCATTGGACACTTGACCGAAGAGCCTCTCCAACGCCACCTTTTTTGTGTTCTTCGTTCACACCTTCCAGGGTAAATATATCCCATTTTTACAGCAGATTAGATATGAAATTTTACCTCTCCCATGTGAAATCTGTTTTCCTCAAGATACGATGCGCACATGATTCCTCAAACACTATCCATCACCACAATCATTGATGAACTAGCTAAGCATCTAAGATTTTCATGAGATTCCTCAATTGTGCGAATTTTCGGATCTGTACAACTCTGGAACCCAAGAACAGTATGCTTAAGCAAATTCCTCAACCACTGGTTATATTCCTCAAACTGTCAAACTTTTTCATGTTCTTCAAATCTGAGAACGCATATGACCTCTCCAAATTCCTCGCAACTATACTCTGTTCACACGTACACACATGTCAGCTGATGAATCTCTCGGTTCTCATCACATTAACTCATTTGCAGCGTTTCTGGAAGAAACTCTTCAAGGCTCATCAGAATCTTCAAGAGTTCAAAATCATCAGAAAATTCCTCGTGTGAAGAAAATGGAGGAAGAAAGGAAACAGAAGGGAGAAAAGAAACTGGAGCAGAACACAGCTGTTGATATTCCTGATGACATATACATGGACTATTGCACGCCTGATGATGAACCTGAGACTATGCCTAAAAGAAAGATTAGGCTACAGAAAATTGAACGCAGATGGGCAAAGGAGTGGAAGGAGTACAGGTTTGTGACCCCAAAATATGCGAAGAAATTCGCTTTGAAGCCTCCTGGCAGAAGGGCTCCACTTGAGGATCATCAAGTAGCTCATCCCTCAAGTCTTATGACACTTGATGACTACCCAGATGAAAAAGAAAGGCATCTGGCCAAGATCAAGAAGCAAGCTGAAACAGCAGTGAAGAAATTTCATGAATCCTCAGCTGCTGCCTCCGGTGCTGCTCATTCCTCAGCAGCAGAAACTTCAGGCACAGAGATTCCTCAAAAGCAGTCTGCGCCATCGAAGCCAAAGGCTCCAAAGCCTCAAGAGAAGTCTGGACAGGGTTCTGTCACAAAACCCTCAGCTCCAAAACCCTCGGTTCCAAAACCGACAACTCCAAAACCATCAGCGCCAAAACCCTCAGCACCCATCTCATCTACACCAAAGTCGTCAGCTCCACCTCCAAAGCCAGTACAGAAGAAAGTCGTGAAGACTACGACTGCCAGCTCCAGCTCCTCACTCCCAGCTGCAACTAGCTCGGAGACAAAGTCTTCAACTCCCCTTATGAAGACTTTGACAACTACTGAACCTGCACCTCTGCCCAGCCCCAGCAAAATCATCGCAGTCCCGTCTGCATCAGAGGGAAGTGATTAGTATGATGATGAAACTTTGCAAGCCATCATCAGAAACAAGCAAGAACGGGTAGCACAAGCATCAGGCAGTGCTATTCCTCTGGCCATGGACCCCAAGGTCCTCCTCGACTTCATCAATGTGTGGTATGAAGACCCAAACACACCCATTGATGATTTGAAACTTCCGCCTGGCGTCAGCCACATGGTGGCTACCTTCATAAACGAAGCCAAGTGGAAGGAACAGAAGGCCAAGCAGGCAAAGATTGCAAAGGCCAGAAAGGATAAATTCCTCAGGCAAAATGTCCTCAAGCTGACGCCTGAAGCATTGGTGTCAACCCAGGCAGAGCTGCAAGTCTTGACTGACAAGTGTGAGAAATTGTCAGACCGCACAAGCATCAAACGCAATTTCATCAAGCTAGCCACTAGTGCTGTTGATGACTACAACAAGCGACACCCACAACCAGCACCAACTCCTCAGCCCCTGGTTGAACAGCCAGAAGACGCATCTCCTGATGAGGAGGAAATTCCTCCAAGTGAGGAACAACACCAAGAGCGCCGAGCTGATGAGCCGGCCATTGAAGAAATCATCACCAAGACCACCACTGATGAAACTGCAATCCCTGATGCAACTGCTACTGATCCAGCTGCTTCACCAAAGCAGGCTGATGACTCTGTTCCAGCTGGTTCCTCACTGCCAGCTGAAGAATCTGTCGAGAAAACACCTTCACCAAAAGCTTCAAAGGTGAAGAAGTTAATCCCGTCTGCATCAGACGCAAAAAAGACAAGAGCTGCTGAGAAGGAAGCAAAGAAAAGAAAAGCTTCCTCAGCAGAAGAAAAGATTGAGGCAAAACGCCTCAAGGAAACTGAAGAATCTGCCCCTCTGGACCCGGTGCCTCTAAATGCTGCACCTTCATATGACATGGTCGTCATTGGTGACCAAACTACAAGGGCAGATGAGGAAATGAAGGATGCTACCTCTGAGGAGCATACCGATGAGGAAATACAGATTGATGATAGTCCTCAACCTCATATTCCTCAGAAAGAGACTACTCAAGCTTCAGCTGCAGCAGTTGATGAATCTGCTTTTGCCACAAAGTTAGCTGATGAAAAACAAGCTGAAGAGTATGTCCAGTCTGAGCAGGCTCCTCCCACTGAACAGGCTGACCAAACTCCTCAAGCTGAGGAGGAAGAAGAAATTCCTCAGCCTGAAGCTCAGCCAGAGCAAGAAATACCAGCTGATGAAATTCCTCAACCTGGCCCTAACAATGAATTCATTGTGCTCAACCCAGAAACTGCCATGGTTGTTTCCCCATCCATTCCTCAGCACACTATCCATCCAGTTCAGTGCCAACCATTCTCGAAGCGGCCCAAGTTTCAGAAAGAAAATTTCTTTGAGGAACGCATGTATTTCATCGGAGAGAATCCTTATGACAAGCCTCAAATGAGGCATCTGAAGTTTTGGACAAGGACTCAGATGAACTACTACGCTTCTGTGCTCTGTGGACGCAACAAGATATTCCAGCACAGGCACATTCCTCATGATGAACTTGAAGAAATTCCCTGCATGGAACCAGTCCACAGTGTACTCCATGATGCAGGTTTGCTCCCTATGTGCTCCGACATATCAGATTGGAATAGTGAGCTTATTCTTCAGTTCTATGCAACTCTGCACATCTCGGGCAATGCTGATGACATCAACACTTGGGTGTTCGACTGGATGACCCAAAACACTCACTACAAGGCTCCAGCGTCTGAACTCCTCAGAGAACTGCCCGTACCAATTCCTTCAGAAGGGGCAGTGAAGCTTTATGGTGAGCGTGAGCTACCAAATGGAATGATGGAAGTCCTCATGAAGCCTTTGGCTCCAGGAAAGCCCTCAAGAACCACATTCCTCGTCCATGAGCTCAAGTACACACCCCGGTCTGTCTACCGCATTCTCTGCAGTGTGCTCGCGCCCATCAAAGGCCATGACGATGAAGAAGTTGTCGTCGGCCTCATGAAGAATATCCTCTTCAACATCATTCACGGTATCCCGATGAATATCCATGATTTCTTCTTGAGGACTTTGGCTGACAATGCAATGTGCCCATATGATCACAAAATTTATGCACCATGATCATGAGATTCCTCAGGACAAGGACAGGCATCAACTTCCATGCAGATTTCCAGAATCATGTTGGTTATATGCCTCCTATCCGGGTCAACAAGAAGACTTTCGAGCCCATTGAGGGAAAAGGAAAGTCTGTGATTGATGAAGGCAGCATGCCTCTTGATGGTCAATTTAAAGAGCCAGATGCATATTCCTCATGGGACGATACTGAGACTCGTCCACCAAGCCCTGTTCCTCCTCGCGTGCTAAACACCAGAGAGCTTCTCCTCAGTCTTCATCAGAAGGTGGATAACAACCACAAATGGGTCAAACCCTAAATCCCATTGTGAAAACCCTCACTGAGACACAGAACTCTGTGAAACTTAATCATCACTATCTGCATGAGGTTTTTGATCGCACCTGGGCTACCCTTGCACATCTCAAGACCCAGACTGAGCTTGAAGAATTGAACTTTGAGCAGGACTTTGACTGGTCGTGGCCTCCCAAGAAGAAGTTCAGGCCCATTCGAGTGCCAGATCTTGAAGACAGCTCCTTCTCGTCATTCCGCACCGCCGAATCTGATGAGGAACAACTCGACACCGCAACAGGCCCAAGGAAGAAGACTACACCCAAGAAGCGCCAAGGATCTTCCTCAACCGCAAAGAAATGAAGTCTTCACGAGCGTTAGTCCTCAGTTTGTCCCTTTTTGTCACTTGATGACAAAGGGGGAGAAACTTGAGAGTTAGTCTTCAAACGGGATTTATTTTTGGGGCTTATGAACTATATTTAAGTTACAAACTCTTGGCTCTTCTGAAGTTTTTATGTAATGAGTTGTAACTTAAGCCCGTTGGTACTCTGACGCTTTTTTGAACGTTTTTCTTCGCATGCTTATTCCTCAAGTTTTAATGCACGCATGCTGAAATTCGCCAGATACCATTTGCCATCATGCATCTTCATTTTCTTCATATGATATGTTTTATGTATGCATGATTTACAAGATTCAGGGGGAGATCTCCATGATATAAATCATCAATGTGCATATGCTATAAAAGAAAAATCCTCAAGGTATGCACATCTTCAGGGGGAGTCTCTGTGAATCTTGTCTTCAAATTCCTCAATTGAGTATTTACACTTCACATTTTTATTCCCTGTTGAAGACTTAACCTAATTGTCATCAACCAGCAAAAAGGGGGAGATTGTAAGTGCATCTAGTGCCCCTTAGTGATTTTGGTGGTTTGAAGACTTATAGGTTAAGTATCTAATGTGTTTATAAGTGTACACATGATCTATAAGTCATTGAGGAGTTTGAGATATTTGAAGAATATCGACCCCTAAAATGTATATCTTCAGTTGAAGAAATTGGTCTGAAGTTGAAGAAATGAATCACGAGGAATCTGCGATGAAATTGATATTCCTCATGAAGATATTGATATTAAGAAGATCGGTGGTTCGTGAAGAAAATCATTTTGAAGAAATTGAAGCGTGAAGATTTACGTTTTCTGTTTTACTTTCTTCGCATTTGATGAATAGGAACACCGTACTGTTAAAGGGGGTCAAAGTAACACTATGGAATCAATTTCCTCATGATGCTCAACCCAAGCCAAATCCTACCAAAAGCCTCAAGTGAGGAATATGAGTGACATGAGGACTCTCACAGTTGAGGGTCCCGACCGTTTCGATAAGCCACGCCAAGTCACTGGTCTTATCCACTCCAACGGTCATATTATTTAAGGGCATTAATGTCAAATCATGTCGGGATGCTCCCAGGCTATAAATAGCCGCCCCCAACCACTAGCTGGTTGGCTGCTCCGTTAGAAACTGACACTTGTCATAAGAGCAACCCAAATTCCTCACAGCCTTCGAGAGTAAATCATCAGTGAGGAAATTGTTGGGGAACGTCGCATGGGAAACAAAAAATTTCCTACGCGCACGAAGACCTATCATGGTGATGTCCATCTACGAGAGGGGATGAGTGATCTACGTACCCTTGTAGATCGTACAGCAGAAGCGTTAGTGAACGCGGTTGATCTAGTGGAACGTCCTCACGTCCCTCGATCCGCCCCGCGAACAATCCCGCGATCAGTCCCACGATCTAGTACCGATCGGACGACACCTCCGCGTTCAGCACACGTACAGCTCGACGATGATCTCGGCCTTCTTGATCCAGCAAGAGAGACGGAGAGGTAGAAGAGTTCTCCGGCAGCGTGACGGTGCTCCGGAGGTTGGTGATGACCTTGTCTCAGCAGGGCTCCGCCCGAGCTCCGCAGAAACGCGATCTAGAGGAAAAACTGTGGAGGTATGTGGTCAGGCTGCCGTGGAAAAGTAATCTCAAATCAGCCCTAAAACCTCCGTATATATAGGTGGGAGGGAGGAGACCTTGCCTTGGGGCTCAAGGAGCCCCAAGGGGGTCGGCCGAGTCCAAGGGGGAAGGTTCCCCCCCCCCAAACCGAGTTGGACTTGGTTTGGTGGGTGGGAGTCCTTCCTTCCCTTCCCACCTCCTCTTTTTTCTTTTCTTTTCTCTTTGATTTTCTTTCCTAGGCGCATAGGGCCCTTTTGGGCTGTCCCACCAGCCCACTAAGGGATGTTGTGCCACCCTCAAGGCCTATGGGCTTCCCCGGGGTGGGTTGCCCCCCCCGGTGAACTCCCGGAACCCATTCGTCATTCCCGGTACATTCCCGGTAACTCCGAAAACCTTCCGGTAATCAAATGAGGTCATCCTATATATCAATCTTCGTTTCCGGACCATTCCAGAAACCCTCGTGACGTCCGTGATCTCATTCGGGACTCCAAACAACATTCGGTAACCAACCATATAACTCAAATACGCATAAAACAACGTCGAACCTTAAGTGTGCAGACCCTGCGGGTTCAAGAACTATGTAGACATGACCCGAGAGACTCCTCGGTCAATATCCAATAGCGGGACCTGGATGCCCATATTGGATCCTACATATTCTACGAAGATCTTATCGTTTGAACCTCAGTGCCAAGGATTCATATAATCCCGTATGTCATTCCCTTTGTCCTTTCGTATGTTACTTGCCCGAGATTCGATCGTCAGTATCCGCATACCTATTTCAATCTCGTTTACCGGCAAGTCTCTTTACTCGTTCCGTAATACAAGATCCTGCAACTTACACTAAGTCACATTGCTTGCAAGGCTTGTGTGTGATGTTGTATTACCGAGTGGGCCCCGAGATACCTCTCCGTCACACGGAGTGACAAATCCCAGTCTTGATCCATACTAACTCAACTAACACCTTCGGAGATACCTGTAGAGCATCTTTATAGTCACCCAGTTACGTTGCGACGTTTGATACACACAAAGCATTCCTCCGGTGTCAGTGAGTTATATGATCTCATGGTCATAGGAATAAATACTTGACACGCAGAAAACAGTAGCAACAAAATGACACAATCAACATGCTACGTCTATTAGTTTGGGTCTAGTCCATCACGTGATTCTCCTAATGACGCGATCCAGTTATCAAGCAACAACACCTTGTTCATAATCAGAAGACACTGACTATCTTTGATCAACTGGCTACCCAACTAGAGGCTTGCTAGGGACGGTGTTTTGTCTATGTATCCACACATGTAAATGAGTCTTCATTCAATACAATTATAGCATGGATAATAAACGATTATCTTGATACATGAATTATAATAATAACTATATTTATTATTGCCTCTAGGGCATAATTCCAACAGTCTCCCACTTGCACTAGAGTCAATAATCTAGCCCTCACATCATCATGCGAATTACATTGTAATAAATCTAACACCCATACAGTTCTGGTGTTGATCATGCTTTGGCCGTGGAAGAGGTTTAGTCAGCGGGTCTGCTACATTCAGATCCGTGTGCACTTTGCATATATTTACGTCCTCTCCCTCGACGTAGTTGCAGATGAGGTTGAAGCGTCGTTTGATGTGTCTGGTCTTCTTGTGAAACCGTGGTTCCTTTGCTAAGGCAATGGAACCCGTGTTGTCACAGAACAAGGTTATTGGATTCAGTGCGCTTGGCACCACTCCAAGATCCGTCATGAACTGCTTCATCCAGACACCCTCCTTAGCCGCCTCCGAGGCAGCCATGTACTCCGCTTCACATGTAGAGTCTGCTACGACGCTTTGCTTGGAACTGCACCAGCTTACCGCACCCCCATTAAGAATAAATACGTATCCGGTTTGCGACTTAGAGTCGTCCGGATCTGTGTTAAAGCTTGCATCGACGTAACCTTTTACGGCGAGCTCTTCGTCACCTCCATACACGACAAACATCTCCTTAGTACTTTTCAGGTACTTCAGGATATTCTTGACCGCTTCCAGTGATCCACTCCTGGATTACTCTGGAACCTACCTGCCATACTTATGGCCAGGCTAACATCCGGTCTAGTGCACAGCATTGCATACATGATAGAACCTATGGCTGAAGCATAGGGGACGGAGTGCATATGCTCTCTATCTTCATCAGTTGCTGGGCACTGAGTCTTACTCAATCTTGTACCTTGTAAAACTGGCAAGAACCCTTTCTTGGACTGTTCCATTTTGAACCTCTTCAAAACTTTATCAAGGTATGTGCTTTGTGAAAGTCCTATCAGGTGTTTTGATCTATCCCTATAGATCTTAAGGCCTAGAATGTAAGCAGCTTCTCCTAGGTCCTTCATAGAGAAACTCTTATTCAAGTAATCCTTTATGCTCTCTAAAAACTCCACGTTGTTTCCAATCAGCAATATGTCATCCACATATAATATTAGAAACGCCACAGAGCTCCCACTCACTTTCTTGTAAATACAAGATTCTCCAACCACTTGTATAAACCCAAATGCTTTGATCACCTCATCAAAACGTTTGTTCCAACTCCGAGATGCTTGCACCAGTCCATAAATGGATCGCTGGAGCTTGCACACCTTGTTAGCATTCTTAGGATCCACAAAACCTTCGGGTTGCATCATATACAATTCTTCCTTAAGGAAACCGTTAAGGAATGCCGTTTTGACATCCATCTGCCAGATTTCATAATCGAAAAATGCAGCTATTGCTAACATGATTCTGACGGACTTAAGCATCGCTATGGGTGAGAATGTCTCATCGTAGTCAACTCCTTGAACTTGTGAAAAACCCTTTGCCACAAGTCGAGCTTTATAAACGGTCACATTGCCGTCAGCGTCCGTCTTCCTCTTAAAGATCCATTTGTTCTGAATAGCCTTGCGGCCCTCAGGTAGTACTCCCAAAGTCCACACTTTGTTCTCATACATGGATCCTATCTCGGACTTCATGGCTTCTAGCCATTTGTTGGAATCTGGGCCCACCATTGCTTCTTCATAATTTGCAGGTTCATTGTTGTCTAACAACATGATTGATAAGACGGGATTACCGTACCACTCTGGAGCAGCACGTGGTCTCGTCGACCTGCGTGGTTCGACAGAAACTTGAACTGGAGTTTCATGATCATCATCATTAACTTCCTCCTCAACCGGCGTCGGAACGACAGAGGTTTCCCCTTGCCCTGCGCCACCATCCAGAGGGATGAGAGGTTCGACAACCTCGTCAAGTTCTATCTTCCTCCCACTCAATTCTCTCGAGAGAAACCCCTTCTCAAGAAAAGCTCCGTTTTTAGCAACAAACACTTTGCCCTCGGATTTGAGATAGAAGGTGTACCCAACTGTCTCTTTTGGGTAACCTATGAAGATGCACTTTTCCGCTTTGGGTTCCAGCTTTTCAGGCTGAAGCTTTTTGACATAAGCATCACATCCCCAAACTTTAAGAAACGACAACTTTGGTCTTTTGCCATACCACAGTTCGTATGGTGTCGTCTCAACGGATTTTGATGGTGCCCTATTTAAAGTGAATGCAGCTGTTTCTAATGCATAACCCCAAAACGATAACGGCAAATCAGTAAGAGACATCATAGATCGCACCATCTCTAATAGAGTACGATTACGACGTTCGGACACACCATTACGCTGTGGTGTTCCAGGCGGTGTTAACTGTGAAACAATTCCACATTGTTTTAAGTGAGTACCAAACTCGAAACTCAGATATTCACCCCCACGATCAGACCGTAGGAACTTGATCTTCTTGTTACGATGATTTTCCACCTCACTCTGAAATTGCTTGAACTTTTCAAATGTTTCAGACTTGTGCTTCATCAAGTAGACATAACCACATCTACTCAAATCGTTAGTGAAGGTGAGAAAATAACGATATCCGCCGCGTGCCTCCACGCTCATCGGACCACACACATCGGTATGTATGATTTCCAACAAGTCACTTGCACGCTCCATTGTTCCGGAGAACGGAGTCTTAGTCATCTTGCCCATGAGGCATGGTTCGGACGTGTCAAGTGAATCAAAGTCAAGTGACTCCAAAAGTCCATCAGCATGGAGTTTCTTCATGCGCTTTACACCAATATGACCTAAATGGCAGTGCCACAAAAATATGGCGCTATCATTGTTAACTCTAACTCTTTTGGTCTCAATGTTATGTATATGCGTATCGCTATCAAGATTCAATATGAACAATCCTCTCACATTAGGTGCATGACCATAAAAGATGTTACTCATAGAAATAGAACAACCATTATTCTCTGACTTAAAAGAGTAACCGTCTCGCAATAAACAAGATCCAGATATAATGTTCATGCTCAACGCAGGCACTAAATAACAACGATTTAAGTTCATCACTAATCCTGATGGTAACTGAAGTGAAACTGTGCCGACGGCGATTGCATCAACCTTGGAACCATTTCCTACGCGCATCGTCACTTCATCTTTCGCCAGCCTTCGTCTATTCCGCAGTTCCTGTTTCGAGTTGCAAATATGAGCAACAGAACCGGTATCGAATACCCAGGCACTACTACGAGAGCCGGTTAAGTACACATCAATAACATGTATATCAAATATACCTGATTTTTCTTTGGCCGCCTTCTTATCTGCCAGATACTTGGGGCAATTGCGCTTCCAGTGACCCATACCCTTGCAATAGTAACACTCCGTTTCAGGCTTAGGTCCAGCTTTGGGTTTCTTCGTCGGATTGGCAACAGGCTTGCCGCTCTTCTTTGAATTACCCTTCTTGCCTTTGCCGTTTCTCTTGAAACTAGTGGTCTTATTCACCATCAACAATTGATGCTCTTTACGGAGTTCAGAGTCTGCGACTTTCAGCATCGCAAACAACTCGCCGGGAGACTTGTTCATCCCTTGCATGTTGTAGTTCAACACAAAGCCTTTATAGCTTGGCGACAGTGATTGAAGGATTATGTCAGTGATAGCCTCTTGCGGGAGTTCAATACCCAGCTCAGCTAGACGGTTTGAGTACCCAGACATTTTGAGCACATGTTCACTGACAGACGAGTTTTCCTCCATCTTGCAAGCATATAATTTATCGGAGGTCTCATACCTCTCGATCCGGGCGTTCTTCTGAAAGATAAACTTCAACTCCTGGAACATCTCAAATGCTCCATGACGCTCAAAGCGATGTTGAAGTCCTGGTTCTAAGCCATACAAGACTGCACATTGAACTATTGAGTAGTCCTCCTTACGCAATAACCAAGCGTTCTTAACATCCTGATCAGCCGTAGCGGGTGGTTCATCTCCTAGCGCAGCATTAAGGACATAATCCTTCTTCCCAGCTTGTAAGATTAGCTTAAGATTACAAGCCCAGTCTACAAAGTTGCTTCCATCATCTTTCAACTTAGCTTTCTCTAGGAACGTATTAAAATTCAGGATGACTGTAGCGTGAGCCATGATCTACAACGCAAATATATTCAAAGTGGACTTAGACTATGATCAAGATAATTAGAGTTTAACTTAATCAAATTATTCGCTAAACTCCCACTCAAAAAGTACATCTCTCTAGTCATTTGAGTGGTTCATGATCCACTTACACTAGCTCAAGTCCGATCATCACGTGAGTTGAGTATAGTTTCAGTGGTAAGCATCCCTATGCTAATCATATCATCTATATGATTCATGATCGACCTTTCGGTCTCATGTGTTCTGAGGCCATGTTGCACATGCTAGGCTCGTCAAGCTTAACCCGAGTGTTCCGCGTGCGCAACTGTTTTGCACCCATTGTATGTGAACGTTGAGTCTATCACACCCGATCATCACGTGGTGTCTCGAAACGACGAACTGTAGCAACGGTGCACAGTCGGGGAGAACACAATTTCGTCTTGAAATTTTAGTGAGAGATCACCTCATAATGCTACTGTCGTTCTAAGCAAAATAAGGTGCAAAAAAGGATTAACATCACATGCAATTCATAAGTGACATGATATGGCCATCATCACGTGCTCCTTGATCTCCATCACCAAAGCACCGGCACGATCTTCTTGTCACCGGCGC
This sequence comes from Hordeum vulgare subsp. vulgare, assembly GCF_904849725.1. Classification (NCBI taxonomy): domain Eukaryota; kingdom Viridiplantae; phylum Streptophyta; class Magnoliopsida; order Poales; family Poaceae; genus Hordeum; species Hordeum vulgare. Next base: position 386,966,877 of record NC_058523.1, on the reverse strand, counting down.
CACACCATGATCTCCATCAACGTGTTGCCATCGGGGTTGTCGTGCTACTCATGCTATTACTACTAAAGCTACATCCTAGCAAAATAGTAAACGCATCTGCAAGCACAAACGTTAGTATAAAGACAACCCTATGGCTCCTACCGGTTGCCGTACCATCGACGTGCAAGTCGATATTTACTATTACAACATGATCATCTCATACATCCAATATATCACATCACATCGTTGGCCATATCACATCACAAGCATACCCTGCAAAAACAAGTTAGACGTCCTCTAATTTTGTTGTTGCATGTTTTACGTGGTGACCATGGGTATCTAGTAGGATCACATCTTACTTACGCAAACACCACAACGGAGATATATGAGTTGCTATTTAACCTCATCAAAGGACCTCCTCGGTCAAATCCGATTCAACTAAAGTTGGAGAAACCGACACTTGCCAGTCATCTTTGAGCAACGGGGTTACTCGTAACGATGAAACCAGTCTCTCGTAAGCGTACGAGTAATGTCGGTCCAAGCCGCTTCAATCCAACAATACCGCAGAATCAAGAAAAGACTAAGGAGGGCAGCAAAGCGCACATCACCGCCCACAAAAACTTTTGTGTTCTACTCGAGAAGACATCTACGCATGAACCTAGCTCATGATGCCACTGTTGGGGAACGTCGCATGGGAAACAAAAATTTTACTACGCGCACGAAGACCTATCAAGGTGATGTCCATCTAAGAGAGGGGATGAGTGATCTACGTACCCTTGTAGATCGTACAGCAGAAGCGTTACTGAACGCGGTTGATGTAGTGGAACGTCCTCACGTCCCTCGATCCGCCCCGCGAACAATCCCACGATCTAGTACCGAACGACGGCACCTCCACGTTCAGCACACGTACAACTCGACGATGATCTCGGCCTTCTTGATCCAGCAAGAGAGACGGAGAGGTAGAAGAGTTCTCCGGCAGCGTGACGGCGCTCCGGAGGTTGGTGATGACCTTGTCTCAGCAGGGCTCCGCCCGAGCTCCGCCCGAGCTCCGCAGAAACGCGATCTAGAGGAAAAACTGTGGAGGTATGTGGTCGGGCTGCCGTGGAAAAGTCGTCTCAAATCAGCCCTAAAACCTCCGTATATATAGGTGGGAGGGAGGGGACCTTGCCTTGGGGCTCAAGGAGCCCCAAGGGGGTCGGCCGAGTCCAAGGGGGAAGGTTCCCCCCCCAAACCGAGTTGGACTTGGTTTGGTGGGTGGGAGTCCTTCCTTCCCTTCCCACCTCCTCTTTTTTTTCTTTTCTCTTTGATTTTCTTTCCTAGGCGCATAGGGCCCTTTTGGGCTGTCCCACCAGCCCACTAAGGGCTGTTGTGCCACCCTCAAGGCCTATGGGCTTCCCCGGGGTGGGTTGCCCCCCCGGTGAACTCCCGGAACCCATTCGTCATTCCGGGTACATTCCCGGTAACTCCGAAAACCTTCCGGTAATCAAATGAGGTCATCCTATATATCAATCTTCGTTTCCAGACCATTCCGGAAACCCTCGTGACGTCTGTAATCTCATCCGGGACTCCGAACAACATTCGGTAACCAACCATATAACTCAAATACGCATAAAACAACGTCGAACCTTAAGTGTGCAGACCCTGCGGGTTCGAGAACTATGTAGACATGACCCGAGAGACTCCTCGGTCAATATCCAATAGCGGGACCTGGATGCCCATATTGGATCCTACATATTCTACGAAGATCTTATCGTTTGAACCTCAGTGCCAAGGATTCATATAATCCCGTATGTCATTCCCTTTGTCCTTCGGTATGTTACTTGCCCGAGATTCGATCGTCAGTATCCGCATACCTATTTCAATCTCGTTTACCGGCAAGTCTCTTTACTCGTTCCGTAATACAAGATCCCGCAACTTACACTAAGTCACATTGCTTGCAAGGCTTGTGTGTGATGTTGTATTACCGAGTGGGCCCCGAGATACCTCTCCGTCACACGGAGTGACAAATCCCAGTCTTGATCCATACTAACTCAACTAACACCTTCGGAGATACCTGTAGAGCATCTTTATAGTCACCCAGTTATGTTGCGACGTTTGATACACACAAAGCATTCCTCCGGTGTCAGTGAGTTATATGATCTCATGGTCATAGGAATAGATACTTGACACGCAGAAAACAGTAGCAACAAAATGACACGATCAACATGCTACGTCTATTAGTTTGGGTCTAGTCCATCACGTGATTCTCCTAATGACGTGATCCAGTTATCAAGCAACTACACCTTGTTCATAATCAGAAGACACTGACTATCTTTGATCAACTGGCTAGCCAACTAGAGGTTTGCTAGGAACGGTGTTTTGTCTATGTATCCACACATGTAAATGAGTCTTCATTCAATACAATTATAGCATGGATAATAAACGATTATCTTGATATAGGAATTATAATAATAACTATATTTATTATTGCCTCTAGGGCATAATTCCAACCACTAGCTGGTTGGATGCTCCGTTAGAAACTGACACTTGTCATAAGAGCAACCCAAATTCCTCAGAGCCTTCGAGAGTAAATCATCAGTGAGGAAATACACCACCCACCGAAACCACAAACCAAACCTAGTGATTGAGCATCACTGAATAAGTTGTTCCTGTGTGGGACTGAAGCCTTTTACCTTCGAGGACTGTGCATCCTCCAGACGGTTAGGCATCATGGTCTAGAGCAATCCAGCAGTCAATTGTGGATCGCCGGGTGACCGAGTTTGTGAGGGTTTGGAAGTCTGCCCTGAAGACTTACCACGAGTGCTGGGCGAGGACTGTGTGTCCTTAGCTCAAGGAGAATACGGTAGGGACTGTGTGTCCCGGGACTGGGTGTCCTTTTGTTTCAATACCAAGCCGCTCCAAACCAGATGTACAACTGTCACAACAGTTGGAACTGGGTCATCAACAACAGTCTTCATCAAGAATCGGGTTAAAATTCCTCAACTCTTTACATTCTCTGTATTATGTGTTGATGACATTCACTGTGACTGTTTGAAGAATTTGCTGAACACTTTCTCTGAATTTCCTCAACCCCAAATTCTTCACTTGAGTTAATAATCATCTGTATTCTGCGTGCCTGCTTACTGTGCAATCTGTTTTCATAATCTTCACTCTGTAATACTGCTGTTGTGAACGATTGCACGACTGATCCTTAACTGTTTCCGCTGTAAGTTAGTCATCAGTGAGGAATTTCCTCAAAAGGAATTTCCTCAGTGATGAAATTCTAAAAATCTCCTATTCACCCCCCTCTAGTCGATATAACGCACTTTCAGTGATGGTTAGCATAAGCAAGTAATATTCGAATAGCTTCAAGTCTAGCAACATGTGAGAAAGTTTCATCAAAGTTAATTCCTTCAACCCGTGTGTAGCCTTGAGTTACATGTCGTGCCTTGTTCCTCACAACCTGACCATCCCCATCTTACTTGTTTCGGTAGATCCACTTGGTGCCGATGATATTGTGCTTACAAGGATCTAGTCTTTTTACGAGTTCCCATATGTCATTTAGCTTGAACTGAAGAAGTTCATCTTGCATGGCTTGAATCCACTCAGGTTCCATGAAGACTTCAACAACTTTTGGGGGTTCTGTGATAGACACAAAAGAGGAATGCCCACAAAATTTAACTAAATGTGAAGCTTTTGAGCGAGTGAGTGGACCTGGCGCATTGATGTCATCGAGGATTTTGTCAAGTTCCACTTCATTTGCAATCCTTGGAAGAGCTGGCTGAAGACTTTGGTTGGGTTGAGGAATTTGATTTTTAGCATTTTCCTCAGATGCACCTGCTTGAATTTCACCAGTGTTAGGGACGACTTCTTCAACAAGGGGTTGTTCCTCAGTAGGAATGATATCTTAAGTAGCCTTGTGCGTAATAGCTTCCTCAGGAATCAATTTATCTGACACAAGGGACAATTTCTCTCTTCGCGATCCATTAGTTTCACTGAACCACACATCTACAGTTTCAACAACCTTGTTGTGATAGGTGTTGAATACTCTGTAGGTGTGGGAGTCCTTTCCGTAACCAAGCATAAAACCCTCATGTGCTTTAGGTGCAAATTTTGAGCTATGGTGAGGATCTCTAATCCATCATCTTGCACCGAAGACTTTGAAATAACTTACATTGGGTTTCTTGTCATTGAGGAGGTCATATGAGGTTTTCTTGAGGAATTTGTGAAGATATACCCTGTTGATGATGTGGCAAGAAGTGTTGTTTTCTTTAGGCTAGAAGCGACGAGGAGTCTGATATTCTTCAAGCATAGTCCATGCCATTTCAACCAGAGTCCTATTCTTGCGTTCAACGACGCCATTCCGTTGAGGAGTATAAGGAGCAAACAATTCGTTAGTAATACCAAGTTCATCAAGATAATCATCAAGACGAGTATTCTTGAATTCTGTCCCATTATCACTCTTGATTAGTTTGATCTTGACGCCAAAGTTCGTCGAGGCCCTTGAGGAAAATCGTTTGAACACTTCCCGCACTTCCGTTTTATACAGAATGATATGCACCCACGTATATCATGAATAATCATCAACGATGACAATGCCATATAAAGGTGCTGCATTTGTTAGGGTAGCATAATGAGTATGTCCAAACAGATCCATGTGAAGCAATCCAAATGGTCGAGTAGTAGTCATGATAGTCTTCGAGGGGTGTTTGGATCTGGTCATTTTTTCAGACTCATAAGCATCGTAGAGATGGTCCTTGAGGAATTTGACAGATTCGATGCCAATGAAATGCTTATTCTTCGCCAGCGTGTGCAAATTCTTCATGCATGCATGACCCATTTGTCGATGTCATAGCCAGCCTTCTGAGGTTTTTGCTAGTAAGCATGTGGCTGGCTGAGGATGTGTGGAAAAATCAACAATGTACAAATAAATCTCCTAAAGCCTTTGAAGACTTTGGATTTGCCAAATTCCATGATGACTACACGTCTATATTTTCCAAAGATGACAATCATATCAAGATCACAAACATTGCGACTGATATGAGGTTAAACCCAAGGGATTCGGCAGGCATGACTTTGTCCATGTGCCGATCCTTAGACATAGCACTTTACCAAGTCCCAATACTTTTCTTTTACCTTTATCAGCGTAAGTGATTTGCTTTAGTGGTGATGGTGTCAGTGGTATATTCATTAATAGGCTTTTATCACCAGTCATGTGATTTGTGCAACCACTTTCAAGAACCCACTCTATATTCTTGGGTTTGTCATCGTGCACATGAATTAGTACATCTTACCATCTCATATGCTTAAGACTTGAAGAATATGATATCAATTTTATCAGATAAGAATATCATCAAAAACAGTAAATTTGAGGACGTGTGAAATATTAGATCATTTCATCATGTTTTAGGTTGCGTCTAGTCAAGCAATTTCCCCAGGTCTCTAGCAAACTCTTTAGATGATGACTTTCATCTAGAGACCTGACCTGCAGAAGTGATTAGTTCGATTTCTTCACCACCCACATATGAAGGGGTGGCAAAGAGTTCATCATCCTGCGAGCACCATATGAGAATGGAGGCATTGAAGTTAATGCACTTCTTTTGACAATAGGGGTTAGAGTACTCAAATGAACAGGCAGAGAAATTCTTTGAGGACTTATGAACATAATGATTTGAAGAGTAGTGCTCATATTCATGTCCCTTGTAGTTTCCATGCATATCAGAAATGTTAGTGCGAGTATGAACATAATTTTGACCATTTGAGGAATTTGATCCTCTGGAAGACTTTGGTCCACCTCAGGAATTTGATCCGGGGTTCTGATTCTTCACTGGTGGTGTCATGAGGACATTCACTTGAAGATTTTCCAAGCAACTTTTGGGAACACAAATTTTCCTTAGGGGAGGTCTATTCCTACAGTTAATTCCAATGTATCGAGCAAATACTTCACGAGATTGATTCTTGAACAAATTATAATTGGAGTCAATTGACTCATCAGAGGAATAGGACATTTCAGATGCAAAGACTGTTAGAGTGAATGGATCAATGGAAGGGACTTTAGCAGTAACCCATGAAGTTTTGGGATACTGCTCAGGTTTCTAGTATGATCCATCAGCATTCAATTTCCTCTCGAAGGCAACACCCTCTTTCCTCGGGTTCCTGTTCAAAATCTACTTTTTGAGCACATCGCAAAGGGTTTGATGCCCTTTGAGACTTTTTTATATGTCTGTCACATACAATTCCTTCAACCCGGCATTTTCGGCAGTAGCATTTGTGGTTTCCTCAAGTGAAGAATTTCATACCACAGGAACCGTTGAAGAATTTGTAGTGATAGAAGCATGTGACACCCTTGATTTAATCGTACGCTAAACATACACGCAAATGCGTACAATCAAACTCAAGGACTCACGAGACGATATCACAACACAACTCTAGACACAAATAAAACATACAAGCTTCATATTACAAGCCAAGGGCCTCAAGGGCTAGAATACAGAAGATCGATAAACACACGAGTCAGCGGAAGCAACAATATCTGAGTACAGACATAAAACATGGGGTGCCTTAGAGAAGGCTAGCACAAAAGAAACACGATCGAACAAGGAGATACCTCCTTCCTGGGAACCTCCTAACTACTCCTGGTCTTCAGCGGCCTCCACGAAGAAGTCACCAACGGGGTGGCAGGCTTCGGCAGGAAACTCCATCTCCTGGGCTCCAACATCTGGTCGGAGCAACAGATCAAGGGGGAAAATGGGGAGCAAAGCAACGGTGAGTACTCATCCAAAGTACTCACAAGACTTACATCAGAACTATGCTAATTATGCATCAGTATCAAGGTAGGGGTTTTATATGTGGACTGACTGCATCAATGCGAGAATAGAGAGAGAATGCCTAGTCCTATCAAAGACTAGCATCTTGAGGGTCTTGCAACAATAGACGAGAGTAGATCAAGGGTAACACAATTATTATAGTTATATTGTTGCAGCAATATTAATATGAGGTCGCGCCCAGAGATTGTTCCTGGACTCCCTGCGAGGAAGCAATCCCGGGGCAACGAATTCCAGTTAAGTAACAATTGTAGTTGTATAAGATCTGGGCACAACTCCAAGTCGTCTTGTAAGCGTGGACACGGCTATCCGAATAGTTAATTTTCATCCCTGCAGGGGTGCACCAAGTTTCCTGTCACGCTCAATGACACTCTGACCGGACACACTTTTCTAGGTCATGCCCGGCCTCGGAATATCGACACGTCGCAGCCCCACCTAAGCTCAGCAGAGAGGCCATCCCGCCAGTCTAACTCCTAAGCACAAAGGGGTCATGGGCCCACTTGCCATCCGCGCTCCTGCACGATGCGAGGGCGGCCGATGTCAGTCCTAGAACCCGTTAATACAAGAGCGATGCATCTCGGGACCACTCGGGCGCGCTCCGCTACATCACTGACGTCTGAAGAGCTTCGGCTGATACCGCGACGTCGAGTACCCATAATTCTTCCCGCGTAGCCGGTTAGTGCGAAAAGGTCTCCGACCAACCAAGATCAAATACCCAAATCCATTATCATTTTAATTATGTCATCGACACAAACACGCGGGAATCCACCCGCCTAACATCTATTCATCAAAGATCCGAGTAACATGGTCAAGTAACTGTGTGGTATAAACATCAGGGGGAATCCAAGGTATAACCCTCATTGGATTCCGAATGATGTATCCGTCAAGGTGGACCTAGAGGAATCACTCTCGAGGGTTCCACACTTGAGGGGTTGCACGACAGAGGCATCGTCGGGAATGGTGAAAGAGGAATCACCCTCGATAACCACGACCGACTAGATGTACTACAGAGATATCGTCAGGAGTACTTCGCGAGGTGTCACCCTCGGTACCCGATAGTATCTCTGTAGCGTCGTTCAACTAAGGGGGTGTAAGTGTTGTGCCGGGTCTGGCTCATCGATCAGGAATCAAGACTTGAAAAAAAAGCGGGGCAACTGGACTAAGGGGTCAAAGGGGATGACTGATCCACCTATACTAAACAGTTTTAAAGTGCGGTACTGAAAATAGCAGTTCATAAAAAATTAGGCTCTGCATCAGATATAGGAGCTAACTACAACAGTAGCAAAATTCTAATGCAAGCATGAGAAAGAAAGAATAGGCGATATAGGCATGATTAAGGGGGTTTGCTTGCCTTGTTGCTCTGCGGCAAAGGGATGGTCGTCAGGAAGGTAGATGTACCCGACAGCAACATCAGTCTCGGGGTCTACCGGTAAGAAGAGGGGGGATAAACAATAAATAACAGTAACAGGTGCAACACTAAGCATGACATGGCAATATGCATGCTAGGCATGAGCTAACGCAGTAACATCCGTCATAGACGGGTTGGGAAAATATCATATGATATTTCCCGGGTCTGTGGCTACTACCGGTCAGAGTGAAAAACGATGGAAAAGTTCCATGTTTGCTATGCTAGGGACCTGTTAGAGACGAATGGACCGCGTATCCTGGTTCGTCTCGTTCTACTAATCAACTTTCATGTTGAAAATATTTTGATCTGACTTACGGTTTATTTAATATTAATTTTTTAAAGTTGTATTAATACTTAGGAATTAAAATCAGATTTAGTTAATTATGAAATACTAATATGGCATCAACACGATGTCATGCTAACATCAACAGTTGACTGGTCAACTGACTAGTGGGTCCTACGTGTCATTGACATAATTTATGAATTAGGGTTAATTATTAGCTAATCAGATTAATTTAGTGAGGGGGACACACGTGTCAGATACTACCTAGTATATTTTATTTAACTTAATTAATAGACTCAGCTAACAACTTATTTAACTAGCTTACCTAATCTTTAAATAGTGCAACTAACTAAATACTTATCTATCTATCTATTATTATTATTATATTAAGTCCTAATTATTCCAAAACAATATTTACTATTTAAATAACTGACTAGTCCAATTAGTTAAATTATTAATATTAATTAATTATAAAACTATTTCTATTTATTTTAATTCTTGTCTTTAGGGCGTGGACCCCGCATGTCATTGGGACAACGAATACACAAAAACTACACGCACACACACTTGGTGCACACATATATATACTTACATACATACATCCATTTTAGCATACATACACACATATTTAAGTTCGTACATACATATCCTCGCACATACATACACCTTCACATATACGTACACACATATATATCCATGTATACATACATATGATTATACATAGATTTCTTTTTCTTCTATTTCTTATGTTTTTTACATTCATCATGCACACATCTCGGGGGGCGCCGGATCAATGGAGAAAGAGGAGAGGGGGCTCACAGCTCCTGTAGAGAGGAGGCTTTTGGCCTAAGTTGGTCTACTCCCATGGCTGGTCCGGGCGATATCCAAAATCATAATGGGGGTTTTACGGGAGTGCGGCAGCTACCGCGTGAATAGCTGCCTTACGGAGGCGAGCAACCTTTGCCTCCCTCTCATACTCCTCTGCCTCTCCTCTGGTTATATAATATCTCCGTTTTACCTGAAAGTCAAAGAAGGCAGGAGCAGGAACGGTAATATGGAAAAACACGCTGTTGGTTAAATATTAACCGGTATAGGAGGGATTCATTATCCCTCTCAAGGAACTGATAGCGTGTCATAGTGGCGCGATCAAGGAAAGCTGTATGGAGCAGGGGATCTCCTTCGCGGATGGGTACTCCAATAAAATTTGCTATGCGAGTGGCATAGATCCCACCAAAGAAATCCCCTTCATTAGCATTATTATTCAGCCTCCTTGCTATTATAGCTCCCATGTTGAAACTTCTATCACCCGTTACTGCGCTCTTAAGAATACTAAGGTCAGGTGCGCAGAGGTGACAATGCTCAATCTTGCCGTTAATGCATCTACCTATGAAGAGGGCATAGTAATGCAAGGCAGGAAAATGAATGCTCCCCATGGTAGCATGCGTAATATCTCTAGTTTCTCTGACAGTTATACTAGAGAAAAAATCCCTAACCGAAGATTTAGGAGGATCATTGAGACTACCCCAATTAGGTATCTTGCAAATTCTATTGAAATCCTATAAATCCATGGTATACGATTTGTCATAGAGATCAAACAGTACGGATGTGTCACGGCCAGTTGAAATTTGAGTCTACGAACAAAAGAGGCAGTGAGAGTAGTATACTATTCACATTTATCGGAGATGAATTCTTCAAGTCCAACATTGGGAACAAGTGTATCAAACTCGTCTTTGAAACCTGCATCAATCATGAATTCATCAGAAGGCCATTCACATGGTTGTACGTGTGCGTTCCTCGATTCGTAAGGATCGGGCTCCCGAATCGCGAGACGGGGACCCCTCTTGCTTGAGGAACCACCATGATAGTTTCTCCTGAACATCTTCCTTTTCTGAAATTTTTAGTGACTCAAAGGAAAAGTGAACAAGGCTCAATGAAACTCATAGAAACTACTCCTACAAGTGCCTAGAGGCCATATCACGCATCAAAACTACTTGGGACCAGCTAAAATTAGCATGCAAAGCTCCAGAACAGGGTCAGCAAAGGCAGCAAAAATACACAACGAATAAGGCACCAGAGCAAAAACTAATTGGACCAATGGAGGGGTCACATACCAAGGAACAATTTCCCCAAAACAGTTTGGTGAATGGGGCTTTGCACAAGGAGATCGAAAATCGCAGCAAGAAGAGCAAGAACACGGGTTTGAGCTGTAGAATGAATTTTTGTGGAGGTAGGAGAAGGAGATGGGAGCTGCAATAAGTGGAGGGGGGACACGTGGGCCCCACAAGCCTGGTAGGCGCGACCACGGTGGTGCCTGCGCCTCCTGGGCTTGTGGCCCACTGGTGCATCCCCCTGACTAGCTCTCCGTCTCAGAATTTCTCAAAAATTCCAGAAAAAATCATACTTGATTTTCACGGCATTCGGAGAACTTTTATTTCCGGGACACTTTTCTACGGGACGCAAAAAGTAGAAAACAGGAGAAACTAAAGCTAAATCTATCATTTTTCTTCTAAGCAACCGAAGGTAAAGGTTTGGAACAGAGGGTTGTGACTCTCAGATTCATCCATCATGGTCATCAAAAGAAATCCGTCAATGAGGTTGATCAAGTCTCCTTGACAAACTTTTTTCTAATCGCGTAAAAACGGAGAATTTTCAAATAGTCACTAGGTTACCTCAATGGGGATGTGCATATCCCCAACAAGCAAATCATACTTCATCTTAACAGTAGGTATTGGGCATTCGAAGCTCCCAATAAGAATCGATGAAGTTTTTTCAATAGCATTGATGCAATGTACTCGATATTGTTTCTTCGGAAAGTGCACCGTATGCTCATTACCATAGACATGTAAAGTGACATTGCCTTTGTTGCAATCAATAACAGCCCCTGTAGTGTTCAAAAGGGTCTTCCAAGGATGACTCCCATGGCATCATCCTCGGGAATATCCAGGATAACAAAGTCCGTTAAGATAGTAATGTTAGCAACCACAACAGGCACATCCTTGCAAATACCGATAGGAAAAGCAGTTGATTTGTCGGCCATTTGCAAGGAGATTTCAGCGGGTGTCAACTTCTCCAATTCAAGTCTATGATAAAGAGAGAGAGGCATAACACTAACACTAGCTCCAAGATCGCATAAAGCAGTTCTAACGTAGTTGCCTTTAATGGAGCAAGGTATAGTGGGCACTCCGGGATCACCTAGTTTCTTAGGAGTTCCACCCTTGAAGGTGTAATTAGCGAGCATGGTGGAAATCTCAACCTCAGGTATCCTCCTCTTATTAGTCACAATATCCTTCATGTACTTAGTATACAGAGACATTTTGAGCATATGTGTCAAACACATTTGCAGAAAGACAGGTCTAATCATTTCAACAAATCGCTCAAAATCATCATCATCCTTTTTCTTGGATGGTTTGGGAGGAAAGGGCATGGGTTTCTGAACCCATGATTCCCTTTCTTTACCATGCTTCCTAGCAATGAAGTCATTCTTATCGTATTTCCTATTCTTAGGTTGTGTATTATCAAGATCAACTGGTTCAATCTCCACATCCTTATCATTGCTAGGTTGAGCATCATCATGAACACCACTATCGCTATTATCATTAGGCTCATGTTCATCACCAGATTGTGTTTCGGCATCAGAAATAGAGACATCGTTTGGACTCTCGGGTGTAACAGCAACATGGTTGCTAGCGTGCAAATTCCTATCATCTTTATTTTTCTTTCTATGATGACTAGGTGCATCAGTGCTAACTCCTTGAGAATTTTGTTCAATTCTCTTAGGATGGCCCTCAGGATACAAAGGTTCCTGGGTCATTCTACCGCCTCTAGTAACGACTCTAACAGAATTGTCATTCAACTCATTGAGCAAGTCATTCTGAGCCTTAAGTACTTGTTCTACCTGAGTGGTGACCATAGAGGCATGTTTACTCAGAAGCTTAAAATCATTGACATTTCTGTCCACACAAGCACTTAAATGACTAAGCATACGAGCATTCTGTTCCAATTGTCTGCTAACATATTCATTGAAACTTTGTTGTTTGGCAACAAAGTTATCAAATTCATCCAGGCATAAGCTAGCAGGTTTATCAAAAGGAATATTACTCTCATTGAATCTACGAAGATAATTTACCTCTACTACCTGTGTCGGGTTATCAAGACCATGGATCTCTTCGATAGGTGGTAGATTTTTGACATCTTCAGATTTAATGCCTTTCTCTTTCATAGATTTCTTAGCTTCTTGCATATCTTCAGGACTGAGGAATAGAATACCTCTTTTCTTCGGAGTTGGCTTCGGAGGTGGTTCAGGAATAGTCCAAGCATTCTCATTGCACAAGATATTATTCAATAGGATCTTAGCTTGTTCTACAGTTCATGCCCTGAAAACACAACCAACACAACTATCTAGGTGGTCCTTAGAAGCATCGGTTAGTCCATTATAGAAGATATCAAATATTTCATTCTTCTCAAGAGGGTGATCAGGCAAAGCATTCAGTAGCTGGACGAGCCTCCCCCAAGCTTGTGGGAGACTCTCTTCTTCAACTTGCACAAAGTTGTATATTTCCTACAAGGCAGCTTGCTTCTTATGGGCAGGGAAATATTTTTCAGAGAAGTAGTAGATCATATCTTGGGGACTACGCACACAACCAGGAGCAAGAGAAGTGAACCAAGTCTTAGCATCATCCTTTAGAGAGAAAGGAAACAACTTAAGGATATATTAGTTTCGGATCTTTTCCTCACTCGTGAACAGGGTGGCTATATCGTGCAGCTTAGTAAGATGTGCTACAACCGTTTCAGACTCATAACTATGAAAAGGATTAGATTCGACCAGAGTGATTAACTCAGGGTCGACAGTGAATTCATAATCCTTATCGGTCACAAAGATAGGGAGGTAGCAAACTTTGGGTCGTATTTCATCCTAGCATTCAGAGATTTTTCTTTCCACTTGCTGTCGGGACCCCGATCCTAAGCCATAGGAATACAGCCTATAACACATCGCATCTCTTTGCGGTCTCACGCACGGTTAACCCCACGGCTGCAACCTTACCTTAGCCGGGACCATTTGCGCCTTTTGACTCGCGCATGCAATTGTGTCGCTAGCAATCCAATGACAAAGAACCGGGATCGACATGTCTAGTCATAAACCAAAGTGGCAGATCCGCACAAGGACATGCATACATGACCCAGCAAAGCAGGTTTCGGTCACCAGCGAATGTAGACGAGTCGTAGCAAGCTACAAGGACTCCATTACATCGCGTGACATTTCCCCAAAGGGGACAGACACATCAGCTAAGAAGGACACACGCCGGTCAACCAATGTGTCCGGAGCAGTAGCGAGCTACCCTGGCTCGTTGGATCACAAAGGGGCATTTCCCTATAAGGAATGCTACTAAAGTCTACGGCTAGGTAATCGAACCCCATACATACCAAGTACGACACACGTACGCATGGCATACCGATATGTATAGATACATCGATGACATCACAACATAACCATAAACATACAAGCTTTATTTAAAAGGCTCGGAAGAGCCACACACATAATATTACACAGTAGGGGTCTCACGACCCATCATAACAGTCATTGAAGTTACAAGCCAGCGGAAGTAGATAAGCTATCTAAGTACAGACATATGAAACTAGAAGGCACATGGCCTGACTATATTACAGACCCACCCTAGGGCCAGATCGTAGCTGGGATACCAGCTACTCGTCGTCGTTGATGTCTAGGAAGAACCCTCTGTTAGGGTCATTAACAACCTCTGCAACAATTATTAAGCAAACATGAGTACGGAGGTACTCAGCAAGACTTAGGATAACTATCTACTCATGCAAGTATCAATAAGGAATTGTGGGGTTTCATGCGGAAAGCCAGCATTTGACTCGTGGCTAGACAACTTGCATTTTTAAAACAATTTTTGACAACTTGATTTCTCGCACACGAGTCCACTAACACCACAACAATACTCCATCGTGGAATCATTCCGTCTCCATACGGAAATGCCGTCCACGACACTCACGCTTATCTTGACAATTTTATGAGTAGCCATTGAAGTTATCTATGAACAACATATGTCTCCAAGTAGTCCATATCCACGGACGCGGCTATTCGAATAGATCATAACCCTGCAGGGGTGTACTTCTTCACACACGCTCTCGCCACTTATCGCCATGTGCACGTCATGCACCTCGGCAACCTTCAAGCGGAAGCCCAACGAGGGAGTCGGCCACGACCGTTAACCACACTAATACTTAGTCCAGGTCTATCGCCTATCTGAGGGTAACCCACACGAAAGTCCGACCGAGGTTTCCGCCACGGCCCCAAACGATGTGCGCAGGGTTCCCAAGCCCACCATCCAGGTGCCACTTGGTACACCGTGCCACTGCCTACCGCATCACAGCCCACCTCTCAGGTCAGCGCTATGCACGGCCTCCAGCATGACTATAAACACCAGAAACTACTTGCAACTCCTGGACCGAGTACTAAGCGATTAATAAGTCGAGCGGGGTCATATTTCAGGGCCCAGCATGTGGTAGTATCTCGTCTTGGATTACATACACGGAACTCAGTTCCTATGGACGGTTCCAATGAAACAACCAGCCATGTACTCCTACATAGCCTTTCACCGGTACCTTTACCAAATCAGGTTCAACACACAACCTTTACTTACTGAACACATTCTCACAACTCAGTTCATCTCCCAGATGACAGACCATACACAACTCTAAGCATAGCATGCATAGCAGGATAAGGCACATCATGGCTCAAGAAACTACCAGGTATGCTAGGTTGCAAGGTTCAGCTATTTACCGTGACAAGGACATGTCATGCAAAGGAAGTGGGTTCAACTAACGTGGCAAAAGCATTTGAAGCATTTGATCCTAATGCAATAAGTAAGTGCAGGAGCGAGAACATGGGATCTATCGGGATGATCAAAATGGTTGCTTGCCTTGTTGCTGAGAGGAGGGACAATATCCGTCAGTCGGATAATCGGTGGAATCCGGAGGAGCGGAGTCTACCGAAAGAAATGACAACAATCAATAACAATCATATGCAACTAGATGATGCATGAGCATGGCATGAGGAGGCAAGGTGGTATGCTAATATAGCTAACATTTATTAGGTTTGAAGTTGATTTGAATCATATTCAAATATCACTTTAAACGAGGTATTCTCGAATACCATTTTAATTGATTCGACCTGATGCTCAGATCAACTTGTTTTTAACATGCATGGAAATGATATGTTAAGTTGCTGGTTGTCATTGAACAATGTTTGATCATAGCATTTGAAGTGGAATTCAAATGATTTTCAAATTCCATCTCCAAAGCATTTATAAAATTTAACTTATTCATTATTCTACATGTTTGGTCGAGTAACATTTTCAAACATGTTTTAAAATGACATATTCAGATTCCTTGGATTTTTCTGATACTTTTTCATATATAAATTATTTTCATTGGAGTTACAGATTAATTTCTATGATTTTTAGAAGTTTTGGCATTTTTATGGAATTCTTTTAAATCAGAAAATCTTTACTGCATCAGCATGACATCAGCAGGTCCAACTGGCCGTTGAAAGTCAATCCTGACCAGTGGGACCCACTGGTCAGTGACTCTGGTCAGTTTTAGATTAGTTTTAAACTTAATTAGCTAATTAACAGTACTGGACCCACATGTTAGTGACTTATTAGATTAATTAACTTTATTTTTATTAATCCAGAACTTCTAGAGGCTGGCCCCACGCGTCAGTGGCTCAGGCCAGCTGAGATCCACCGGCGGCGAGGTCGTCCTCGTCGGCGGGAGCCTCTGACGACCACCAGAACGGCGGAGGGCATCGGGAACTCGTCTCCGACGACCAAACGCACGGCAAAAACCACAGGGAGATCGGCCACTCGACGGCGCGCACGATGGGGCAAAACCGAGGGGCTGGGGCGGCCGGAATCGATGCCGGCGACGAGCTGCAGCGGCGACCAAGTTCGGCCATCGTCGAGGTCATCGGAAACAGGGTCAAAACGCGCGGGGCTGGGCTCCTAAAGCATCTACGCGACGGCCTGAAGCTGCTGGTGGCCTCATATGGACCAACCGTTCACCGGAGGGCTACCGACGGCGAGCTGCAGCGGCGGTCCTCGTCGGGCTCCGGTGGAACTAGGCCTAGAGGAAGAGATCGACGGGGAAAACTTGGCGGAAAGTTGCGCAAGCTCACGGGGAGTGCAGTGGTGGCGCTAGCTTGCTCGGGGAGGCGCTGTAGGCGTCGAATCGATCGGAGCTCGCCGGAGGCCGAAGCTTGAAGACGACGGTGCGGTGGGCGTTGCAGGGCTCGGGGGACCTTCGGCTTCTGCAGGGAGGACCAGCTCGTCAAGGCGGAGCGAATGGGGCACTCGGGGGAGAGAACTAGTGGCCAAAGGCACGGGCAGCTCGAGCTCGAGCTCCTGACAATGGCAGCAGAAGGGGGGAGGAAAGAACCGAGAGGAGAGGGGGAATGGTGCACGGGAATGGATAGGCCACAGCTCGGGGAGGTTATGCACGCGCGCGCCAGCGCGAAGCGGCGGCCAGGCAGGCAGGGAGCTGCGTGGAGGCGCGTGGCGTCGCGGCGGCCACCTCCTGCTCCTACTTGCGAGGAGGAAGACGACACAGGGACTGGGCTTGGGCCAGGTGAGCGTCAGGTAGGCGTTTCTTCCTTTCTTTCTTGTTTTGTTTTCTGTTTTACTAACAGTTTTGGTTTGCTATTTATTTCAGCTCCAAAATAGTTTACAAAAAATATTTTGAACACACCAGAATGTTTGTTGGAATATATCCAACCATTCCTGAAGTTTTCAACATTTTTGAAAACTTAAAGTTTTTGAATTCAAATTTTAAACTTGAATCAAATAGTTTTTTGCATTTAAATAAAATGCCAAAAGTGTTATAAAAATAGTTTTCTTCACTGCTTACTTGCTTCCATGAATTATCAGAAAAGTTGAACTTTTCTTGAGGCCATTTTGGGTTCATTGATTTGAACAAGTTTATAATTTCTTTGAATTTGAAAAGTGGCTAGGGTTTTTGAGTTTTGCTTCACCACTTGCTTTGATCTTGTTGCAATTTTCTTGGATGCAATGCAAAGAAGATATGAGCACAATGCTATACTTGATTAGGGTTTCAGGGATGTGACACTTGCGCAGTAATTTCTCAAGATCATAGCTATCCTTACAATCAAGAAAGTCCTCAGCTAGCTCTCCCTCAATAACATAACCCTCAGGCATATCAGGCAATTCATATGTAGGACAACTAGTTCTAACATGCGAGATAACAGGTTCTACTTCAATAATCTCAGCAGTTTCAGAACTATCATCACATCTAGCAGCAATTCTAGCAATTTGTGCATCAAGGAATGCACCTAGTGGCAAATCAGTATCAAGCAAAGCATCATCACAAGCATCATGGACAACAGAAGTAGCATCATCAAGCACAGGCGACACATCAAAATTTCTAGCACGAGGTGGTGTCACAAACTTACTCATAACTGAAGGTGAATCAAGTGCAGAGCTAGATGGTAGTTCCTTACCTTCCCTCGTAGTTGAGGGCAAGACTTTAGTTTTTGGATCTCTCGGATTCCTCATAGTGATCAGCAGACGTAAATCCCAAGTGACTCAGAGAATAGTGCTATGCCTCCCCGACAACGGCGCTAGAAAATAGTCTTGATAACCCACAAGTATAGGGGATCGCAATAGTTTTCGAGGGTAGAGTATTCAACCCAAATTTGTTGATTCGACACAAGGGGAAGCCAAAGAATATTCTCGAGTATTAGCAGTTGAGTTGTCAATTCAACCACACCTGAAAGACTTAGTATCTGCAACAAAGTATGAGTAGCAGGGTATCATGATAGCAACGGTAGCAACGGGAACAGTAGCAGCAGTAACAGCAATAGCAGTAATAGTAGCAGCAGTGGCAGCAGGAGCGACAGAGTAACAGTAGCAGAAGTGACAGCAGTAGCGGCAAAGTAACATAGCAAGGGCTAGTAGGAAAAACTCGTAAGCATTGGATCGGTGATGGATAATTATGCTGGATGACATTCATCATGCAACAGTTATAACACGGGGAGATATGTAACTAGCTCCAATTCGTCAATGTAATGTAGGCATGTATTCCGTATGTAGTCATACGTGCTTAGGGAAAAGAACTTGCATGACATCTATTGTCCATCCCTCCCGTGGCAGAGGGGTCCTAATGGAAACTAAGGGATATTAAGGTTCTCCTTTTAATAGAGAACCAGAACAATGCATTAGCACTTCGTGAATACATGAACTCCTCATACTATGGTCATCTCCGGGAGTGGTTCCGGCTATTGTCACTCCAGGGTTGCCGGGTCATAACACATAGTAGGTGACTACAACTTGCAAGATAGGATCTAGAACACACATATATTGACGAGAACATAATAGGTTCAGATCTGAAATCATGGCACTCGGGCCCTAGTGACAAGCATTAAGCATGGCAAAGTAGTAGCAACATCAATCTCAGAACATAGTGGATACTAGGGATCAATCCCCGTCAAAACTAACTCGATTACATGATAGATCTCATCCAACCCATCACCGTCCAGCAAGCCTACGATGAGATTACTCATGAACGATGAAGAGCATCATGGAATTGGCGATGAAGGAAGGTTGGTGATGACGATGGCGACGATCTCCCCTCTCCGGAGCCCAGAACAGACTCCAGATCTGCCCTCCAGAGGAAGAACAGGTGGTGGCGGGGCCTCCGTATCGTAAAACGCGATGAACTCTTCTCCTTGATTTTTTTTCGAACGAAAGGGACTAAATAGAGCTGGAGTTGGAGGCGGTGGAGCTCCGTGGGCCCCACAAGCCTGCTAGGCGCGGCTAGGGGGGGGCCTCCTGGGCTTGTGGGATCCTCGCTCCACGCCTCCGGTTGATTCTTGCGCCAGTATTTTTTATATATTCCACAAAAAATCCTCGTAAATTTCTAGGTCATTCCGAGAACTTCTATTTCTATGCAAAAACAACACCACGGAAATTCTGCTGAAAACAACGTTAGTATGGGTTAGTTTGATTCAAATCATGCAAATTAGAGTCCAAAACAAGGGCAAAAGAGTTTGGAAAAGTAGATACAACGGAGACGTATTATCAAGCACAAGGTCATCAACGGCGAGCAGAATGAGTGCAGGGGAGCGATGATCAGCAAGCTTGCTAGGGCCAAATGGCCAAAGGGCACATTCATAAACACTATCAAGGCATGGTAGAAACAGTGGTTCTACGTCACCGAGCCACATAGTACGGGAGAGGCAGACCCACCATCATTCATATCTCGCTCTCCCACCCGTCTTGTGTCCTGGGCGGAAAAGGCCATGGATTGGGGGGAGGCCGCGGAGGTGAAGGAGCTCACAAAGAATATCCCCAATTTAGCGGAGAATAAAGTCGAGCTCACCAACATAATCCAAGTATGCTACATCCCGCCTTCTCCCCTACCAACATCGGTCCATTCTGATGTGGGCTCATAATCCGGACGATCCGGACACTACAGAAGGTGTTGTGCGGAACTTTTTCCACATTACCCTAGAGAAGTTGTGGAAGGCGCTTTTCAAACCACAAAAGTCTTGGCCAGCCAAGGAGGAAGACGTAGGCCTTTCTGTTCTTGATCCTTTTGGGCGAGTAAGGTTTTTATCGCATCCTTAATTTTCATCCCTTCCTTTTAACAAGGTACTCACTTCTTCCTTCTCCCACACTGGGCGTCCGACCATGAGGGAGGAGGGTCTCAATGACTCACCTATTCCCGAAGAGTGTCGCACTCATGTGAGTGCGATAATGAAAAACATTCACTCCATTGACAGTGGTCTGAAGGATGCCTTCGCCGTACTATTGGTAGGTATCAAGGTAATCCACACACTCTTTTTCCTTCACAAAGTAATTCTTTTTTTATTATCTATAAGGAATCTTATGCTCAGTAGCCCCCGATCCCTATGTCAGTTAGAAAAACTCATGTGGGGGAAGTTGCACATAGCCCCCAAGACTCTGGTAGGATGATAAAAAACACCCTAGCAAAGGATTTTGAAAAAAATCTAAGAACTACGAAAGTCTAAAAATGCTTATCCGCAGGCCTCCACTTTGGCGGCAGCCCCCAACTCCTTGGAGTTGGCGGAAATGAACCGGAAACTGAAGGTTTACGAAGAAGAGCTCGACCACATCAACAAGCGCTTTGAGGATGCACAAGGTAAGTGTTCAAACCTTAGTTTTATCATAAAAGAGCTCGACCACATCAACAAGCGCTTTGATATTTTTGTCTCTTAGTGCGATTTATTTGCGTGACCATTATAGCTGTTGCTGCTGATGTCGAGCGACTCAAAGCCGAACTGGACAAGGCCAAGCACGAGGCTGCCGAACAAAGAGCGATGGCCGAACGAGCCAAGTCTTCTAGTGAGAGGTCTGAGGCCAGGGTTAGCGAGGTCTAGAAAGGGCTCAAGGAAGTCGTCACAAAAATGAGGCACTTGAGCAGCAGAATAAATAAAAATCATCTGAGCTGATCTCGGTAACTACCACACTCCAAGAAGTACGGAAGGAGGCACATGATCATCGGAAGGAGATCCATTAGATCAAGCAAATTACTGATGGTAGGAGATAATTACTATAGTGTATTTTAAACGGATAAAGATTTGCACTGCTACTTGAGTGTGGAATTCTCCAGGCACGATTGCGGATCTCTCGAAGAGTGCGGCGGATGTTGTGAAACACTATGGATCCCAGGATGGCGAGGTCTAGCAAAGGGTTTTCTAGGCACAATTCCAAGCCCCCGTGCAACCCCTTCTTATCTCCGATCAGTTGAAACAACTGATGGAGCTGCACAAGATTTTAGAGATGGCTACGAAGGATCTTTGCATCAAGCTTTGGCCGACAGAGCCGCTGCCGAGTAGCTATTTTGTCCAGATGCAAAAGCTGATTGCCACTACGCTTGAGATTGATATCATGAAGCACCGTGTCTGCATTGAGGGAGCTCGGATGGCCTTTGCAAGGACGATGATGCACTGGCCAAAGATGAAGCCCTTAAACATGGCCACCACACCTTCGCCGCCTGGAAAGGAGCATAGACGCCCGGAGCAGTACTTCTCCACTACCATGGAAGGTGCTCGGGCTGTAGAAGCGCAATGCTCCAAAGACTTAATCTTTGAATGAAAATCTTTTCTTGTAAAAGTGGTTGTATAATACAATGCCATTTAAATTTTGCATGGCATACCATGTGTTTTTTAATTACAACTCTTCTGTGCTTGTTTTAATACTGTAAGTTTCCACTCGTCGGCTTCAGCCCCCTGACAGATACTATGAGGGGTGTTTTCGGTCTCCGCATTGTTACCCTTGGTAACAGCCCGGAACTGACACTACAGAAGATTCCCTTGTATTTCGTTTCCATTGTGTGATTTATTTTCTTGTCGCATTCATCATCGCATCATTCCCACCATCCACATTGTATAGACACTCCCTTGCCATCATTTTCAAAACTTGTATGTTTTATTATTTGCCGGTTCTCTCCATTTCGTCGATGACCGTTTTGAGACCAACCACCCACGCACACACCCGCGACATCGTTAAATTATTATTTTCAAATGTATGTATAAAACTTTCTCGAAATGGGTTGAAAGTTGGCGTGCAGTCTTATTTTAATGTAGGTAGACCGCCTGCCAAATTTAATCGCATTCAGAGGCCGTTTGATACCCTAACAGATGACCATATCGACACTAGTAGCGGGGTTAACTATTGGGCGTTTCATTTGGTAAAAAAACTCTGTCATGAGCCCAATCCTCCCTCTCTTCTTAGCGACGACCCCTTACAGATCCCACTAGGACCAGCAAACCTTTCCTCCGACCGGAGCCATTGGATCACGATCATAGGGTCCAAAAACCACACCAATTCCTCGAACTCTAGCTCCTGCCTATTTAAGCAGCTCCCATGCCATTTTTGGGCAGCCTAGCCACCCCTAACCTCCAACCGCCGCCTCCCACCTCAAAATTAGCTCTGACCGAACCCCCTCGTCCACCTGGCACCACCGCAACCACCATCCCGGCCAACCGAGGAGTGCTAACGTCCCCCATGCGCCCCAGCCGCTGAGGACCGCTCAGGCCCGCATGAAGCCCGTGAAGCTCGTCCGCCGCCTTGCTCCAGATCAGGAGAGGAGCTCCTGATCCAGAGCCTCCCGATCACTCGTGCTTGCGCGAGCTGTCGCCCAATGCCCTGCCATGCCCCATAACCGGCGATCCTGCCGTCGACGACCACCGGGTTGACCCCACACCTCGCCTCCCTTCCTCTTCTGCTCTCCCTCTCTGTCACCTCGCGCTCTCTCTCTTCCCTGGATGTGCAGGATGCCATGTGATACGTCCATTTTGCATCATGTTTTTACTATTATCTATCGTGTTTTATGCATTTTGCACTTGGTGGAGTAATTCTAATGCCTTCTCTCTCATAATATGCAAGGTTTACATGAAGTGGGAGAATGCCGGCAGATGGAATTCTGGAGCTGAAAAAGCTACTCAAGAGATAACTATTCTACACATCTACAATTGGGCTGAAAATTGATGAAGATTTATTTGACAATAAATAACAAATACTAGAGCGAAGAAGTACTGCACGGGAGCCACCAGGCGGCCACTAGACACTAGGGCGCGCTAGGTCCCCTAGCGCGGCCTGGTGTCTAATGGGCCACCTGGCCCACCTCTAGCGATCATCTTCTAGTATAAATTATCCTTCACCCTAAACAAAAAAGGGAGATGACTATCGGGACGAAGTGCCACCGTCTCTTGTTTGAACCTGGCAGGAGCACTTTTGATCTCCGGCGGAGCGCTTCTGCCGAAGGAACTTCCCTCCCGGAGGGGGAAATCGAGGCCATCGTCATCACCAACAACCCTCTCATCTTGCAAAGGCCAATCTTCATCAACACCAACTCCTCTCAAAACCCCTAGTTCATCTCTTGTGCTCAATCTTGTATCGGAACATTAGTTTGGTACCTGGGGTGTGTCTAGTAGTGTTAATTACATCTTGTAGTTGATGCTTTATGGATTATTTGGTGGAAGAGCATATGTTCAGATTCATTATTCTCTATAATACCTCTTTGGTCATGAACATATTTATCACATGTGAGTAGTTACTTTTGTTCTTGAGGCCATGGGAGAAATCATGTTTCAAGTAGTCATGTTAAGTTGGTATTTGTTCGATATTTTGATGATATGAATGTTGTGATCCCCTTAGTGGTGTTATGTGAACGTCAACTACACAACACTTCACCATATTTTGGGCCTAATGTAATGCATTGCGGAGTAGTAATTAGAGGGTGGTTTGCGAGAGTGACAGAAACTTAAACCCCAGTCTAGGCACTACTTCGTAAGGGGTTGACTTGGATCCCTATGTTTAATGCTATGGTTAGTATTTATTCTTAAGATTTTTCTCATAATTGCGGATGCTTGCGGGAGGGTTAATCATAAGTGGGAGGTTTGTTAAAGTAAGAGCAACACCCGAACACCGGTCCACCCACATATCAAATTATCAAAATATCAAACGCAAATTAACCCAACATGACGAAGTGACTAGATGAAATTCCTGTGTGCCCTCAAGAAGCTTTGCCTATTATAAGAAATTGTTCTGGCCTGTCCTTTTCCACAAAAGGATTGGGCTACCTTGCTGGACCTATTGTTACTATTGCTACTTGTGAGTTATTACAATTATCTTCCTATCAAACAACTTATTACCGCAATTTCAGTGCTTGCAGAAATTACTATGCTGAAAACCGCTTGTCATTTCCTTCCGCTCCTCGTTGGGTTTGACACTCTTACTTATCGAAAGGAGTATGATTGACCCCCTATACTTGTGGGTTATCAAGAATCTTTTCTGGCACCATTGCTGGGGAGTGAAGCGCCCTTGGTAAGAAGAATTTGGTAAGGGATTTTTTATATTACGTGGTGAAATTTAGTGTTACTTGTCACTATGGAAAGTAATACTTTGAGGGGCTTGTTTGGGGTATCTTCACATTGACCGAAAACACCAAGTGTTGTCCATCAACCTTCTGAACCTACTGAAAATGTTTATTATGAAATTCCTTCGGGTATCATAGAGAAACTGCTAGCTAATCCTTATGCAGGAGATGGAACAAAACATCCCGATATGCACCTAATCTATGTGGATGAAGTTTGTGGATTATTTAAGCTTGCGGGTTTATCCGGAGATGAAGTAAATAAGAAGGTTTTCCCTTTATCTTTGGGGGGAAAAGCATTGACATGGCATAGGCTATGTGATGATACATGATTTTGGAACTAGAATCAATTGAAATTGAAGTTTCACAAGATTTTTTATCCTATGCATGTTGTTCATCGTGATCGGAATTTTATTTATAATTTTTGGCCTCATGAAGGAGAAAGTATCGCTTTAGCTTGGGGGAGGCTGAAGTCAATGTTATATTCAGGCCCCAATCATGAGCTCTCGAGAGAAATTATTGTTCAGAATTTTTATGCTCGGCTTTCTCGTAATGATCAAACCATGCTCGATACTTCTTGCTCTGGTTCCTATATGAAAAAGGCTATTGAATTCAGGTGGGATATTATGGAAAGAATTAAACACAACTCTAAAGGTTGGGAACTCGACGAAGGTAAAGAGTTAAGTATAAAACCTAAGTTTGATTCTGTTAAATCTTTTATGAATGCCGATGCTTTCAATGATTTTAGCACTAAGTATGAACTTGACTTTGAGATAGTAGCCTCATTTTGAGAACCTTTGCTGCTTTTATTGATCTACCTAAAGAGAAATGGTTAAAATGCCACCTACCTATTAAAGAACAATTTGAAGAACCAATTAAAATTCAAGTTGAAACTGTCATTTACAATGTTGACCCAGTTGTGCCTATTGCTTATATTGAGAAACCACCTCTTCCTGTTAGGATAAAGGTACACACTAAAGCTTCAAATGTGGTTAATAGAAGTTATGTTAGAACAACCAAACCCCGTGAGCAAATCAAGGTAGAACCTAGTACATCTATGGCCCAAGATCTCTTGGTAGACAATATTGATGGGCATGTTATTTATTTTTGTAATGAAGCTGCTAGAATTGCCAAACCTGATACTAAAGACAAGAATATACCTGTTCTTGGCATGCTTGTCGTTTCAGTCAAAATAGGAGATCATTGCTATCATGGTTTATGTGATATAGGTGCTAGTGTTAGTGCTATCCCTTTGACCTTATATCAAGAAATTATGCAGGAGATAGCACCCGCTAGGATAGAAGACATAGATGTTAGTATTGAACTTGCTAATAGAGACACCATCACACCACTTGGGATTGTTAGAGATGTTGAAGTCTTGTGTGGAAAAGTAAAATATCCCACTGATTTTCTAGTATTTGGCTCACCACAAGATAATTTTTGACCCATAATTTTTGGTAGACCCTTCTTGAACACTGTCAATGCTCAAATTGATTGCAAAAAGGAAACTATGAGTGTTAATTTTGTGGTATGTCTCATGAGTTTCATTTCTCAAAGTTTAGTAAGCAACCCCATTACAAAGAATTGCCTCGTAAAGTTGAACTAATTGGTCTTGCTTCTATTGCCATTTCTCCTACGGATCCATTAGAACAATATTTGCTAGACCATGAAAATGATATGCATATGCGTGAAAGAAACGAACTAGACAATATGTTCTTTGAGCAAAAACGTATCCTTAAACACAACTTGCATGTTGAAACTCTAGGAGGTTCTCCTCCACCCTAGGGTGATCCTGTGTTTAAAGTAAAGCAAGTACCTGACACTTTGAAATATGCTTATCTTCATGATAAGAAGATATGTCCTGTTATTATTAATGCTAACCTTAGAGAACATGAAGAACAAAGAGTGTTAAAAACTTTAAGGAAGCACCGAGATGCTATTGGGTATACTCTTGATGATCTTAAGGGAATTAGTCCCACTCTATGGCAGCACAAGATTAATATGGAACCAGATGCTAAACCCATTGTTGATCACCAACGAAGAATGAATCCCAAAATGAAAGAAGTGGTAAGAAATGAAAGATTAAAGCTTCTGGAAGCAGGCATAATTTATCCCATAGCTAATAGCAGATGGGTAAGTCTCTTTCATTTTGTCCCTAAGAATGGAGGTATTACTGTTGTTCCTGATGATAAAAATGAACTCATTCCACAAAGAATTATTACTGGCTATAGAATGGTAATTGATTTTAGAAAATTAAACAAATCTACTAGAAAATATCATTATCCTTTACCTTTCATAGACCAAATGTTGGAAACATTATCGAAGAACACACTTTTTTTACTTTCTAGATGGTTATTTTGGTTTCTCTCAAATACGTGTGTCACAACCTGATCAAGAGAAAACCACCTTTACTTGTCCTTTTGGAACTTATGCTTATAGACGTATTCGTTTTGGATTATGCAATGCACCTGCTACCTTTCAAAGATGTATCACTCCTATATTCTGCGATTTTTGTGAAAAGATTGTTGAGGTCTTCATGGATGATTTTTCCGCTTACGAAACTTCTTTTGATGATTGCTTAAGCAACCTTGATCGAGTTTTGCAGAGATGTGAGAAAACTAATCTTGTCTTTTATTGGGAGAAGTGCCACTTTATGGTGAATGAAGGTATTGTCTTGGGTCATAAAATTTTTGAACGGGGTATTGAGATGGATAAGGATAAAGTTGATGCAATTGAGAAGATGCCATGTCCTAAGGATATTAAGGGTATCCGTAGTTTCCTTGACCATCTTGGTTTATATAGGAGGTTTATTAAAGACTCTCTGAAATTTCTAGGCCTCTTACTGATTTATTACAAAAGGATGTTCCTTTCGTTCTTGATGATGAATGTGTAGAAGCCTTTGAAACACTTAAGAAAGCATGAACTTCTGCACCTATTATTCAACCTCCTGATTGGAACTTGCCTTTTGAAATTATGTGTGATACTAGTTATTATGCTATTGGTGCTATTCTAGGAAAAAGAGTTGATAAGATATTAAATGTTATTCATTATGCTATTAAAACTCGAGACAGTTCCTAGAGAAATTATGCTACCAGTGGAAAATAATTCTTAGCAGTTGTACTTGCTTGTGATAAATTCAGATCCTACATTGGTGAGTCTAAAGTAATTGTTCACACTGATCATTCTGCTATTAAATATCTTATCAAAAATAAAGATGCTAAGCCTAGACTTATTAGGTGGGTTCTCTTGCTACAAGAATTTAATTTGCATATCATTGATAGGAAAAGAGTTGAGAACCCCGTAGCTGACAACTTGTCTAGGTTAGAAAATGTTCTTGATGACCCACTACCTATTGATGATCGCTTTCCTGATGAACAACCAGTTGTGGTCAATGTTTCTCATAACACACCGTGGTTTGCTGATTATGCTAATTACATTGTTACTATATAAATACCACCTAGTTTACCTATCAACAAAAGAAAACATTCTTCTTTGATTTAAGACAATACTTTTGGGATAACCCGCATCTTTATAAAGAGGGAGTAGATGGTATTATTAGACATTGTATACCTGAGCATGAATAGGAACAAATCCTTCATAAGTGTCACTCCAAGGCTTATGTAGGACACCATGCGGGAGATAGAACTGCAAACAAGGTATTGCAGTTTGGATTTTATTGGCCTACTCTTTTCAAAGATGCTCGTAAGTTTGACCTCTCTTGTGATGAATGTCAAAGAATTGGTAACATTAGTAGAGATTAGGAAATGCATATGAATTATTCACTTGTTATTGAACCATTTGATGTTTGGGGATTTGATTTTATGGGACCTTTTCCTTCCTCTAATGGGTATACACATATTTTGGTTGTTGCTGATTATGTTACTAAACGGGTAGAAGATATTCCAACCAATAGTGTTGATCACAACACCTCTATTAAAATACTTACGGAAGTTATTTTACCATGTTTTGGAGTTCCTAGATATTTAATGATTGATGGTGGTTCACATTTTATTCATGGTGCTTTTGTAAGCTGCTTGCTATATATGATGTTAACCATAGAATTGCTTCTCCCTATCGTCCTCAGTCTAGTGGTCAAGTAGAATTAACAAATAGAGTAGTAAGATTAATATTGCAAAAGACTGTCAATAGGTCCCAAAAGAATTGGTCTAAGAAATTAGATGATTCATTGTGGGCCTACAGAACAACTTACAAAAATCCTATGGATACGTCTCCTTACAAAATGGTTTGTGGGAAAGCATGTCATTTACCTCTTGAGTTAGAACATAGAGCTTACCAGGCAATTAAAGAACTCAATTATGACTTCAAAATTGCTTTTGAAAAGAGGTTATTTGATATTATCTTATTAGATGAATGGAGAACCCAAGCTTATGAAAATGCCAAACTATTCAAAGAAAAATTTAAAAGATGGCATGACAAAAGAATCTGAAAGCGAGAATTCAAATTTGGTGAATATGTTCTATTGTACACTTCTCATTTTAGTTTTTTTGCAGGAAAACTTCTCTCCATATGGGAAGGACCATATATCATCAAAGAAGTTTATCGGTCTGGAACTATTAAGATCAATTATCCCGAAGGCACTAACCCGAAGGTGGTCAATGGACAAAGAATAAAGTAATATATCTCGGGTACACCAGTTAATGCTGAAACAAATATTATCCAAGCAATGACACCGGAGGAGCACATTAGGGAGACCTTCCAGAACACTCCAGAACCCTTAAAAGGAAGAAGTATGTGATACGGTAAGTAAAGGGCCCAGAAAAAATCTGCAAAACAATTTTCTGGCAGTTTTGGAATATTAGAAAAATTTGGAAACTGAGAAACACACGGGAAGGCAACCCAGGTGTCCATTAGACACCAGGGCTCGCCAGGACCCCCTGGCGCCGCCAGATGTCTACTCAGCTCCTCGGGCCCCTTCCTGGCTCCGTTTTCTTGTGGAACACATATTCCCTTGTATAAAGATTCTCTCTATATATATATCTCCTGATGATTTGATCCCAATACCATGGAGAAATCTTTTGTTCTTGTTTCGAGCTATTTTTCCTGGCAGATCTGAAATTATGTCGTCTCAACATTTAGAAGGATAGAGCTACATCGCTGATTTCATCGCGAACCCTAAGCTCTACGTAGAGGTGGATCACTACGGATGGACTACGGAGGAGGAAGATGAGTATATCAAAGAAGTAAAGGGGGATAGCTCCGTGGAAGAGGAATATCTTTTGCCTCAACTTGGAGATATATGCATGTGGAATTCAAGAAGTCAAGCCTCCCCAACAAGTACAAACCTCAGGTCCAATTTATCCCTTCCCGTTTTGTGCACGAGAGCAAAGCGACATTATGTGAAAATATATTAAAGCTGGAGCTGGAGAATGAGGGTCCAAGGGAAGATAATTTCAGCCTCACACGCAAGTTGGAGAAGAAAAACACATCACCACCACCTCCATCTTCACCACCAAAGAAGGTTAGTTGAGTACACGGGTATGGGCACTCCCCTTGGATTGTGCCAAGATTGGGGGAGGTGCCCCGGTATCATTTCACCATCACTCTTCTTTATCTTTATCCTTCTTAGTTTGATATTTTGCTATTTTGAAATTTAGCCGAATAAAAGTTTAGTTCAATCTTTTTTCCTTCGAGTGCTAGTTTCGTGATATATCTATCTATCTATGTACTTGAGTGAGAGTTATATAATAAAGTTTACTTTGAGTTTTTCTTCTTTACTTACTTGTTGCAATCCAAATAAATGAAAATAATGAAAAAGATCAAATTAAAATCTTATAGTAAGTAGTGACATCACATAAGGAAAAGTATAAGTGGTAATATTTGTTGAAGGTTGACCAACATAGCATTGGTCGATGATGCAACACATGAATAATTAATAAGAGAAGAGAAGATTTACATGCAAATACACTATCTTTGACATCTTTTATGATTGTGAGCCCCGATTAGTTATAATATGCCAAAACTGTTGACGTTGGACAAGGAAGACACCGTAATGATTTATGCTTGTTCACATTCACATAGAAGTTATATTATTATAGATCCTCTAACATGTGGTGCTTGCCCAATACCTTTGCTAGCCAAAACTCCGCATTAAGTAGGGATACTACTTGTGCATCCAAAACCTTAAACCCAAATCTATGTTTCAAGAGTCCACCATACCTACATATGGATTGAGCAAGATCCTTCAAGTAAGTTGTCATTGATGCACAAAGCAATAAAAATTGCTTCTGAACATGTTTGATCATTTAGAGTAAGGGAAATTAAGCATTGTACAAACTTGTGATGGCAATAATAAAAGTGACGGACTACATAGTAAAGGTTGCCATCACAAGGGGAAATATAACGTAACGTTCCTTTGCACTAAGAGATTTAGCATACAACCAAAAAGCGCATGACAACCTGTGCTTCCCTCTCCGAAGGGCCTGATGTTTACCTTTATGTATTTACTTTTGTGCAAGAGTCAAAGTATTTTCCTCTATATCCCTTATCTTCCCTTTGGCAATAATCATGTGGTGGGGACATATCTAAACATATATATCCAGCTGAATGTGGGTTATGAGTTATTATTGTTGACATCACCCTTGAGGTCAATGCATTGGGGTGCAAGACTATAAGCATGTGTCTTTCTATGTGTCTGGTTGAAACCTTTTGATCATATGTATGTGGTGAGTGTTAGCAGTCATATAAGACTAAATGATGGCTGAGTATGTAGACTTGCTTAAAAGTTCCGAAATGTGACCCTTCCTGAAAATATGATGAATTGTGCTGCAAAGTTGACCGAGAACATAGTTTGTTAGTTTTCAATAGAGTTTATGCTTCCTGCTTCAATGTTGTGATGAATTGCTACTTATTTATAGGAAGCCTTTATGATAAAAGTTATATGATGAAAATGATGTGATGAAGTAATTTATAAAGTTTTATTTGCTATTGTAATAACGAGCATGATGCTGTAATGTGCGTATTTTTTTATCAACACCTCTCTCTCAAAGCATGTGGTCATGATTTTCGTTATACGCTTTCGCTTGAGGACAAGCGAGTTCTAAGCTTGGGGGAGTTGATACATCTATTTTGCATCATGTTTTGTTACTGTTATTATAGTGTTTTTACGCATTTTGCCACTTGGTGGAGTAATTTTAGTGCCTTTCTCTCATAATATGCAAGGTTTCCATCAAGTTGGAGAATGCTGGCAGATGGAATTCTTGACCTGAAAAAGCTACATCAGAGATACCTATTATGCACATCTCCAAGTGGGCTGAAAATTTACGGAGATTTGTTTTACAATAAATAAAAAATACTAGAGCGAAGAAGTACCAGGGGGGAGCCACCAGGCGGCCACTAGACACCATGGCGTGCTAGGCCCCCCTGGCGCGGCCCGATGCTTAATAGGCCACCTGGCCCACCATTGGCAATCATATTCTGGTATAAATTCTCCTTTACACTAAAATACTTAAAGAGAGGACCTTCGGGACGAAGCATCGCTGTCTCAAGGAGGAATCTGGGCACGAGCACTTTTGTCCTCTAGCGGAGCGATTCCGCTCGAGCAACTTCCCTCCCGGAGGGGGAAATTGAGGCCATCGTCATTACCAACAATCCTCTCATCTTGGGGAGGATAATCTTCATCAACATGTTCATCAAGACCAACTCCTGTGAAAACCCTAGTTCATCTCTTGTGCTCAATCTTGTACCAGAACCTCGGATTGGTATGTGGGGTGTGTCTAGTAGTGTTAATTACATCTTGTAATTGACGCTTTATGGTTTATTTGGTGGAAGATCATATGCTCAGATTCATTATGCTATATAATACCTCTCTGATCATGAACATGTTTATCACTTGTGAGTAGTTACTTTTGTTCTTGAGGCCAACGGAGAAATCATGTTGCAAGTAGTCATGGGAAGTTGATATTCGTTCGATATTTTGATGATATGAATGTTTTGATTCCCTTAATGGTGTTATGTGAATGTCGACTACATAAGAATTCACCCTATTTTCGGCCTAAGGGAATGCATTGTGGAGTAGTAACTAGAGGGTGGGTTGCGAGAGTGACAGAAACTTAAACCCCAGCCAGACACTATTTCGTAAGGGGCTGATTTGGATCCCTATATTTAATCCTATGGTTAGAATTTATTCTTAATACTTTTCTCGTAGTTGTGGATGCTTGCGGGAGGGTTAATCATAAGTTGGAGGTTTGTTCATCTAAGAACAACACCCAAGAACCGGTCCACCCACATATCAAATTACCAACATACTGAACGCGAATTAACCCAACATGACGAAAGTGACTAGATGAAATTCCCGTATGCCCTCAAGAACGTTTTGCCTATTATAAGAAATTGTTCTGGCCTGTCCTTTGCCAAAAAAGGATTGGGTTACCTTGCTAGACCTATTGTTACTATTGCTAGTTGTCACTTGTTACAATTATCTTGATATCAAACAACTTGTTACCGCTATTTTAGTGCTTGCAGAAGTTACCTTGCTGAAAACCGCTTGTCATTTCCTTCTGCTCTGCATTGGGTTCGACACTCTTACTTATTGAAAGGACTACAATTGACCCCCTATACTTGTGGGTCATCATCATGGCTGACGTCGTCCTTGGAGTCCTCCGCCACTCAGATCTACGTCGCTCTGCCATGAACCTGCGGTCCCGGCTCTGTCCCCACCATTCCTAGTCCCCGAACGACCTCGTCGCCACCTCCTACCAGAGTTGGCCGCCACCTCCTACCGGAGTTGGTCGCCACCATGGCCTTGTTCATGACGAGCATGAGCACGAGGATGAGAGCTCGCCCTGCCTCGCTCAATTGACATATGTGTGGACCAGCTGGTCATGCAGGCCCAGCCACGAGTGACCCTAGCCCTCCAGTTCCAGCCCAATGTGGCCCAAGGTGAGCTCCACGTGTCGTAGTATCTTAAGCACTCTAAGCCCTATCATGCCAGAAACACCGTCCGAGCGGAGCTGGTAGTCGCTGTGCCCAGTGAACTAGGAGGTCCTGGGTTCGGTACCTAGAGGCTCCAATATTTTTCTCATGCTTTCTTTTTTGTTTAAACCCACGCATATGCCCATTTAGGCCGATTCTAGCCCTCGACCATAACACTGAGATGCTTCGGGCCCGTGTATGTTTTTATATTCCTCTTTGAGGATTTAGTTATTATTCCAATGCTCTAATAATTTCAGAAAAAATCATTGTTGCATTGCTCATAAATAAATAACTGTGCATCATATGAAAATGTTTTATATATGTAAAATGTTTAGAATTTTGTGTAATTTAATGATTTCCAACTTTCATCCATGTTAAAAATATTTAAAATGTTATTTGCATGAAATTTGTCTATATGACAGAATCATGCATAATTATTGTGTCATTTTTTCTAAAGTAAATACCCACATGTTATGTATGACTTTGGGGTATAAAAATCCATATAATCCATCTATGCAATTAGTTTGGTCATTTGAGCAAGTTTGTGTGCATGCTATTTTGAAGTGATGCCTTTTTGTATTTTGTGTGATTTAATGAGTGCATTGGAATTAAACAAACTTAAAATGTTTGGAATTTTGTGTAGATTTACATATCCAACTTTCATGCATATGTAAAATATTAAACTTGTTGTTTGTTTAATTTGCATAAATGCCATGTTAAAATGATTTATTTCATAACTAAATAACCGTGGCCCCGATTTAAATAAACTTTATATCAATAATGTTCTACTCTTCGTGCTCTACGTGATTGTGAATTTTGCATGCATACTAGGATAAATTTGCATGCTCAAATCTCTGTTGCAAGTGCTTCTTTAAAATGTCTAAACTGTTATTTTGTTCAATATTGCATGGATGATTACAAACAAACTATAAGCCTTTTGCATGTGGTTTCTTCATGAGATGTGCTCTATAATATGTGTACTTTGATACCATGCCTTTGGTTGTCATTTATATTATCATTAACATGCTCCCAAGGTGTTATCACGTTAAAAACTACAATCTGTTTTCGTAAAGTTCCATTTTGTGAAGCTCGAATTAAGCAAACCATGCCTCTTTTGAATGTGTGAAATTGAGTGATTTGTAGTATGCTATGACTAGTTGCTGTTAGTAGCTTTCCCATGCCATGTATGTCATGCTGAGCTATAGTTTTCATCATGTTAACATGTTATGATGATGTTGCTATTTGGTAGGGTTAAATAATTGTAAGTCTGAGAATCTCATTATTTTAGAATGCCATATTGTGTTGATGCTAGCTATGATTGTGTGCCTAATTAGACCTTGCTAGTGTGGAACGAAATGAAGTGCATCATTCCCCACTACCACGCAGTAAATTTTCATTCCATTATATGAGATGTAGCATATGTTTTTCTTGCTGCCAATATGCCTTCATGATAAAACTGCACTATTAAAACTGATAATTTCACTAAGTCTGAAACTATGTTCAAGTAGTCATTTTGTGAGCTAATTTCCTAGCGATCCATGCTTCTATTCTATTTTCTGTTAGGAGATGATTGTTGTGCATCTTGTCAAATACTGCCCCATATCTTATTTGTGTATTTTATAATCTTGTAGGTGGCTGTTTTGGTGTGTGTAAAATGTCATGTTGCTGTTTTTGGACCGATTATAACTATATCTTGTTTTGGTTCTATTTGTTGAACCGCTGCCCCGTTTTGAAGATTCCATATATGGAACTTTCCTAGAATCCTTGTTGCATCCTTGTTTTAACATGTTTGTAGCTGTCATTGCATACATTTTGCATTCGTGGCATAATATCTTGCGTTGGTCATATCTTTTAGACCGTAGCTCCATTTTAGATGATATATATATATGTATATATATATGTAAATTGACTAGAATGACGTGTGGAATCACATGGTGCTATTTGTTTCCCTTTTTTAATAAATATAAAAATATGTTTAGTTCAGATCTGGACCAATTTCAAAATTAACATATGGGGTCGCTTAAGAAATACTATAAGTTGTTTCCGACCTCATTTAATATGCCTAGATATGTAGTTTAGTTATGCTTCACCTCTTTCCATGTTTAGCAACATTTAATATTGTCGTGTACCTAAACGAGAGTGAACTAAGTTATTCAAATGTGGAGTTTCGTCAATGTGCAAGTCGTCGCATATTGAACTTCACTTAATGTGTAGTATTTATTGTTGTGCTTGTCATGCCTTGCATAATTGTATGGACACGCACAATATAGGTTTGCGCATCATGTCATGCATATATTGTGGTGTTTATGGTGTGTTGATTGTTTGTTTCCGAATTTTTTCTTCTCGATAGAGTTCCGAAATAGCTTCAGAGTGGGTGGTTTCGGTCGACTATGTTGGTTCGTCTACTTCATGAATATGTTCTTCCAAGCAACATCTCAGGAAACATGATCATTTCCCTAGATACCACTACTATAATTCTATGCTAGTTGTCTTGTTTCTATTGTTATGACTCTTTACCTACGACTTGAATGTCAGCCTACCAACTATGTCGTGAAAAGCCTCAAACCCCTCCACATCCCACCAAACCTTTGTTTGGCTATGTTACCGCTTGATAAACCCTTCTTATAGAATTTCTAGTTGCAAGTGCAAGTTGCTTACATGTGGCAACATGGATTACTTAATATATCACAATATTATTGCTATTTAATTTAATGCACATATGTACTTGGTCAAGGTGGAAGGCTTGGTCTTTCGGCTCGGTGTTTTGTTCCACTTTTGCCGCCCTAGTTACTTGTGTACCTCTGTTATGTTCCATTCTGAGCGCGCCTAACATGCTTGGGGTTGTTATGGGGACCCCCTTGATTTTAGTTTTGGGATATAACTCTTTTGGCAAGGCCCAACATTGTTAATACATTTTCCTACTAACTAATAAAATTGCATAGGGCCTTTCAAGACCCCGTGGATAATTAATCAACCCCCAGGCCAATGCTCCTCATGAGTGCTGGTCCAAACTAGAGCACCGTGCGGGGCCAACCCGGGGTAACTCGGGAGATCTCCATCAGGCCACCGCACGCTTCGCTTATCCGACGTGTCCTGAGACGAGATACGCGACTCTTTTCAGGGTCGTCGCCACGTCAGGTGGTCTTGCTGGATTTGTTTCACCTTTCTCGAACGTCTTGCACATGGGATTCTGAGGATACTTTGGGCTATCTTGAGGTTGAGGTTTTCCAATGGGATTCCGAGGAGACTACGGGTTTTCCATGGTTGAGGTTTTCCATGCAGGTTGTGACTAGTTTGTGATGGATGAGTTGGAGCACCCCTGCAGGGTTAATCCTTTCAGAAGTTGTGCCCGTGATTATGTGGCAACTTGGAAACTTTGTTTAACACTCGGTCATAGCAAACTTGAAGTAAACTTAATTAAAATATGCCAACTGTGTGTGTAAGTGTGACTATCTCTTCTCGTGAGTTTTGAATCTGAGAGAGGACACAACGGTGTTATGTTTGACTTGTAACTAGGTGTTGAGGAACATTTCTTGATCATTATTACTTCATGTTTGTTTATGCATAGATCACTCCTCTTATTTCTTATACTCATAAGTTAGCCACTCAAATTAATGTTTATTGCTTGTTGTAGCCTCACCACTTAAGCATACCTCACCCATTAAGCGTTGCTAGTCTTGATACCTTTGGAAATGAGATTATTGAGTCCCTGTGTCTCACGGATTACTACAAAAATAGTTGGAGGTATAGGTAATGCGATGATTTGATGTGAGAGTGATGCTTTGATTTGGATTTCTTCATCTTCTTCTTCACCGATCGCAGGATGGGTTCCAGGCCGACAACCTGGGATATCAAGGATGGATGGCATTTTATCATTTGAATTCGACCATAGTCGGATTCTGCTCTTCTGAATGGTGATTTAATGTACATTTGTATTGAATTGATCATGATTAGCTTGTGGAAAGTGTAATCCAATTCCATATACTCATCTCTTCCTTACATGTACTTGTAACGATATCCATTCTTCTGAAAGAACGAGATGCACTTCTATCCCTCTCGAGGCCCTCATGCTAAAATAAGGATAGGATCACAACTTGGGCGTGACAAGTTGGTATCATAGCAGTACCTACCTAAGAGCCTCCTTGATTGATCGAACTTGGTCGAGTCGAGTCTAGTGAAAAACTATTTTGAGCCTAGTTATATATCGGAGAATAGGATTCTTTTTACTCCTCTTCTATGCTTTGGTGAGGAATGCTGACGTTGGAATTTTAATTCTACCCCTCTTCTCACTCAATTTGTTAAGCATCACGTGGGTATTTTGGAGCCTCTATGATGTCGATGTGACAGAATTCTGTACCTGGTGCCTCCTGTTTCCAAGGAGTAGAGCTCCAAGCAGTTTTCAACACATCACTATTGTTTAGTTTCCTTAGTATCTAAGGACGCGGACATCGAAATGCTTCAATATTTTGCTTGGTGGCAAATAGTGCCATGACTTTTCCGCAGTACTGGTGGAGATAACTCAGATGATCTACCAGGTATAGTATCGTTGTTTTTAGAAGGTGTGAGGTAGATGAGTTTGCAGAACTTCTCGGATATGTGTTGACAGTTGCGGGAAAGGTCATGCAACTAATTACATTGAGTAGGTTCCTCGACCCGCAACCTGATAGCATAACAAAGAAAGATTTTGGAAGTTCTCACGTGGGAATTCAAGTAGTTACCTAGGATTATCCTTCCAACAAATTCATAATGGGTCATGTATTTGTTTCCAGCTTGTTTGGTAGCTCTCATCCTTTGTTTTGTTGGATTATGGTAATTTGAGTCACTTCAATGTCAAGTGATGATTTCATATCTTTTCTAAGTGGTTTTCTCATATTTCAATGAGAGTGCTAATCGATTTTCTCAATCAATTGTCATGTTAATTATTTTCCATCCAGAGTGCTTCTTTTCAATTAATTCAATCCTCTCCAGTATATGCAAGATAAATCCCCTTAATTTTTTCCTGGAGTTCGTATCATCTATCCCAAGTTGTCTTTGTTTTTCCCCATCCTCCGGCCCTTTTTCTTCAATTATCTAATTATCATCCAAGTGACTTTTGTTTATTGTTGCTTCCACTATCGTTTTATTTCGTGTTGTATCTCGTGATTCATTGCGAAGATTCTCAGGGGTTTTGAATTCATCATTGTTTATTCACCTCTCTCTATTCTATCTGTAGTGCTGAAGATGTCTCAGAAAATTCGTGTTTTCAGTCAATCCTTACAATTATTTCGAGGGTCTCACCTCATCAAGTTTTCATTTGTATTGGTGCAATATCTCTTCCTAAGCAATCGTTTCAACGGTGGTTTCCTTGGAGCGGGCCCATAACCCACAGGTTCTTCTGCACGATCATACGTGGCACTTCTTATCTTTCCGTAGATATCAGGTTCTTTGCAATTGTGACGTAAGTATGCATTCCATCAGTCATATTCCTTATCCAAGATCAATCTGAATGATTTCCATTGTTGGCTCACCATTCTTTATGCATTATTCTAGAATGTATCAGTAATTCTTGATGGTGCTTCTTGCCATCATTATCTACATTAAAGACCAAATAGGAGTTCTTCTTGAATCTTGTACATTCTTTTGAAGATTGTCATCTGAGCTTCGTGCTACTCTCTCAAGTGGTTTTTACTCATGAGAAATTCCTTCCATATCTATCCAGTGCATTTCAATGTTGTTTTCAATTTGATCCTGTGAAGGCCATCATTTTAGAAGAGTTCTTCATTCTCATCTTTCAACTTTTATTCTCAAATTCTTTTCAATTGTTATTCTTTTGTTCGTATCTCAATTATTTTGTTGCTTTGTTCAAGTTCCTAATCATGGTCTGTTTGTTCTCGTGTATATCCGTTCATTGTAGTATCCTCATTCATTTGCATATTCTTATCGGTGTTTTCTTGAAGTCTTCTTGAAGATTGTGCCGTATCTATCTCTCTTTAATCATCTTCAAGAAGAATAAGTAATATGCCAATCCTTGCTTTTCATCAATTTAACTTGATGAAGGATAAGCATAACATAATTCATATTCTTGTTTCATCAAGGTGATTTCCATCCTTATTCTAGAGTTGTTTGTGATATCAATTCTTGATTCTAAGTTGTTCATCTATTATTTTCCGGAGTTTCAAGTTTTCTCAAGTATCTCTTCGCGAAGTTCCATCCAAGTCTGGGAAGGTCATAATCTTATTCTTTTCAACCTTCATTTCTCTTCATCATTCTTTTGTATAGGGAGGCTCTTCATGGTGGTTCGTTAAGGATGTAATTCTTTCACCAAGTATTCTTCAAGATTCTTATGGTAATACCTCAAGTATTCTTTATATTGCATTTCAAAGAGCATTTTTTCTCCATTATATTTTGAGATGGTGTTGTAGCATTCTTGATTCATGAGGGGCCTCGAAGATAATTTGTCAAGAATGATGATGTGGTATTTCCAGGGGAGATGTCAGGGGGTGGCTTAGATCATGGTTTGGGGCCGACGGGCGCCGGCGGCGTCTGGGAACGAGTGTAGGTGGAGCACACATGACGCTGATCTACCCAGGTTCAGGGCCCTCCGGTGAGGTAAAACCCTTAGTCCTGCCTGTGTGACTGTTTGAGATCACAGTACAAATGGTGCTGCTAGAGCTGTTCGTGAGGAGGGAGACGGAGCTCTTGCTGCCGGCCTCGCTGCCTCGATGGTGGGTGTGTTATTCTCTACATGTGTCGCGTGTAAATCTATTCGAGCCCTTGTCTCTCTGTGGGCTGAGGTGAGGCTTTATAGTGCATCCTGGGGTGTACAGTGGTGGGGATAAAACAGGAGGTGGGACCCGGCTGCCAGCCTCTCCGGCTGGTTGCGGGACCCGCCGGCTGTCGGGTATTGTCCGGCACGGGTCCCATGGACCATGCATCTCAGCAACTAACGTATCAGTTGTGAGGGAGTAGGTAGAGGCGAGCATGGCTACACGAGTGTCTCGCCCGGTCAACCTCGGCGATGACCGGGTCCTATTGCCTCACTGACCCCTACATCACTATGCCCGTGGCTATGCCGAGCTTGTCAGCGTGTACAGCTGCCACAAGCGCCTCGTATTCATGCGTCAGGTCTTGTCACCGTACGGGGTACAGTCAGATGGGACCGAAGCCGTCCGTTCTGCTGGCGACGGGCCAGCCGGCCGGGCCAAATGCCGCCAGTCGCCCTCGTGCACGTCGGCGAGACGGGCCGGCTACCGCCAGCCGGCCTAGGAGGGTCAGTCGGCCCCAAATGTATTGGAGATGGTTTCTCTCCGCTTGAGTATACCCAGGGGTAGTATCCTTGTCAGTAGCCCCGAAACCGTTGGGGTCCAGAGGTCTCGGGACGAGGGAGGATAGCGGGTTTCCCCCCCGCGCCTGAAGTTCGTTGTTTGAAGTCGATGAGCCCGCCGGAGTTAGCGGGCGGGGACACGTGTCTTTTTGCCGGCTAGGGCGGTAGTCGGCCACGGCCCAGTCGGACGACATGGTGCCTTGGGTCCCGTGGCGACGCTTTGGGCTTGTCACCGACTGGCGTGTGCCACGTGTGGGCCGGTAGGGGGTGGCAGGGCCGCCACTACGTGCATGGCAGGACGTCGCCGCACGCCCGACCTGACACACCTCGGCCCATGTGCGGGATTTTCTACACCCGCACGCTGCCGGTTGGGGTTCCCCACGTGGTTTAATGCACGCGAGAATCGTTGGACAGTGGGGGACGTGGTTGTAACTAATCCCACGCTCCCATGTATCCCTCGGGCTTTAAAAGGGGGAGGTGGTGAGGCCGGTTCGCCATTCCCTTCCCACTCTCCCTCTTCCACCTTGCCCTCACTTTGGTGCTCGCCACTGTCGCCCTTCCTCCTCGCGCCCGCACCGCTCGCCACCATCGTCACTCCCTCCTCATGGCCGCAGCGCTCACCGCTGCCATTCCTCCATCCAATGCGCGGTGCCTCCCTGCGGTCAATCCACTGGGAAACTGCGTTTCCCGTCTCTTATTCTCCACACCGTCTCCAGCAAACGACGAGATGGGCGGGCCACCCATTGGTTCGTGGGAGGGCTCCATTATGACCGATGAGCACATTGCCTATCTCCGGCGGACGCAGAAGCTCCCGCCCGCAAAGCACGTCGAAGTGCGCGCGCCCGGCAACGAGCGCATGTCGGAGCCCCACGCGGGCGGGCGTGTCATGTTTGGCATGCACTTCCTTGTCGGCTTCGAGCTTCCGATGAGCCGCTTCCTGCGACTGTTCTTGGATTTCTACGGGCTCCAGATGCACCATCTAGGGCCTAACTCCGTGTTGTAACTCGCATGCTTCGCTACCCTGTGCGAGGCGTACTTCGTCTTCTTGCTCTTTCCCTCTTTCTTCCGCTTCTTTTTCCACTTCCGTGCCCACATGCACGACAACATGTCGTACTCCTGCGATGGCGTGGTGGTGTACAAGCAGCGAGGTGGGGTGTTCCCGAAGATGAAATGGATTGAATCCTTCAAGAAATGGCAATGCACCTTCTTCTACATCCACGACATCGGCCTGGGGCGGGACTTGGTTGATCTCCCGCCGTTTGTCGACTTGCCGCCGACTGGGGAGAACTAGAGCCTCGAGGTGCGCAATAACGAGCTGCTGGCAATCGGGGGCCATCTACATGAGCTTAGGGGTTCCCACGGGCTGATGCCCTCGGATCTGGTGGCGGCCTTCATTTTCCGTGGTGAGTGTTGCCGCTGCACGCGCAGCCGCACCGGATGTGCGACATGAGCCGCCCCAAGGACCCATGGTGGATGTCGACAGTGGAACTACCGTCGAGCAAGGTTGCCGCCAGGGTGAACACCATCAGCAGCTTCCGGCAGGACGAGGAGGGCTGAAGGTTTGGCTTGGAGTCGTTCCACCGTGGTAACCACGCGCCGATGGTGAGTTTTTTCCCGACTGATGTCGTCCTTTCTTTATTCTTCTTTCCTGCGGTATCTGACGTGCGGTTGCGCCTTTCCTCAGTGTTTTCTCGACAGAACACGGTGGATGGTCTGAAACCGGAGAACTTCGATTCGGACCGTGAAGATTCTGACTCCGAGGACTATGAGTCGAATCGGCTTGGCCCTGCCGCCCCCGAGAATCCGGACGTGCTAGAGGCGGTGGAGGAGGATGAGGATGAGGGGGAGCCGCGCGGCGCTGCTGCCGGCGGGGTGGGGACTGTTGGAAATATGCCCTAGAGGCAATAATAAAATAGTTATTATTATATTTCCTATTTCAAGATAATCGTTTATTATCCATGCTATAATTGTACTGAATGAAAACATAAACGCATGTGTGGATATATAGACAAAACAATGTCCCTAGTGATCCTCTAGTTGACTAGCCTGTTAGTCAAGGATGGTTAAGGTTTCCTAGCCATAGAAAAGTGTTGTCACTTGATGACGGGATCACATCATTAGCAGAATGATGTGATGTACAAGACCCAAACTGTAAACATAGCATATGATCGTGTCATTTTGTTGCTATTGTTTTCTGCATGTTAAGTATACATTACTATGACCATGAGATCGTGTAACTCACTGACACCGGAGGAATGCCTTGTGTGTATCAAACGTCTCAATGTTGCTGGGTGACTATAAAGGTACTCTACACGCATCTCCGAAGGCGTCCGTTGAGTTAGCATGGATCAAGACTGGGATTTGTCACTCTGTGTGACGAAGAGGTATCTCGAGGCCCACTCGGTAATACAACATCACAAACAAGCCTTGCAAGCAATGTGACTAACGAGTTAGCCACGGGATCTTGTATTACAGAATGAGTAAAGAGACTTTCCGATAACGAGATTGTGATAGGTATGGCGATACCAACAATCGAATCTCGGGCAATTAA
This sequence comes from Hordeum vulgare subsp. vulgare, assembly GCF_904849725.1. Lineage (NCBI taxonomy): Eukaryota > Viridiplantae > Streptophyta > Magnoliopsida > Poales > Poaceae > Hordeum > Hordeum vulgare. Next base: position 386,923,680 of record NC_058523.1, on the reverse strand, counting down.
CATACTGAAGGACAAAGGGAATGATACACGGGATTGTGTGAATCCTTGACATAGAGGTTCAACTAATAAGATCTTCGTAGAATATGTAGGTTCCAATATGGACATCTAGGTCCCGTTATTGGACATTCATCGGAGAGTGTCTCGGTCATGTCTACATAGTTCTTGAACCCGCAGGGTCTGCACACTTAAGGTTCGGTGACGTTTTCGGTATAGTTGAATTATTGATGTTGGTAACCGAATGTTGTACGGAGTCCCGGATGAGATCCTGGATGTCACGAGTGTCTCCCGAATGGTCCGGAATGAAGATTGATATATAGTATTATTGCATTTGGCTTCCGGAAAATTCGGGCATTATCGGTAAAGTATCGGGAGTGACGAATGGGTTCTGGGGTTTTTCCGGGAGGGGCCACCCACCCGGGAGAGGACCTAATAGGCCCATGGGTGGCACACCAGACCTTAGTGGTCTGGTGAGGCTAGCCCAATAATCCTATTTCGGCCAAGGCAAAAATAAAGAGGAAAAAAGGGAAGGAGGAGGACAAGATAGGAAGGAGTCCTCCACCAAACCGAATTGGAGGAGTCCTGTCTCCTTGCCTTGGGCGAAGCCTCCTCCTTGGAGTAGGAGGCAAGCCACCCTCCCCTTGCTTCCTCCTATATATAGTAGAGGTTTGAGAGGGTTTTTGCACCTCAAGCCTTTGTGCAGCCCTCTATCCCTCCACTACTCCGTGACACCTCGTAGCTAGATTGGTACGAAACGACGAAGCCTTGCCGGAGTAGCTTCACCATCATCACCGCCATGCCGTCGTGCTGCCAGAGAATTCATCTACCTCTTCGTCTCTCTTGTTGGATCAAGAAGGTGGAGATCGTCATCAAGCTGTACGTGTGTTGAACGCGGAGGTGCCCTCCGTTCGGCGCTAGATCAGGACGGATGGTGGGACGACGACGATTTGGATCAAGAAGATGTTCCACTACATCAACCGCGTTTCTTAATGCTTCCCGATTAGCGATCTACAAGGGTATGTGGATCCAATGTACCTCTCGTAGATGATCATCACCATGATAGGTCTTCTTTTGCATAGGAAATTTTTTGTTTCCCATGCAACGTTCTCAACAATGGCATCATAAGCTAGGTTCATGCGTAGATGATATCTCGAGTAGAACACAAAAGAGTTTGTGGGTGTTGATGTTCAATTTGCTTCCCTCCTTAGTGTTTTCTTGATTCAACGACATTGTTGGATTGAAGCGGCCCGGACCAACTTTACCCGTACGCATACGAGAGACCGGTTTCATCGACTGACATGCAACTTGTTGCATAAAGATGACTGGCGGGTGTCTGTTTCTTCAACTTCAGTTGAATCGAATTTGACCGAGGCGGTACTTGGAGAAGGTTAAATAGCAATTTGCATATCACCGTTGTGGCTTTGCGTAAGTAAGATGCAATCATACTAGATACCCATAGAAGCCATGTAAAACATGCAACAACATATTAGAGGATGTCTAAATTGTTTTTGCAGGGTATGCTTGCGATGTGATATGGCCAAAGACATGATATGATATATTGGATGTATGAGATGATCATGTTGTAATAGTTAAATATTGACTTGCACGTCGATGCTGCGGCAACCGGCAAGAGCCATAGGGTTGTCTTTAAATTTATTTTGCGCCTGCAGATGCTTTTGCTATATCGCTAGGAAGTAGCTTTAGTAGTAACAACATAGATAGTGCGACAACCTCGATGGGAGCACAATGATGGAGACCATCATGTGGCGCCGGTGACGATGAAGATCATGCCGGTGCTTTGGTGATGGAGATCAAGAAGAACAAGTCCATGGCCATATCATGTCACTTATGATATGCATGTGATGTTAATCCTTTTATGCACCTTATTTGGGTTAGAACAACGGTAGCATTATAAGGTGATCCCTCACTAAAATTTCAAGATAAAATTGTGTTCTCCCTGATTGTGCACCGTTGCGCCAGTTCGTCGCTTCGAGACAACACGTGATGATTGGGTATGATAGACTCAACGTTCACATACAACGGGTGCAAAACAGTTGCACACGCGGAACACTCGGGTTAAACTTGACGAGCCTAGCATGTACGTACATGGCCGCGGAACACAAGAGACCGAAAGGTCGAGCATGAATCATATAGTTGATATGATCAACATGGAGATGTTCACCACTGGAACTATACTGAACTCATGTGATGATCGGACTTGAGTTAGTGAATTTGGATCATGCGACACTCGAATGACTAGAGGGATGTCTATTTGAGTGGGAGTTTATTAGTAATATGATTAGCTAAACTCAATTGTCTTGAACATAGTCTAAGTAATCTTTGCAAAATTTTATGTTATAGATCAATGGCTCGCGCAGTAGCAACCCTGAATTTTAATACGTTCCTAGAGAAAGCTAAGGTGAAAGATGATGGAAGCAACTTTGTTGACTGGGCTCAAAATCTAAGGCTTATCCTCCAAGCTAGACAAAAGCAATATGTGTTTGATGCTGCGCTAGGTGATGCACCACCCGCTACAGCAACCCAAGATGTTTTGAACGCTTGGCAAGCGCGTAAGGATGACTACTCACTAGTTCAATGTGCAATTTTCTATGGCTTAGAACCTGGACTTCAAAGATGTTTTGAACGTCATGGAGCATATGAGATGTTCCAGGAGTTGAAGTTTATCTTTGAGAAGAATGCCCGAATCGAGAGGTATGAGACCTTTGATAAGTTCTATGCTTGCAAAATGAAGGAGAATTCGTTTGTCAGTGAACACGTGCTCAGAGTGTCTGTGTACTCTAACCGTCTAGCTGAGCTGGGGATTGAAATCCCGCAAGAAGCTATCACTGACAGAGTTCTTCAGTCGTTGACACCTAGCTATAAGAGCTTCGTCTTGAACTATAACATGCAAGGGATGAATAAGTCACCCGGCGAGTTATTTGCGATGCTGAAAGTTGTTGAGTCAGAAATCCAGAAAGAACATCAAGTGTTGATGGTCAATAAGACCACTATTTTCAAGAAAAACTGGAAAGGCAAGAAGGGTAACTCCAAGAAGAGTGGCAAAGTTGTTGCCCCTCCGACGAAGAAACCCATGGCTGGACCTAAGCTGGAAACTGAGTGCTATTATTGCAAGGGGACTGGTCACTGGAAGCACAACTGCCCCAAGTATCTGGCCGATAAGAAGGCGACCAATGCCAAACAAGGTATATTTGATATACATGTTATTGATGTGTACGTCACCAGCTCTCATAGTAGTGCCTGTGTATTTGATATTTGTTTTGTTTCTCACATGTGCTACTCGAAATAGGAACTGCGGAATAAACGAAGGCTGGCGAAGGATGAAGTGACGATGCGCGTGGGAAATGGTTCCAAGGTTGATGCGATTGCCATCGGCACGGTCTCACTTCAGTTACCCTCGGGATTAGTGATGAACTTAAATAATTGTTATTTAGTGCTTGCGTTGAGAATGAACATTATATCTGGATGTTGTTTATTGTGAGAAGGTTACTCATTTAAGTCAGAGAATAATGGTTGTTCTATTTATACGAGTAATATCTTTTATGGTCATGCACCCAATGTCAGGGGTTTGTTCATATGGAATCTCGATTGTGATAACACTCATGTCCATAATATTGAGACCAAAAGATGTAGAGTTAACAATGATAACGCCACTTTCTTATGACATTGCCGCTTAGGTCATATTGGTGTTAAGCGCATGAAGAAACGCCAAGCTGATGGACTTTTGGAGTCACTTGATTTTGAATCGCTTGACACATGCGAACCATGTCTCATGGGCAAGATGACTAAGTCTCCGTTCTCTAGAACAATGGAGAGTGCAAGTGACTTGTTGGAGATCATACATACTGATGCGTGCAGACCAATGAGCATAAAGGCGCAAGTCGGATATCATTATTTTCTCACCTTCACTAACGATTTGAGTAGGTATGGCTATATCTACTTGATGAAGCACAAGTCCGAAACATTTGAAAAGTTCAAACACTTTCAGAGTGAAGTTGAAAATCATCGTAGCAAGAATATCAAGTTATTACGATTTGATCGAGGAGGTGAATATCTGAGTTATGAGTTTGGTGCTCACTTAGGACAATGTGGAATTGTTTTACAGTTGACACCGCCTGGAACACCACAACGTACTGGTGTGTCCGAACATCGTGATCGCAATTTATTAGATATGGTGCGTGTTGGAAATATGCCCTAGAGGCAATAATAAATAGTTATTATTATATTTCTTATTAAAAGATAATTGTTTATTATCCATGCTATAATTGTATTGATTGAAAACATAGATACATGTGTGGATACGTAGACAAAACAATGTCCCTAGCAAGCCTTTAGTTGGCTGGATAGTTGATCAATGCTATAATTGTATTGATTGAAAACTATATGCAAGTGTTGTCACTTGATAATTGTATCACATCATTACGAGAATCATGTGATAGACTAGACCCAAACTATGAATGTAGCATATTGATCGTGTCGTTTTATTGCTATTGTTTTCTACGTGTCAAGTATTTATTCCTATGACCATGAGATCATATAACTCACTGGCACCGGAGGAATACCTTGTGTGCATCAAACGTCGAAACGTAACTGGGTGACTATAAAGGTGCTCTACAGGTATCTCCGAAGGTGTCCGTTGAGTTAGTATGGATCAAGACTGGGATTTGTCACTCCGTGTGACGGTGAGGTATCTCGGGGCCCACTCGGTAATACAACATCACACACAAGCTTGCAAGCAATGTGTCTAAGTTTAAGTCACATGATCTTGTATTACGGAACGAGTAAAGAGACTTGCCGGTAACGAGATTGAAATAGGTATGCGGATACCGACGATCGAATCTCGGGCAAGTAGCATACTGAAGGACAAAGGGAATGACATACGAGATTATATGAATCCTTGGCACTAAGGTTCAACCGATAAGATCTTCGGAGAATATGTAGGATCCAATATGGGCATCTAGGTCCCACTATTGGATATTGACCAAGGAGTGCCTCGGGTCATGTCTACTTAGTTCTCGAACCCGCAGTGTCTGCACACTTAAGGTTCGATGATGTTTTAGTATAGTTGAGTTATATGTGTGGTTACCGAATGTTGTTCAGAGTCCCGGATGAGATCAGGGACGTAACGAGGGTTTCCGGAATGGTCTGGAAACGAAGATTGATATATAGGATGGTTGATTTGGTCACCGGAAAATTCCGGGCAATTCCGGCAGTGTACCAGGAGTGACGAATGGGTTCCGGGTGTTTACCGGGAGGGGATCACCCACCCAGAAGTGAGCCCAAGGCCCTAGGGTGGCGCCACAAGTCCTTATTGGGCTGGTGGACTCAGTCGAAGAGGGCTATGGCGCCACATAAGAAAATACCAAAAGAAAAGAAAAGGAAAAAGGAAAGAGGGACGCGGGAAGGAAGAGGAGGACTCCTCCTTCCCGAACCGAATTGTAGGAGGAGTCCTCCTCCTCCTGGCGGCCGGCACACCTTGAGGGCATTGTCCCTCATGGCTTGCCCCTCCCCCTTCCTCCTATATATAGTGGTGGTTTAGGGCTTTTTGAGACACAACTTTGTCACGTGCAACTCTAGCCTATTCCACATAGTTTTACCTCTAGATCGGATTTTTGCGGAGCTCGGGCGGAGCCTTGCACGAGTAGATCATCACCACCACTGGAGCGCCGTCACGCTGCCGGAGAACTCATCTACTTCTTCATCTTACTTGTTGGATCAAGAAGGTCGAGATCATCGTCGAGCTGTACGTGTGCTCAACGCGGAGGTGCCGTCCGTTCGGCGCTAGATCGGAACGGATCGTGGGACGGATCGCGGGACGGTTCGTGGGACGGTTCGAGGGATGTGAAGACGTTCCACTACATCAACCGCATTTCTTAACGCTTCCCGCTGTGCGATATACAAGGGTACGTAGATCTTATCTCCACTCGTAGATGGACATCACCATGATAGGCCTTCGTGTGCATAGGAAATTTTTTGTTTCCCATGCAACGTTCCCCAACTGTGCGTTCTATGATGTCTGTTACCGATTTTCCATTATCATTTTGGGGCTATGCATTGAAGACACCCGCATTCACTTTAAATAGGGCACCGTCAAAATCTGTTGAGACGACACCATATGAGCTATGGTATGGCAAGAAGCCAAAGTTGTCGTTTCTTAAAGTTTGGGGTTGTGATGCTTATGTCAAAAAGCTTCAGCTCGAAAATCTGGAACCCAAAGTAGAAAAGTGTGTCTTCATAGGTTACCCAAAAGAGACAGTTGGATATACCTTGTATCTCAGATCCGAGGGCAAAGTGTTTGTTGCTAAGAACACAACTTTTCTTGAGAAAGAGTTTCTCTCGAAAGAATTGAGTGGGAGGAAGATAGAACTTGATGAGGTTGCAGAACCTCTACTTTAAAAAGGATGGTGGTGGAGGGCAGAAATAAATTTCTGTCGAGGTAACACCAATTGAAGAGGAAGCTAATGATGGTGATTGTGAAGCTTCAGATCAAGTTACAGTCGGACCTCGCAGGTCGACAAGAGCATGTACTGCTCCTGAGTGGTACGGGAATCCTGTCTTGTCAATCATGTTGTTGGACAACAATGAGCGCGTGAATTATGGAGAAGCAATGGTGGTCCCATATTCCAACAGATGGTTAGAAGCCCTGAAATCTGAGATAGGAACTTGTATTTACAAGAAAGTGAGTGGGAGCTCTATAGCGTTTCTAATATTATGTGTGGATGACATATTGCTGATTGGAAACAATGTAGAGTTTTTGGAAAGCGTAAATGATTACTTGAATAAAAGTTTTTCAATGAAGGACCTAGGAGAAGCTGCTTACATATTGGGCACAAAGATCTATAGAGATAGGTAAAGGCGCCTAATAGCTTTTTCACAAAGCACATACCTTGATAAAGTTTTGAAGAAGTTCAAAATGGAACAATCCAAGAAGGGGTTCTTGCCTGTGTTACAAGGTATAAAGTTGAGTAAGACTCAATGTCCAGTAACTGGGTCTATCATAGAGAAAAGATGAGTGTTGTCCCCCATGCTTCAGCCATAGGGTCAATCATATATGCAATGTTTTGCACAAGACCGGATGTGAGCCTGGCCATAAGTATGGAGGCAGGTTTCAAAGTGATCGAGGAGTGTAACACTGGGCGACGGTCAAGAATATTCCGAAGTACCTAAAAAGGACTAAGGAAATGTTTCTCGTTTATGGAGGTGACGAAGAGCTCTTCGTAAAGGGTTACGTTGATGCAAGCTTTGGCACTGATGAGGATGACTCTAAGTCTCAAACCAGATACGTATTTATTCTTAACGGGGGTGTGGTAAGCTGGTGCAGTTCCAAGCAAAGCGTCGTAGCTGATTCTAAATGCGAAGCAGGGTACAAAGCTGCCTCAGAGGCGGCTAAGGAGGGTGTCTGGATGAAGCAGTTCGTGTCACATCTTGGAGTAGAGCCAAGTGCACTGGACACAATCAATCTGTTCTGTGACAACACTGGTGCCATTGCTCTAGCCAAGGAACCAAGTTTTCGCAAGAGGACCAGACACATAAAGCGACGCTTCAATGCCATCCGCGATTATAACAAGGAGGAGGACATAAATATTTGCAAAGTGCACACGGATCTAAATGTTGCAGATCCGCTGACTAAACCTATTCCACGAGCAAAGCATGATGATCACCAGAACTGTATGGGTGTTAGATTCATTACATTGTACATCACAAAGAGATGTGAAGTTATATTATTGACTCTAGTGCAAGTGGGAGACTATTGGAAATATGCCCTAGGCAATAATAAAATAGTTATTATTATATTTCCTGTTTCAAGATAATCATTTATTATCCATGTTATAATTGTATTGAATGAAACATAAATGCATGTGTGGATATATAGACAAAACAATGTCCCTAGTGAGCCTCTAGTTGACTAGCCTGTTAGTCAAGGATGGTTAAGGTTTCCTTGCCATAGATAAGTGTTGTCACTTGATGAAGGGATCACATCATTAGCAGAATGATGTGATGGACAAGACCCAAACTGTAAACGTAGCATATGATTGTGTCATTTTGTTGCTATTGTTTTCTGCATGTCAAGTATACATTCCTATGACCATGAGATCATGTAACTCACTAACACCGGAGGACTGCCTTGTGTGTATCAAACGTCGCAATGTTACTGGGCGACTATAAAGGTACTCTACAGGCATCTTCGAAGTTGTCCTTTGAGTTAGCATGGATCAAGACTGGGATTTGTCACTCCGTGTGACTGAGTGGTATCTCGGGGCCCACTCGGTAATACAACAACACAAACAAGCCTTGCAAGCAATGTGTGTAAAGAGTTAGCCACGGGATCTTGTATTACGGAACGAGTAAAGAAACTTGCTGGTAACGAGATTGAAATAGGTATGGCGATACCGACGATCGAATCTCGGGCAAGTAACATGCCGAAGGACAAAGGGAATGATATACAGGATTGTGTGAATCCTTGACATAGAGGTTCAACCGTTAAGATCTTCGTAGAATATGTACGATCAAATATGAACGTCCAGGTCCTGCTATTGGATATTGACGGGGAGTGTATCGGTCATGTTTACATCATTCTCGAACCCGCAGGGTCTGCACACTTAAGGTTCAATGACATTTTTGGTATAGTTGAATTATTGATGTTGGTAACCAAATGTTGTTCGGGGTACTGGATGAGATCCCGGACGTCACAAGTGTCTCCGGAATGGTCCGGAAATTAAGATTGATATATAGTATTGTTGCATTTGGCTTCCAGAAAGATTCTGGGCATTACTAGTAAAGTACCGGGAGTGACGAATGGGTTCCGGGGTTTTAGTGGGAGGGGCCACCCACTCCTCCCTCCTTGCCTCGGCCGAAGCCTCCTCCTTGGAGTAGGAGGCAAGCCACTCTCCCCTTGGTTCCTCCTATATATAGTAGAGGTTTGAGAGGGTTTTTGCACCTCAAGCCTTTGTGCAACCCTCTATCACTTCACTACTTCGTGACACCTCGTAGCTAGATCGGTACGGCATGGCAAAGCCCTGTTGGAGTAGCTTCAGCATCATCACCGCCACGGCATCGTGCTGCCGGAGAATTCAGCTACCTCTTCGTCTCTCTTGCTGGATCAAGAAGGAGGAGATCGTCATTGAGCTGTACATGTGCTGAACGCGGAGGTGCCGTCTGTTCGGTGCTAGATCAGGACGGATCGTGGGACGGCGGCAATTTGGATCACAAAGATGTTCCACTACATCAACCGCATTTCTTAACGCTTCCTGCTTAGCGATCTACAAGGGTATGTGGATCCGATCTCCCTCTTGTAGATGATCATCACCATGATAGGTATTCGTGTGGGTAGGAAATTTTTTGTTTCCCATGCAACGTTCCCCAACAGGGACGTCGAACGATCCCTGCCCCTGACGGGTCCGTGAAGGATTGGACCAACGACAATGACGACGACGACGTGCGGGTACTAGAGGTGCCGCCGGCTATGATGGGGCCACCTTGTGGCCACCGTCGAGGGAGGAGAGCGAAGCTTCCGACTAGGGGTCGACCGACTGCCAGCCAGCCGGCCCGTCGCCAGACGGCGGAGGAACGCCGTAGGGAGAAACGGTCGGCCGAAGATCCGGTCGTTGGCACGGCTCCCAAGAAGGTTCGGTCTGCCGCACTGCCGCTGGGCCCTCTCCATCGGCGTGGAGGAGGCTTAGGCGGGGTGGCCGCGAGATTCCCCTCGCTTCGGGGTAAGGTTTCTTTGAAGCTCCTGCCTGTTTCTTTTCTTACTTTCTATGCCACGTTGCGTTGAGCTCGTGCTCACTTTCTTTTGACAACGAGGTCATCCAACTTCCGGCGCTGGAGGCGTCTTTCCTTGGGGCCGAGAGTGTCATGACGCTTGCCGCGGAGCACGTGGCAATGGCGCGGCTCGAGCGGGAGCGCGCCGTTGAGCTTCATGCAGCCAAGGCGAAGGCAACATCGGCTGCGACGGCCGGCTCTGGCAGCCCCTTGGCCAGGACGACGAGTGGCACCACGATGCTCACGGGCCCTAAGACTTCTACCGTGGGAGCCACACCGATGCATGTGGAGGCGCATAAGGAGCCGCCCCCGGAGGTGGAAGCACCGCCGATTGTGGAGCCGGCGGCCGAGGAGGTGTTGAGCCCGGCGTCCGACCTGGGGCGTCAGGCCAATTCAGAGGCCAGGAGTGGCGACGTACGGGCCTTGAATGTTTTAGCGGCACAAATGAACACGGCTGCACTAGGGGCGCCTCGTGTTGCTCGGTCTTGCCGGTTGCGATCGATGTCCGCTGTCCTGGCGGAGTGGGGAAGATGAGCCGCGCCCTAGCGTCGATCGGGGAGAGCTCTTTGACCGGCGGGCAGCCCATGGTGTTGCCGACGGCCGCCGATGTGATGGCCCACTACCACCACGTGATAGCCAGCTTCACCCAGTCAACGGTGAGCAACCTTGTGCTAGTGGAGAAGGTGGTTCAGGTAAGCTCTTCAAGGGACCTTTCTTTCCATGTATTCTGTTTGTGGGTGCGCTCGAGAGCACCCACTGGGTGTAGTCCTCGAGATTCGGGCCGGCTGCGTGGCTTCATTGCAGCCGGGCCAAATCTTCTTCGCTTCTGATCTTCTTTATTGTTTTTCCTTAGGCCGACATGGTGAGGCGTGAGGCGCTCTTCCAGGAGGCGACCGCGCTATGCCACTACACCAAGAGCTCCTACTTCAAGATCTACAAGGATCTTGAGGCCCGGACAACCAAGATGGAGAAGGTTAAGGGTAAGTTTTCGTTGTGGTTGGTGCGCGAGAGTGCACCAACTGGGTGTAGTCCCTAATATTTGGGTCGGCTACGCGGCTTTGTGACAGCCGGGCCAAATCTTCTTTCCTTTGTATTGTTTTGTCGCTGAGCCGGCTGTTGATTTGTTATTCGTGCCCTCCCCATGGTCGAGGCAGAGGACATGCATCGTGCGCTTGCCGATGTATGCGGGAAGCATGATGGGGTTGCTGGGGACCGCGACCGGCTGAGGAAGGAGCTGGAAGCCGAACATGCGCCTGCAGCGCAGTTGAAGAAGGAGGTGGAGCGACTTGCTGCAGCGCTTCGGGATGAGATGGCGGCCAATGATACGGAATTGCAGGCGTCAGTTATGAGAGAGGAGGCGACAGCGGCTCTTCGGGCCGACATTGCTTGGCTCGAGGAGGAGGTGCACTGGGCGGGGGCGCTCAAGGCAAAGGCAGAGCGGGAGGCGATTGCAGTAGTCAAGCTTTTCCACGAAGTGGATGATATGTTCATCGGTATGTGCCATTGTTCTTGTTTGTTATATTTCTCCGTATCTTCTTCTTATCATCTTTATTCCGGCCAGCTCGCTTCCTAGAAGCAAAGGCACGGGCGGAGCGTGCCGTGGAGGGCCGCCGGGAGGACCAGCGCCGGGAGGGTTGCTAACCGGACGGTCATGCCGGCTAGTCGATGGAGGAGGTGGCCCACCCTATGAGACCCAGCTGGATTTCTTGCGGGTCCTCTATGACCGGCTCCAGAAGACCGGCTTGAACATCATTACATCCCTTTGACCCGACCGGGTGGTGGGGATTCCTGATACGTCTCCAACATATCTATAATTTTTTATGGTTCCATGCTATTATATTATCAACTTGGGATGTCTTATATGCATTTTTATGCCATTTTATATCATTTTTGGGACTAACCTATTAACTCAGTGCCTAGTGCCAGTTTCCGTTTTTTTCCGTGTTTTTGACCTTTTTCAGAAAAGAATATTAAATGGAGTCCAAACGGAATAAAACCTGCGAGATGATTTTTTCCATAACAGAAGATACGCACAGGACTTGAGAACCAAGGGAGGAGGTCTCGTGGGAGGTTACGAGACTCCTAGGCGCGCCCGTGGCTCCTCTGCCCTACCTCTTTTTCCTATAAATTCCCAAAAATCCCGAAACTAGCAAAGGGAGCCACGAAAATACTTTTCCGCCGCCGCAAGCTTATGTCTCTGCAAGATCCCACCTGGGGACCGTTCTGGTGCCCTGTCGGAGGGGGATTCGGGCACGGAGGGCTTCTTCATCAACACCATTGCCTCTCCGATGATGCGTGAGTAGTTCACCACAGACCTTCAGGTCCATAGCTAGTAGCTAGATGTCTTCTTCTCTCTCTTGGATCTTCAATACAAAGTTCTCCATGGTCTTTATGGAGATCTATCTTATGTAACTTTCTTTTGCGGTGTGTTTGTCGAGATCCGATGAATTGTGGATTTATGATCAGATTATCTATTAATATTATTTGAGTCTCCTCTGATTTATTATATGCATGATTTTGTATCCTTGTAATTCTCTTCGAGTTATGGGTTTCGTTTGGCCAACTTGATCTATAATTCTTGCAATGGGAGAAGTGCTTGGTTTTGGGTTCATACCATGCGGTGTCCTCACCTAGTGAAAGAAGGGGTAGCGAGGCACGCATCATGTTGTTGCCATCAAGGGTAAAAAGATTGGGTTTATATCATATTGTATGAATTTATCCCTCTACATCATGTCATCTTGCTTAAGGCGTTACTCCGTTTGTTATGAACTTAATACACTAGATGCATGCTGGATAGCAGTCGATGTGTGGAGTAATAGTAGTAGATGCAGAAAGTATCGGTCTACTTGTCTCGTACGTGATGCCTATAAGTATGATAATTGCCTTAGATATCGTCATGACTTTGCGCGATTCTATAAATTGCTCGACAGTAATTCGTTCACCCACCGTAATACTTGCTATCATGAGAGAAGCCTCTAGTGAACACTATGGCCCCCGGGTCTATTTTACACATCATATATTCAGACCTACATACAAAAATACCAAAAATACCTTGCTGCACTTTTATCTCTTTACCTTTTATCACCTTCAGATCTCACCTTGCAAATATTCGTGAAGGGATTGACAACCCCTTTATCACGTTGGGTGCAAGTTTGTTTGTTTTTGCGCAGGTTCATTGGTGCCTCATCTTGATACTCCTACTGGATTGATACCTTGGTTCTCAAACTGAGGGAAATACTTATCTCTACTTTGCTGCATCACCCTTTCCTCTTCAAGGGAAAAACCAAGGCAAGCTCAAAAAGTAGCAGGAAGAATTTCTGGCGCCGTTCCCGGGGAGTATTCAAGTGTAGCACATCTACCAAGTACCTATCGCAAACTCATCTCTTGCATTTACATTATTTTCCTTTTGCCTCTCGTTTTCCTCTCCCCCACTTCTAAAAAACAAAATTTACAAAAATATTTTCCTTTTTCGTTCACCCTTTCTTTTGCTTGCTTTCTGTTTGCTTGTGTGGGTTAGTCTACTTATTCTTATGGCTAGCCCTACCGCTACGATCGTTACTCCCGAGAGCGAAGTTCTTAATTTTAAACAAAATGAGGGAGAAAATTTAAAAGATGCTTGGTATAGAATTTGCAATGCTCAGAATAGATCTACTCGTAAGCAATCTACTATCGTTTTACTTTGCAATTTTTATGTGGGTATTTCCCCTTGGAATAGGTATGTTCTTGACACCATCGTAGGCGGAAATTTTTTGGGTAACCATACCGTTGATTCTTACGGTGCTTTAATAAATTTGGTAGGCTCACCCCCACTCATGGTTAATGGAACTACTCTAACTTTGGAACATGTGATGCGTAGGCTGGATATTATTGAGAATAAAGTTGCTACGATAGAACTCATTGAAAATTTGGATAAAAAGATCCACAATCAAATCACTCAATATGGATCCAAGGTGGGAATGACTTTGAAAAATTTAAAGGAGAAGGAACCCACAGTTAACGAAAAACTGGATCATGATTCCGCTAGAATTGGCAAACTAGAGGATGTTATAACCAACTTGGGTTCCGCTTTTGCTGTTGTTCAGAACGCTCCAAATTTTGCCCACAATAAGGCCACTAAGTTTGTTTATGTTCCTAAAAACAGTGGTGAACCATCTAGTAAGAGAGATGAAGATCTTAAAATGTTGAGTGTTCACCCTACCTATCTTGACATCTCAAGAAAATCTATCATCACTAATGATTATCTTTGTTGCCTATCTAGGAGTATAATTATTGATAAAATTAAAGAACTTGCTAGTAATGATGATGGTATGAGTGGATTGGGCACTAAACTGACGATACTTGATTCTAATGCCTTATGCCTAGCTAAGGGCGTTAAACGATAGCGCTTGTTGGGAGGCAACCCAACGAATAAATTTAGTTTTGCTTTTCACTTTCTGTTTTGTTGAGTCCACACCATCATGATTCTGTTATGATTGTGTTTTTTATGTTTTAATTAGTGTTTGTGCAAGTAGAACCTTTATGATTAGTTTTGGTGATAGTTGTTTAATCATGCTGAAAAAGACAGAAACGTTGAGCTCACGAAATTATTTTCAGTTCCTATCCAGAAAGAGCTTTTCAGTTGATTCAATTTGCGGATGATTGACATGAGAATTGCATTAGTTGTCATAATTTTTTCAGAATTTTTGGGATAGCAGATGTCGGGACCCCGATCCTAAGCCATACAACTCCAGCATGTACACATCATATCACTTTGTGGCTTCACGCACGGTAATCACCCCGGTTGCCACCTTACCTTGGCCGGGACCGTTTGCGTCTTTTGGCTCACGTATATGACTATGTTGCCAGCAATCATATGTCAAAGAACCTGGGTCGACATGGCTAGTTATGAACCCAAGTGGCACATCCGTACAGGGACATGCATACATAACCCAGCAAGGCAGGTGTCGGTCATCAGCGAGTGTAGACGAGTCGTAGCAAGCTACAGGGACTCCATTACACCGCGTGACATTTCCCCGAGGGTACAGACACAGCAACCAAGAAGGATACATGCCGGTCAATCAATGTGTCCGGAGCAGTAGCAAGCTACCAAGGCTCGGTGGAAGCACAAAGAGGCATTTCCCGGTATGGAGTACTACTCAAGGCACACAACTAGGTGTCGAATCCCACACATATCAATGCATTGCAAGCATACACACAATATGCATGATATGTGTAGATACAACATGGCACCACAACATAACTCTACAACACATCATTTATTTAATAGACTCCAAAGAGCCAACATAGTTTAATGTTACAAACAGAAGGGGTCACATGACCCAACATTCAGAGCATACAAGCATCAAGCGGAAGTTACATGTCTGGGTACAGATATCTACTAAAAGCGGCTGGAAGAGCCTAAAAGCTACGACGACCCTACCATAGGAGCCAGATCACTATCTGGGTTCCCAAGCTAAACCATCGATGTTAACGTCAAGAGATAACATAGAGAGAGCGGCATCTATTCTGCAAAATTGTAAATAAGCAACAGTGAGTACGAAGGTACTCAGCAAGTCTTACATCAGTGCTAACTACATATGCATCAAGTATCAATGAACGGAATTGTGGGGTTTATTCCAGAGAAGCCACCTTTGACCTTTGGCTAACCTATTCTACAACATAGTTTTAGTATCTCTCTCGTCTCCTTACGAGAGAGCGCACACGAGTCCACATAACCATCACATCAATACACCACCATGGATCCTCTCTCGTCATCCTACGAGAAGGCCATCCAAAGCACTCACACTTATCTGGACCATTTTAGAGTAACCATTAAAGTTATCTATGAACCATGTAAGTATCCAAGCAGTCCATAACCGAGGACGCGGCTATTCGAATAGATAGTTACCCTGCGGGGGTGTACTTCGTCACACATGCTTCCGCCACTTATCGCCAAGTGCACATAAAACCAGCACCTCGGCAACCTTCAAGCGGAAGCCCAGCGAGGGAGTTGGCCACGGACGTTAACCTACTAAGACTCATGCCCAAGACAGTCGCCTATCTGAGTTGGAACCCATAATGGAAGTCCGGCCGAGGTTTCCAACATGGCCTCAAAGATGTGAGCAGGGCCCCAAGCCGGTCCCGACTGGGCCGTTCATCCACTTAGCAGGTCGTGCCACAACCTATGAACGTTTCGAACTACTGCAACTTCTGGACTGAGAACCGAGTAGTTAATAGGCCGAGAGGGGTCGAGTTACCAGAACCCAATATGCGGTAGTAGCTAGTCTTAGAACACCAACACAAGATCTCAGGTCCTAAATGCGGCGGCAATGAGACAACCCACCATGTACTCCTACATGGCCTCTCATCGCTACCTTTACCCAAACAATTTCACATCTTTAACTCTCATCAATCGGACATGATCATTCCAATACATCATTCCGATGCTTGGACCAAACTCAACCTAAGCTTAGCAAGCATAACAGGGTAAAGCACATATGACTCAAGCATCTACCAGGTATGCTAGGTTGCATTGGTTTAGCTATTTACTGTGATCAAAATCAGGTCATGCAAAGGAATAGGTGCAGCTATCGTAATACAACTATCAATTGAATCATTTTGTCCTAATGCATAGAAATGAGAGCAGTAGCGAGAGAATAGGATTTTGTCGGAATGTTCAAAGGGGTTTTGCTTGCCTGTTGATCGGAAGAACTCAGCTATTCTTCGATGCCGGTGATAACTACATCTCGCAAGGTCTATCGACAAATCAAACAAAAGAAATTAATCACGACAAATGCTTCACATGAGGATGGCAAGTTATCATGATGCTGATTTCATCTAATGCAAGTGATCACAAGTTGAAAGAAGTTTATTTGATCTATATAATTCATTTTCAAAATCCAATTATATCCTTTATAAGCCTATTATGAATTTGTCATATTCAGCAAGGTTAAAATGTCCACACATGTGTATAAATGCCACCAATGGATTCCTTGCATTTTTCTGATACTTTTTCATATATAAATTATTTTCATCAGAGTTATATTTTAATTTCTATGATTTTTACAAGTTTTAGCAATTTTCTGGAATTAAATTAAACCAGAAAACTATTACTGCGTGAGGCTGATGTCATCCCTGCGTCAGCAGGTCAACCAACCGGGTCCAGGTCAACCTGACCAGTGGGGTCCACTGGTCAGTGACCCAAAGACTAATCCCGCGCTCACCCGCACTAAGTGAGGTTTGACTCACTAGTGGGGCCCTATGTCAGCGTTTGTGGGAACGGGTTAATTAGCGCTAAGGGTCGGCCACGTCGACAGCTACCGGAGAGTGGTCACCGGCGACTGAGCCGCGGTGGAGAGCTCGCCGGAGTTGTGCTATTTTGCGCTACCGAGGTCCAAATCGAGCGCGGTTGACGGCTACAGAGAGCTGGCGAAGCACCCGATCTAGCGGGGGCAACAACTGGGGCTAGGGTGGCTGGGAGAGGTGCCGGCGACGAGCGGAGCGTTCACCGGAGTTCGGCCACGGTGGGGGAACGGGCTACGGGGCACGGTAGAGCATGGGAGGAGAGGGGAAAGAGTCAGCAGCTCGCGGGGGTTCCATTCCTGGCATCGGCAAAGTTGGAGGGGCTGTCTAGCCGACGAATCGACGGCGGTGAGATCCGGTGGCCGGAGGAAGAAACGGCGATGATGGCGACGCTATGGGGGCTCGGGTGCTCGGAGGAGTTGATGGAGAGATGCAGCTCGTCGAGGCGGAGGAGTAGAGCGCGACAGGGAAGCAAGGGGTGGCCGAAGACACGCTGGAGATGAGCTCGGGTAGACCGACAATGGCGGCGAGATGAGCAAGAGACAGAGAAGAGAGGAGGTGAATGGTCCAGGGGGAGGACAGGATAAGGGAGGGACGGCCTCGTGCGCTGGCGTGGTGGAGGCAGGAGGGGGCTCCACACGAGCAGGAGCTGGCGCAGGGCGCCGTGCCTTCCTTCTCCTGTGCCTTCTGGCACGAGGAGGAAGACGACAAGGGAGAGGCCCTCCTCGTGGGCTGGGCCAGGAGGTGGCACCAGGTAAGGTTCTTTCTGTTTTTTTTCATTTCTCTTTTATTTCTTTCTCGTATTTACCTTTAGGATTTAAAATAAATTATTTGACCAAATAAAAACCCAAAAATGTTATTATGTTACAAGGACAATAATATCCAATGCCACATAAAGGTTTCAATATTTTTGAAACTTTAAAATAGAAGGGATCAAAATAATTCCATTCCAAATAGCTATTTAGTCAACTCAAAAATCATTTTCAAAAAGTTCCTCTGACCTAGAATTTTGGTTTGACAAATTTACTTTATGTCACTATTTTGCCAAGTATTTGGAACATTTTCTTGGTTCCTTTTAAGGTATTAAATTTTTATTGCCTTCTTATCAATTGATCAAAACATCTGGGGTTTTCATCACTTCCTGTTTAAACATCAAAGTTTTTATAATGCATGCATGAATGCTTGGCAAACAAATGAAAGCTAGGGCTGTGACAACTCACCCCCACTAAACAAGAATCTCGTCCCGAGATTTAGGCGTAGTCGGGAAGAGTTCGGGGTATTCAAGCCGAAGGCGATCTTCGCGATCCCAGGTTGCTTCATTCTCAGAATGATGAGACCACTGAACATTGAGAAACTTGATGTTGTGATGTCGGGTGCTGCGCTCGGTTTTGTCAAGAATACGAACAGGATATTCTCGATATGACAGATCATCTTGGAGATCAAGCGTTTCGTGGTCTACTTCGCGGACAGGGTCCTTGAAGCAACGCCTGAGTTGAGAAACGTGGAATACATCATGAACTTTGGAAAGCTGAGGGGGCAGCTCTAACTAGTAGGCAACCTCTCCTCGTTTACCGAGAATACGGAAAGGACCAATGTAACGAGGAGCCAATTTGCCTTTGATACCGAAACGATGGGTACCTTTGAGAGGTGAAACCCGAAGGTAAGCCTTCTCGTGAACTTCGTAACTTACTTCCTTATGACGGCGGTCATATTGACTGTTTTGACGAGATTGGGCAGATTTTAAATTCTCACGAATAATGCGAACTTGCTCTTCTGCATCCTGGATCACATCCGGTCCAAAGAACTGTCTTTCATCGGTTTCTGACTAGTTTAATGGTGTTTGGCATCTTCGTCCATACAGAACTTCGAAAGGAGCTTTGCCCAGACTAGACTGGAAACTGTTGTTATAAGCAAATTCAGCGAATGGAAGACACTTCTCCCAATTCATTCCGAATGAGATAACACATGCTCTGAGCATATCTTCAAGAATTTGATTGACTCTTTCTACTTGACCACTTGACTCAGGGTGATAAGCAGTCCTAAACAAAAGATGAGTTCCCATAGCATTTTGGAAACTTTCCCAAAATTGAGAAGTGAAAATACTTCCATGATCTGAATTGATTTATAGAGGAACACCATGAAGAGAAACTATTCGAGAAATATATAGGTCTGCTAGCTGACTAGCAGTTATACTTTCTCGGACTGGAAGGAAGTGAGCAACTTTCGAAAGGCGATTAATGACGACAAAGATGGCATCATTCCCTTTCTTGGTCTTTGGAAAACCAGTGATTAAATCCATACTAACCTTGTCCCACTTCCACTCGGGAATAGCCAGGGGTTGAAGGGTGCCAGCAGGCCTTTGATGCTCTGCCTTAACGCGACAACAAACGTCACAATTAGCAATGAATTGAGCGATTTCTCTCTTCATCCGGGTCCACCAGAACCTTTAGCATAGGTCCTGATACATTTTAGTGCTACTGGGATGAATCGTGAGAGGCGATTCATGAGCTTCCTTAAGAATCAAATCACGAAGTTGTTTCTTCTTAGGAACCACCAAACGATTCTCAAAGAATACAACACCTTTATCATTTACCAAGAAACGACCAGCAACTCCTTTGGCGATGTTGCTCTTGATCCGGGAAATTCCCGTATCATGTTTCTGGGCTGCTATGATCTGATCCTCAAGAGTCGGTTTCAATACCAAGGTAGAAAGGAATCCTTGAGGAACAAGGTGAAGATTAAGCTTACGAAATTCCTCATGGAGAAGTGGTTGATTTTGTAGCAACATGAGGTTGTTACAATAGGATTTACGACTTAGTGCATCAGCCATGACATTGGCTTTTCCTGGGGTGTAAGATATTCCTAAATCGTAATCCGTAATCAACTCAACCCACCGTCTTTGCCCGAGATTCAAATCCGGTTGGGTGAATATATACTTGAGACTCTGGTGATCAGTGTATATTTCGCAATGATTACCCAGGAGGTAATGTTGCCAGGTTAATAGTGCATAAACTACAGCGGCAAGTTCCAGATCATGAGTTGGATAATTCTCCTCATGTGGACGCAACTGTCGAGATGCGTATGAAATCACATGACGATCTTGCATAAGAATGCATCCAAGTCCTTGTCGCGAGGCATCACAGTAGATAATAAAGTCCTTTGAGAAATCTAGGGGCACAAGTACCGGGGCAGTAGTCAGTCGTCTTTTCAACTCCTGAAAACTTTCCTCACACCGTGGGGTCCATTCGAACTTCTTATCTTTCTTGAGAAGTTCAGTTAGAAGTTTGGCAATTTTGGAGATATTCTCGATGAAGCGGCGGCAATAGCTTGCTAAGCCAAGGAAACTCCTAACTTGCTTCACCGATTCAGGTGGAGTCCAATCAAGAACAGCCTAAACTCTCTCGGGATTGACAACAATACCTTTTGCTGAGATTACGTGACCTAGATAGGTCACTTCTGGTAACCAGAATTCACACTTGGAGAATTTTGCGTAAAGGCGGTGCTCTCAAAGTTTCATCAATACCAGCCTAAGATGCTCAACATGTTCTTCTTCGTTCTTCGAGTAAATAAGAATATCATCGAGGTAAACCACGACGAATTTATCCAAGTACTCCATGAAGATCGAATTCATTAAGCGGGAGAAAGTGGCTGGGGCATTGGTTAGACCGAAGGACATGACGGTGTACTCGTATTGGCCATAACGATTGACAAAGGCCGTCTTAGGAATGTCCCCGTTCCTAATTTTGATTTGATGATAACCTAATATCAAATCCATCTTTGAAAAGACTGCAGATCCAGCGAGCTGATCATACAGATCATTGATCCTGGGAGCGGATATTTGTTCTTTATCGTGACCAGATTAACCGGTCGGTAATCTACAACCATCCGTTCCGAACCATCCTCCTTCTTGACGAAGAGGATAGGGCAAGCCCAAGGGGAAGAGCTAGGACGGATGAAACCTTTCTTCAAGGATTCATAAAGTTGGGTTTTAAGCTCAGCTAATTCTTGAGGAGACATCTTATAGGGTCTTCTAGCAATTGGATCAGTTCCTGGGACAAGTTCTATGACAAACTCTACTTCTCTGTCAGGTGGGACACCTGGCAGTTCCTCTTGAAAGACATCCGGAAAATCACGGACTACTGGGATGTTTTCAAGGTCTGGAAGGGGATTGGCATTGAGGGCATATATCTGGCGTTTTGTAACCCCAGATAAGACATTTACTAACTGGCCAGAGGTATGGGTGAGCTGAACAGATCTAGAGAAACAATCAATTTTGGCATGATCAGCTGTCAACCAGTCCATCCCCAAAATGATATTGATGTCTGAAGTCTTGAGAGGTATCAAGGAAGCAAGGAATACTAGACCATCAATAAGGATTTGGTTCCCATGACTTACTGCATTAGTTTGCCATTTGGAACCTAGAGCCTGAATTACTAATGGGGTGGGCATATCTACGAAAGCAATGTTATGCAAGGAGGCATAACGTTCGGAGATGAAGGAGTGAGATTCTCCAGAGTCAAAAAGAACTGAAGCTGGATGAGAATTAACAAGGAGCGTCTTAAGCACGACATCATCATCATCTTGAGCTTCTTCTACAAATACATGGTGCACACATCCACGAGTTAGAGAAACTGACTTTTCCTTGAACTTCTTGATTGATGGATTGCAACGAACAACACCCATTCCCGAAGGAGGTGGAACAAAACCACGCAAAGGACAATCCCTTGAATAGTGTCCTGGCTTGCTACACTTGAAGCATGATCGAAAAATAGGACTGGGGTCCGGGTTGAACGCTTGATTGATGAGATTATCCTGGGGAACACTTGGCATCGGCAAACGAGGCGCCACATAGGTTGGCCTTGGTACATATCTCGGAGTGATAACGGCATTCGGGATCCATATCCTACGCTTCTGAGATATAGAAGTTGAAGATGATCCAACATCACGGTTGTGCTTGCGAGATTCCTCGTAGGTCATTCTGCTTGTTTCTGCTTGGATGGCTTTGTTCACAAGGACCTCAAAACTGATGAACTCATGCAAACTGAGATCATGACGAAGCTTTGGGTTAAGACCTTTCCTGAACCTAGCCTGCTTCTTGGCATCCGTGGATACTTTTTCTGGTGCATAACGCGCAAGGCGTCCAAATTCACAACTATAAGCATTTACATCCAACTTGTCTTGAGTCAAATTGCAAAACTCTTCTTTCTTACGATCTATCAAGGCCTGCGGAATATGATGTTCACGAAAAGCTTCATAGAACTCCTTCCATGAAGTAACTTGGCCCGAAGGATGCATAGCCTCAAAGTTCTCCCACCATAGACTAGCAGAACCATCGAGGTGATATGTGGCATAGGTAACCTTGTCTCCTTTAGCCACGTTTGCATAACGCAGCTTGTTATTGATACTTCGGAGCCAATCATCTGCATCTAGTGGCTCAATGGAATGATGGAAGGTGGGTGGATTCAGTTTGATGAAGTCTCTGATGGATACTAGCTCATTGCACTCATAGGCTGTATTCCGCTCAATGTGCTCCAACAGACGGTTGGTGGCATGCTTATTCCTCTCAATTTCTAGCATAACCTCTGTCAACAAAGGCGGATTAAGAGAATCTTCTCCATCCCTACCATCTCCATGGTTCTGATTATGGCCAGCAGAACTCCGGGTTACTCGCGACATCCTGTTGAAACAATCCAGGGTTCATAGACAAAGAACACTAAACACCACAATCCTAGAGAAAATCGGACAACATAACGGCTGTATAGGCATGAAATATGAGGCATCCTTCAAGAGATCTAGGCAACACGACTACTCAATATTATGGATTCGAGGTGCAGCAAGAACAAAGGCATCTCTTCTGACATTTCTGTTGAAAGCAGGAATGGCACACAGAAACCATCATATAAGTCCATGGTTCAGTAACTCGTCCTCCTAGTAGACAGATAAGAAAACCTAGTCCTTAATCCCCGTAGAAAAGAAAAGGTAACTCAGAATAGAGTGACTCGAGGAAAAGAGTAAAAGAGCCTTACGTTCCCTTCCACAATCAATTCCCTTATATAACTATAGATTTTCTAGACTCAACATCGACCATTTTGGCATGGTAATCCTACAGGCAGTCACGCTCTAATACCAACGCTGTCGGGACCCCGATCCTAAGCCATACAACTCCAGCATGTACACATCATATCACTTTGTGGCTTCACGCATGGTAATCACCCCGGTTGCCACCTTACCTTGGCCGGGACCGTTTGCGTCTTTTGGCTCACGTATATGACTATGTTGCCAGCAATCATATGTCAAAGAACCTGGGTCGACATGGCTACTTATGAACCCAAGTGGCACATCCATACAGGGACATGGATACATAACCCAGCAAGGCAGGTGTCGATCATCAGCGAGTGTAGACGAGTCGTAGCAGGCTACAAGGACTCCATTACACCACGTGACATTTCCCCGAGGGGACAGACACAACAACCAAGAAGGATACATGCCGGTCAATCAATGTGTCCGGAGCAGTAGCAAGCTACCAAGGCTCGGTGGAAGCACAAAGAGGCATTTCCCGGTATGGAGTACTACTCAAGGCACACAACTAGGTGTCGAATCCCACACATATCAATGCATTGCAAGCATACACACAATATGCATGATATGTGTAGATACAACATGGCATCACAACATAACTCTACAACACATCATTTATTTAATAGACTCCGAAGAGCCAACATAGTTTAATGTTACAAACAGAAGGGGTCACATGACCCAACATTCAGAGCATACAAGCATCAAGCGAAAGTTACATGTCTGGGTACAGATATCTACTAAAAGCGGCTGGAAGAGCCTAAAAGCTACGACGACCCTACCATAGGAGCCAGATCACTGTCTGGGTTCCCAAGCTAAACCATCGATGTTAACGTCAAGAGATAACGTAGAGAGAGCGGCGTCTATTCTGCAAAAATGTAAATAAGCAACAGTGAGTACGAAGGTACTCAGCAAGTCTTACATCAGTGCTAACTACATATGCTTCAAGTATCAATGAACGGAATTGTGGGGTTTATTGTAGAGAAGCCAGCTTTGACCTTTGGCTAACCTATTCTACAACATAGTTTTAATATCTCTCTCATGTCCTTACGAGAGAGCGCACATGAGTCCACATAACCATCACATCAATACACCACCATGGATCCTATCTCGTCATCCTATGAGAAGGCCATCCATAGCACTCACACTTATCTGGACCATTTTAGAGTAACCATTAAAGTTATCTATGAAACATGTAAGTATCCAAGCTGTCCATAACCGAGGATGCGGCTATTCGAATAGATAGTTACCCTGCAGGGGTGTACTTCGTCACACATGCTTCCGCCACTTATCGCCAAGTGCACAAAAAACCAGCACCTCGGCAACCTTCAAGCGGAAGCCCGGCGAGGGAGTTGGCCACGGACGTTAACCTACTAAGACTCACGCCCAAGACAGTCGGCTATCTGAGTTGGAACCCATAATGGAAGACCGGCCGAGGGTTCCAACATGGCCTCAAACGATGTGAGCAGGGCCCCAAGCCGGTCCCGACTGGGCCGTTCATCCACTTAGCAGGCCGTGCCACAACCTATGAACGTTTCGAACTACCGCGACTTCTCGACTAAGAACCGAGTAGTTAATAGGCCGAGAGGGGTTGAGTTACCGGAACCCAATGTGCGGTAGTATCTAGTCTTGGAACACCAACACAAGATCTCAGGTCCTAAATGCGGCGGCAATGAGACAACCCACCATGTACTCCTACATGGCCTCTCATCGCTACCTTTACCAAAACAGTTTCACATCTTTAACTCTCATCAATAGGACATGATCATTCCGATGCTCGGACCAAACTCAACCTAAGCTTAGCAAGCATAACAGGGTAAAGCACATATGACTCAAGAATCTACCAGGTATGCTAGGTTGCATTGGTTTAGCTATTTACTGTGATCAAAATCAGGTCATGCAAAGGAATAGGTGCAGCTATCATAATACAACTATCAATTGAATCATTTTGTCCTAATGCATAGAAATGAGAGCAGGAGCGAGAGAATAGGATTTTGTCGGGATGTTCAAAGCGGTTTTGCTTGCCTGTTGATCGAAAGAACTCAGCTATTCTTCGATGCCGGTGATAACTACATCTCGCAAGGTCTATCGACAAATCAAACAAAAGAAATTAATCACGGCAAATGCTTCATAATGATGCATGAGCATGGCAAGTTATCATGATGCTGATTTCATCTAATGCAAGTGATCACAAGTTGAAAGAAGTTTATTTGATCTATATAATTCATTTTCAAAATCCAATTATATCCTTTATAAGCCTATTGTGAATTTGTCATATTCAACAAAGGTTAAAATGTCCAAACATGTGTATAAATGCCACCAATGGATTCCTTGCATTTTTCTGATACTTTTCATATATAAATTATTTTCATGAGGTTTATATTTTAATTTCTATGATTTTTACAAGTTTTAGGAATTTTTTGGAATTAAATTAAACCAGAAAACTATTACTGCGTCAGGCTGATGTCATCCCTGCGTCAGCAGGTCAACCAGTCAGGTCCAGGTCAACCTGACCAGTGGGGTCCACTGGTCAGTGACCCAAAGACTAATCCTGCGCTGACCCTTACTAAGTGAGGTTTGACTCACTAGTGGGGCCCTCTGTCAGCGTCTGTGGGAAGGGGTTAATTAGCGCTAAGGGTCGGCTACGTCGACAGCTACCGGAGAGTGGTCGCCGGCGACTGAGCCCTAGTGGACGGCTCGCCGGAGTTGTGCTATTTTGCGCTACCGAGGTCCAAATCTAGTGCGGTTGACGGCTACAGAGAGCTGGCGAAGCACCCGATATAGCGGGGGCAACGGCTGGGGCTAGGGTGGCTGGGAGAGGTACCGACGACGAGCGGAGCGGTCGCCGGAGTTCGGCCATGGTGGGGGAACAGGCTACGGGGCACGGTAGAGCATGGGAGGAGAGGGGAAAGAGTCAGCGGCTCACGGGGGTTCCATTCCTGGTATCGGCGAGGTTGGAGGGGCTCTCTGGCCGACGAATCGACGGCGGCGAGATCCGGTTGCCAGAGGAAGAAACGGCTACGATGGCGACGCTACGGGGGCTCGGGTGCTCAGAGGAGTTGATGGAGAGATGCAGCTCGTCGAGGCGGAGGAGTAGAGCGCGACAGGGAAGCAAGGGGTGGCCGGAGATGCGCTGGAGGTGAGCTTGGGCAGACCGACAATGGCGGCGAGATGAGCAAGAGACAGAGAAGAGAGGAGGGGAATGGTCCAGGGGGAGGAGAGGATAAGGGAGGGACGACCTCGTGCGCTGGCACGGTGGAGACAGGAGGGGGTCCACGCGAGCAGGAGGTGGCGAAGGGCGCCATGCCTTCCTTCTCCTCTGCCTTGTGGCACGAGGAGGAAGACGAGAGGGGAGAGGCCCTCCTGGTGGGATAGGCCAGGAGGTGGCAACAGGTAAGGTTCTTTCTGTTTTTTTTCATTTCTCTTTTATTTCTTTCTGGTATTTACCTTTAGGATTTAAAATAAATTATTTGGCCAAATATAAAACCCAAAAATGTTATTATGTGACAAGGACAATAATATCCAATTGCACATAAAGGTTTCAACATTTTTGAAACTTTAAAATAGAAGGGATTAAAATAATTCCATTCCAAATAGCTATTTAGTCAACTCAAAAATCCTTTTCAAAAAGTTCGTGTGACCTAGAATTTTGGTTTGACAAATTTACTTTATGTCACTATTTTGCCAAGTATTTGGAACATTTTCCTGGTTCCTTTTAAGGTATTAAATTTTTATTTCCTTCTTATCAATTGATCAAAACATTTGGGGTATTGATCACTTCCTATTTAAACATCAAAGTTTTTATATTGCATGCATGAATGCTTGGCAAACAAATGAAAGCTAGGGCTGTGACAGCAGAGGTATACGAAATATACAGATTTCTACAGACTGTTCTGTTTTTGACAGATTCTATTTTTGTTGTGTTGATTGCTTATTTTGAGAAACTATGGTTAGTATCATGGGGTACGATCCATGGAGAAGTGAGAATACAGTAATAACATCAATCTAAATGGAAATTAAGTTTACTACACTACCTAAAAAGTTGGTGGTTTGTTTTCTTATGCTAATGATATCACGAGTTTCTGTTTAAGTTTTATGTTGTGAAGTTTTCAAGTTTTGGGTGATGTTCTTATGGACATTGGAATAAAGAGTGGAAAGAGCCTAAGCTTGCGGATTCCCAAGTCATCCCAAGCCAAATTCAAGGACACCAAAAAGCCTAAGCTTGGGGATGCCCCGGGAAGGCATCCCCCCTTTCGTCTTCAATCCATCGGTAACGTTACTTGGAGCTATACTTCTATTTACCACATGATATGTGTTTTGCTTGGAGCGTCGTGTATTCTAGGAGTCTTTGCTTTTGTTTTGTCACAATCATCCTTGCTGCACACCTTTTTGAGAGGTACATGCACTCATCGTGAATTTGTTAGAATACTCAATGAGCTTCACTTATATCTTTTGAGCTAGGCAATTTAGCTCCCATGAGCTTCACTTATATCTTTTGAGCTAGGTAATTTAGCTCCCATGAGCTTCACTTATATATTTTGAGCTAGATATTTTTGCTCTGGTGCTTCACTCAAATCTTTTTAGAGCACGTCGGTGTCATATTTTGTAGAAATAAAAACTCTCGATCTTCACTTATATCATTTTGAGAGTGCTCTCTCTAAGTAACTTGGTAATTGGCGTGTGCTATGAAAATAGTCCTAAATATGATAGGCATCCAAAGAGGATATAATAAAAACTTTCATATTCAAGTGCATTGATTAGTAAGATAAGTTTGATTCCTCACAATTAGTTTTTAGATATGGATATGGTAATATTAGAGTCATGTTAGTAGGGTATTGTGAATCTAGAAATACTTGTGTTGAGGTTAGTAATTCCCGTAGCATGCACGTATGGTGAACCGCTATGTTAGGAAGTCGGAGCATAATTGATTTATTGATTTTCATCCTTTTTGTGGCGGTCGGGATCGCGCGATGGTTAACACCTACCAACCCTTCCCCTAGGAGTATGTGTTTAGCACTTTGTTTTGATTACTAATAAAACTTCCGTAATAAGTATATGAGTTCTTCATAACTAATGTGAGTCCATGGTATAGATGCACTCTCACCTTCCACCATTGCTAGCCTCTCTAGTGTCGCGCAACTTTCGCCGGTGCACAAACCCACCATATACCTTCCTCAAAAGAGCCACCACTATTATGGTATTTTCATAGCCATTCCAAGATATTTCATTTTCCCATTGCATGATCGTAAGATAGCTAGCGAGATATTTCAACGTCATACGCTAAGCTAGATCATTGCACATCCCGGTACACTGTCGGATGCATTTCATATAGAGTCATTATTGTTCTAAGTAATGAGTTGTAAGTAAATAAAAGTGTGATGATCATCATTATTAGAGCATTGTCACATGTGAGGAAAAAAAGAGGCCAAAGATGCCCACCAAAAAAAGAGAGGCCAAAGAGCCCAAACAAAAAAAGAGAGAAAAAGAGAGAAGGGACAATGCTACTATATTTTTCCACACTTATGCTTCAAAGTAGCACCGTGTTCATGATAGAGAGTCTCTTGTTTTGTTAGTTCCATATACTAGTGGAAATTTTCATTATATAATTTGGCTTGTATATTCCAATGATGGGCTTCCTCAAAATTTCCCTAGGCCTTCGTGAGCAAGCAAGTTGGGTGCACATCCACTAGTTTTCTTTTTGAGCTTTCACACACTTATAACTCTAGTGCATCCATTGCATGGCAATCCCTACTCATTCACATTGATATCTATTGATGGGCATCTTCATAGCCCATTGATACGCCGAGTTGATGTGACCATATCCTCCTTTTTGCCTCACAACTTCCACCACACTCTATTCCACCTATAGTGCTATATCCATGGCTCATGCTCATGTAATGCGTGAGAGTTGAATTCTTTTGAGAAAGTAAGAGTGCGAAAAAAACTACTTGGCCAATACCGGAGTTGTGC
This sequence comes from Hordeum vulgare subsp. vulgare, assembly GCF_904849725.1. NCBI lineage: Eukaryota > Viridiplantae > Streptophyta > Magnoliopsida > Poales > Poaceae > Hordeum > Hordeum vulgare. Next base: position 386,894,577 of record NC_058523.1, on the reverse strand, counting down.
ATGATTTAAATTCGTTGTGTGGGGATGATGGAGCATAGCCTGACTGTCGATTTTGTAGGGATAACTTTCTTTGGCCTTGTTATTTCAAAAGTTCATGATTACTTTGCTAGTATGCTTGAAGTATTATTGTTTTCATGTCAATATTAAACTATTGTTTTGAATCTTATGGATTTGAACATTCATGCCACAACAAAGAAGTTACAGAAAACAAATATGTTAGGTAGCATTCCACATCAAAAATTCGGTCTTTATCACTTCCCTACTCGAGGACGAGCAGGAGTTAAGCTTGGGGATGCTTGATACGTCTCCAACGTATCTATAATTTTTTATGGTTCCATGCTATTATATTATCAACTTGGGGATGTCTTATATGCATTTTTATGCCATTTTATACCATTTTTGGGACTAACCTATTAACACAGTGCCTAGTGCCAGTTTCCGTTTTTTCCGTGTTTTTGACCTTTTTCAGAAAAGAATATTAAATGGAGTCCAAACGGAATAAAACCTGCGGGATGATTTTTTCCATAACATAAGATACGCAGAGGACTTGAGAACCAACACAGGAGCTCTCATGGGAGGTCATGAGCCCCCTAGGCGCGCCCTAGGGGGGTGCCTAGCAGGCTCGTGGCCCCCCCGTGGCTCCTCTGCCCTACCTCTTTCGCCTATAAATTCCCAAAAATCCCAAAACCAGCAAAGAGAGCCACGAAAGTACTTTTCCACCACCGCAAGCTTCTGTCTCTGCAAGATCCCATCCGGGGACCGTTCTGGTGCTCTGCCGGAGGGGGACTCGTACACGGAGGGCTTCTTCATCAACACCGTTGCCTCTCCGATGATGCGTGAGTAGTTCACCACAGACCTTCGCGTCCATAGCTAGTAGCTAGATGGCTTATTCTCTCTCTTGGATCTTCAATACAAAGTTCTCCATGATCTTCATGGAGATCTATCTGATGTAACTTTCTTTTGCGGTATGTTTGTCGAGATCCGATGAATTGTGGATTTATGATCAGATTATCTATGAATATTATTTGGGTCTCCTCTGATTTCTTATATGCATGATTTCGTATCCTTGTAATTCTCTTCGAGTTATGGGTTTCGTTTGGTCAACTTGATCTATAATTCTTGCAATGGGATAAGTGCTTGGTTTTGGGTTCATACCGTGCGGTGTCCTCACTTAGTGATAGAAGGGGTAGCGAGGCACGCATCGTGTTGTTGCCATCAAGGGTAAAAAGATGGGGTTTATATCATATTGCATGAATTTATCCCTCTACATCATGTCATCTTGCTTAAGGCGTTACTCCGTTTGTTAGGAACTTAATACACTAGATGCATAATAGATAGCGGTCGATGTGTGGAGTAATAGTAGTAGATGCAGAAAGTATCGGTCTACTTGTCTCAGACGTGATGCCTATATGTATGATCATTGTCGTAGATATCGTCATGACTTTGCGCGATTCTATCAATTGCTCGACAGTAATTCGTTCACCCACCGTAATACTTGCTATCATGAGAGAAGCCTCTACTGAACACTATGGCCCCGAGTCTATTTTACACATCATATATTCAGATCTACATACAAAAATAGCAAAAATACCTTGCTCCACTTTTATCTCTTTACCTTTTATCACCTTCAAATCTCACCTTGCAAATAATCTTGAAGGGATTGACAACCCCTTTATCGCGTTGGGTGCAAGTTTGTTTGTTTTTGCGCAGGTTCATTGGTGCCTCATCTTGATACTCCTACTGGATTGATACCTTGGTTCTCAATCCGAGGGAAATACTTATCTCTACTTTGCTGCATCACCCTTTCCTCTTCAAGGGAAAAACCAACGCAAGCTCAAGAAGTAGCAATTCCCGTCAACCGTGTTGCGGGATGGCTTGAACACGCCGTGGACTGCTTCAATGCGTGGAGGGCGTTGGCGGTGAGGGGTGGCGCCAGGATAGCACTGACCTTTGTCGTCTCCTGGTACTCAGGTATTAACCCGGACCAGCTGACCACCATGCGAGAATCATCATAGGTGGATCTGAGGCAGCGTGACGAGTCCATCGGCCTTCGGTCCAATGAGCTTGCCAGCTAAAGTCGCTTGACACGTACTACAATGAGTTGGGTGAGGATTGTGTGCCCATCCCGGAGGATGAGTTCAGCATCCCGATTGCTGCCAGCAACGAGGAGGATGGATCCAGCTCAGAGGAGCCTGAAGTCGATGATGAGGTCGGCGAGGCGACCGCCGGTGGTGCAGCCGCATCTTCCGTGCAAGGGACGGAGCCGCCTGCTCGTGATGCTGAGGAGGACCAGATGAAACCGCTGATTGCAGACCTCGAGATACAGCCGAAGAGCAACGATGAGGCCAGCCGGCAGGTGCCGCTGGCCCCCGACGGCGAGATGAGCCCGAGGACCTCGCCGATTGGGATGGGAAGGCGACATTGTTGGCCGCCCGTCTCTTTTATCTTCCTCCTTTTCTTATTCGCACTTTTGTTATGGACAAGTCCACCAACTCGGGGTGTAAGTTTATTGTAACACACTCTCGGTGTTGCACCGCTATATTTTAATTATGCATTGTAGTTTTATTTCAACCTGGTTGCCGCGTGTTTGTTCGTTCGACACTTTTCGTTGCCTTAGTTGGTTTCCCATGTGCCCTGCTCCTTTGCCTTTTTCTTACCGGCCAGCAGGCTTGCAAGCTGTGGTCGGGCGCGGAGTCGGCTGCCGGAGGCGGGATGTTGGTACTTTTGGCTTTTGCAAGTTGGTTTTTTGAATGAACCGAGTAACGTGGCCGGACCGGGCCTGCCCCTTCTCGATATTTCCCATGTGCTCCACCCCTTTGTGTGTGCGCCCTCCGGCTGGATAGCCAAGTTGTGGTGTGTATCTCGCAAGATTTAGGCTACCGGGGAGAAGGTATGGTATTTTGCCGAGCCGGGGTAGGACTTGAGTGGTCCGACAGCCCCGAGCCGGCTGGGCCGGTCCGAGGGCGACCGGATAAAGAAAATAATTGAACCATAGGTAGGATGGAAAAGGCAGTTGTAGGATCGAAAGTATGTCTAGAGGGGGTGATTAGACTACTTGACAAGATAATTTTTTTGCCTTTCCCAATTTTAGTTGAGAGGCAGCTTTGGCAGTTGTAGCAAGTCAAGTACACCCTACACACGCAGTTCTAAGACTATAACACCAGAAAGTAAAACATGCAAGTGTAAAGTAAAGGAGTAAGGTAGGGAGAGCAAATGCATGAGGTTGACACGATGATTTTTGGCATGGTCCTGATAGGTGGTGCTATCGTACGTCCATGTTAGTGGAGACTTCAGCCAACGGAGGGTAACGGCTCCGAGAGTCCACAGGGGGCTCCACCCACAAGGGGTCCACGAAGAAGCGGCCTTGTCTATTCCACCACGGCTTCCGCCCAAAAAGGACTAGCCTTACTAACGGTAGATCTTCACAAAGTAGGCGTTCTCCTTGCCCTTACAAACATCTTTGTTCCACTCCACAACACGAAGTAGGAGGCTCCCAAGCGAGACCTAACCAATCTAGGAGGCACCACCCTCCAAAAGGTAATAGATGTGGTAGATCAATGAACTCCTTGCCCTTGTGCTTCTAAAGATAGTCTTGCTACCTCTTGAGCTTGCGTTGGTTTTTCCCTTGAAGAGGAAAGGGTGATGCAGCATAGTGGCAGTAAGTATTTCCCTCAGTTTGAGAACCAAGGTATCAATCCAGTAGGAGTATCAAGCCAAGTCTCTATAGTACCTGCACAAAAACAACAAACTTGCACCCAACGCTACAAAGGGGTTGTAATCCGTTCACAATTGATTGCAAGGTGAGATCTGAAGGCGGAAGGTGCAACAAATTAAAGTGTAAGGCTGAAAATATGATGTGAAGTAGACCCGGGGGCCATAGTGTTCACTAGAGGCTTCTCTCATGATAGCAAATATTATGGTGGGTGAACAAATTACTGTCGAGCAATTGATAGAACCGCACAAAGTCATGACGATATCTAAGGCAATGATCATACATATAGGAATCACGTCCGAGACAAGTAGACCGATACTTTCTGCATCTGCTACTATTACTCCACACATCGACCGCTATCCAGCATGCATCTAGTGTATTGAGTTCATGACAAATAGAGTAACACCTTAAGCAAGATGACATGATGTAGAGGGATAAATTCATGCAATAGATATAAACCCCTTCTTTTTACCCTTGATGGCAACAACACGATGCGTACCTCGCTACCCCTTTTGTCACTGGGTGATGTCACCGCACGGTATGAACCCAAGAACAAGCACTTCTCCCATTGCAAGAAACATAGATCAAGTTGGCCAAACAAAACCCACAACTCGAAGAGAATTACAAGGATATGAAATCATGCAAATGAGAGATCAGAAGAAACTCAAATAAGATTCGTAGATAATCTGATCATAAATCCACAATTCATCGGATCTCGACAAACACACTGCAAAAGAGGATTACATTGGATAGATCTCCATGAAGATCATGAAGAACTTTGTATTGAAGATCCAAGAGAGAGAAGAAGCCATCTAGCTACTAGCTATGGACCCGAAGGTCTATGGCGAACTACTCACACATCACCGGAGAGGCAATGGTGTTGATGAAGAAGCCCTTAGTGTACGAATCCCCCTCCGGCAGGGCACCAGAACGTGCCCCAGATGGGATCTTGCGGATACAGAAGCTTGTGGCGGCGAAAAAGTATTTTCGTGGCTCGCTCTCGTGGTTTTGGATTTTTCGGGGATTTATAGGCGGAAGAAGTAGGGGAGAAGAGCCACAGGGGCCCACAAGCCTGCTAGGCGCGGCTCCCCAGGCTGCGGCTAGGGGGCTTGTGGCCTCCCCTGGCGCCCTCTACCTTGGTTCTCAAGCTTCGTGCGTATCTTCTGTCCTGGAAAAAATCTTTTCGGAGGTTTTATTTCGTTTGGACTCTGTTTAATATTCTCCTCTGAAAAAGGTCAAAAACACGGAAAAAACATGAACTGGCACTTGGCACTGAGTTAATAAGTTAGTCCCAAAAAAGATATAAAAGGCATACAAAACATCCAAAATTTGACAAGATAATAGCATGGAACCATCAAAAATTATAGATACGTTGGAGACGTATCAAGCATCCCCAAGCTTAACTCCTGCTCGTCCTCGAGTAGGGAAGTGATAAAGACTGAACTTTTGATGTGGAATGCTACCTAGCATATTTGTCCTTTGTAACTTCTTTCATGTGACATGAATGTTCAGATCCGTAAGATTCAAAACAATAGTTTTCTATTGACATGAAAAAAATAATACTTCAAGCAAACTAGCAAAGTAATCATGAACTTTTGAAATAACAAGGCCAAAGAAAGTTATCCCTACAAAATCATATAGTCTGGCTATGCTCCATCATACCCACACAACGAATTTAAATCACATCGACTCGGCGTATCAAAGGGCTATGGAGATGCCCATCAATAGATATCAATGTGGATGAGTAGGGATTACCATGCAACAGATGCACTTAGAGCTAGAAGTGTGTGAAATCTCAAAAGGAGAACTAGTTGTTGTGCACCCAACTTGCTTGCTCACGAAGACCTAGGGAAATTTTGAGGAAGCCCATCATTGGAATATACAAGCCAAGTTACATAATGAAGATTCCCACTAGTATATGGTGGTGACAAAACAAGAGACTCTCAATCATGAAGAACATGGTGCTATTATGAAGCACAAGTGTGGAAAACGATAGTAGCATTGTCCCTTCTCTCTTTTTCTCTCTCTTTTTTTTGTTTGCGCTCTTCGGCCTCTTTCCATATCTCTCTCTTTTTTTGTGTGTGGGCAACTTTGGCATCTTTTTTTTATTTCCTAACATGGGACAATGCTCTAATAATGATGATCATCACACTTTCATTTACTCATAGCTCAATGCTTAGAACGATGATGACTCTATAGGAAATGCCTCCGTCAGTGTACCGGGATGTGCAATGATCTAGCTTAGCGTATGACTCGCTAGCTATCTTACGATCATGAAATGGCAATATAAAAGTGACGGCATAAGTCATGAGATGGAACGGTGGGAGTTGCATGGCAATATATCTCGGAATGGCTATGAAAAGGCCATGATAGGTAGGTATGGTGGCTGTCTTGAGGAAGGTCTATGGTGGCTTTGTGCACCGGCAAAAATTGCACGGCACTAGAGAGGCTAGCAATGGTGGAAGGTGAAAGTGCATCTATACCATGGACTCACATTAGTCATGAAGAACTCACATACTTATTGCGGAAGTTTCTATTAGTGAGCGAAACAAAGTGCTAAACGCATACTCCTAGGGGAAGGATAGGTAGGTGTTAACCATCACGCGATCCCGACCGCAACACAAAGTATGACAATTAGTAAATCAATTATGCTCCGACTTCCTAACATAGCAGTTCACCATACGTGCGTGTTACGGGAATCACTAACTTCAACACAAGTATTTCTAGATTCACAACACCTTACTAACATGACTCTTAATATTACCAAATCCATGTCTGAAAACTAATTGAGAGGAATCAAAACTTCTCTTTCTAATGAATGCACAAGAATATGGAAGTTTTATTGTATCCTCTTTGGATGCCTATCATCTTTAGGACTACTTTCATAGCATAAGCAAACTACCAAGTTACTCAGAGAGGGCACTCTCAAAAAGATATAAGTGAAGATCGAGAGTTCTTATTTGCCCAAAATATGACACCGTTGTGCTCTAAAAGATCTAAGTGAAGCACTTAGAGCAAAGTTATCTAGCTCAAAAGATATAAGTGAAGCACATGTGAGCTAAATTGCCTAACTCAAAAGATATAAGCGAAGCTCAACGAGTATTCCAGCAAATTCATGATGAGTGCATGTCCCTCTCAAAAGGTGTGCAACATGGATGATTGTGACACAAAAAACATAAAAGACTCCTATAATACACGACGCTCCAAGCAAAACACATATCATGTGGTGAATAAAAGTATAGCTCCAAGTAACGTTACCGATGGATTGAAGACGAAAGAGGGGATGCCTTCCCGGGGCATCCCCAAGCTTAGGCTTTTTGGTGTCCTTGAATTTGGCTTCGGATGCCTTGGGCATCCCCAATCTTGAGCTCTTTCCACTCTTTATCCCTTTATCCATGAGAACATCACCCAAAACTTGAAAACTTCACAACACAAAACTTAAACAGAAACTCGTGATATCATTAGCACAAGAAAACAAACTACGACCTCTTTAGGTACTGTAGAAAACTTGATTTCTATTTATATTGGTGTTAGATTACTGTATTCTCACTTTTTGATGGCTAGTACCCTCGATACTATCCATAGTTTCATCAAAATAAGCAATCAACACAATAAAAACAGAATCTGTCAAAAACATACGAGTCTGTAGCAATTTGTATACTTCGTATACTTATGTTATCTAAAAAATTACGAAATTTTGGACAATTGGCATATCAACTAGAAGCAAAAGGAATCAACTCAAAATCTCTTTCTGGAAAAAAATGAAGAATAATTTCGTGAGCGAAAATTTTCTGTCTTTTTCGAGCAAGATCAAACAACCATCACCTAAACTAGTCATAAAGGTTTTTACTTGGCACAAACACAAAAAGAAACTCAAAAAAACACAATCATAACAGAATTATGATGGTGTGGACGCAACAAAACAGAAAGCAAAAAATCAAAGATAAATTCATTGGGTTGCCTCCCAACAAGCGGTATTGTTTAACGCCCTTAGCTAGGCATAAGGCGATAGAATCATGTACTGTCGTCTTTGGTACTCAAACCATAAGTAGCCCTCATCATGGATTCATAAGGCAATCTTATTTTATTTCTAGGAAAATGTTCAATGCCCTTCTTTAATGGAAATTGAAATCCAATATTCCCTTCCTTCATATCGATGACAGCACCAATAGTCCTTAGGAAAGGTCTACCAAGGATGATAGGGCATGTAGGATTGCAATCAATATCAAGCACAATGAAATCCACGGGTACATAGTTCCAATTTGCAATAATAAGAACATCATTGATCCTTCCCATAGGTTTCTTAACACTAGAATCCGGAAGATGCAAATTAAGAGAGCACTCATCAATCTCATTGAAGCCTAGAACATCACACAAAGACTTTGGAATTGCGGAAACACTAGCACCCAAATCACACAAAGCATTGCATTCATAGTTTTTGATCTTGATTTTGATAGTAGGTTCCCACTCATCATGAAGTTTTCTAGGAATAGAAACTTCCAATTCAAGTTTCTCTTCAAGAGATTTCATCATACGATCGACGATATGATGGATTGCATCAAGGAAATACCTTCAATCAAAGAGAAACTATCATAATTGAATTCCTTGAAATCCAAAGTAGTAGTTTCATTACTACTCAAAGTTTTGATATCCTCTACTCCACTTTCAATGCTTTTAGCATCAAGATAGATGGACTCCGAATCGTTGGAGCGTTTTTAAACCAAAGTGGATTCATATCCAGCCCCATCATCATTTGGTTTGACACTAGAAAACAAGGATTCAATGGGAGTCACACAAAGAACTTTAAGATCTTCGTGATTCTCATCACAAGAACACGCCTTTTTAAGCCATTCATGTCTAGCACGAATTTGGGTGGTTCTTTCTTTACTCTCATTCATGAAAACACGCATAGCTTTTAAAGTTTCATCCATATTGATCTTGGTAGGAGCACATCTAACTTTCAAAGCATCAATATCAAGAGATATTCTATCAACGCTCCTAGCCAAATCATCAATTTTGAGTAGTTTTTCTTCTATGGACGCATTGAAAATCTTTTGCGAGTTGATAAACTCTTTAATATTACTCTCTAGATGAGAGGGTAATTTATTGTAATTTCCATGAGCATTGTTGTAGGAATTGCCAAAGTTATTAGAGGGGTTCCTAGGAAAAGGCCTAGGAATATAGTTACCTCCAAAAGCATTGTTGTGGCCAAAATTATTCCTACCAAAAAAATTAACGTCCAAGCTATCGTTGCTACTCTCAACCAAGGAAGACAAGGGCATATCATTTTGATCTAAAGGAGCACCTTTACTAGCAAACAATTTCATTAACTCATCCATCTTAGCACTCAACGAGTTAATTTCTTCTATAGCGTGCACTTTTTTACTAGTAGGTGACCTTTCAGTGTGCCACTGAGAATAGTTTGTCATGATATTGTCTAGGAGTTTTGTGGCTTCTCCTAATGTGATTTCCATGAAAGTTCCACCGGAGGCAGAGTCACGGATATTTCTAGAAGCAAAATTCAAACCAGCATAGAAGATTTGTATAATAATCCAAAGACTCAAGCCATGAGCGGGACAATTTCTAATCATCAATTTCATTCTCTTCGAAGATTGTGCAATATGTTCATGATCTAGTTGCTTCAAATTCATGATATCATTACGGAGAGAGATAATCTTAGCCGGTGGAAAATACTTGGATATATAAGCATCTTTGCACTTGTTCCAAGAATCAATACTATTTTTGGGCAAAG